>NW_018397263.1:4545372-4545441 GCF_002168275.2 Theobroma umbraticum
CTTAATTTTGATAGTAATTTAGCCTAGTTCTTGTAGTAATTCATGAAAATTAGTAAGTTTTATTTAATT
>NW_018397263.1:4545451-4545857 GCF_002168275.2 Theobroma umbraticum
AGTTAATTTAGGTGAGTCAATCTAGTCTTAGTTAATTTTATACTTAATTTGGTATTAATGTGATTAAGATAGGTTGTTATTGATTTATTTATGTTTTTGTAAGTGTTTGATCAAAGAAGAATTTTAATGAAAGAAGGAGAGCAATTTCAAGGTGCAGCCTGGAAGGTGATAAATCTCTTGACATCCAAATGAAGTGATTCTTGGATCATTGGAGAGTTAAGAGAACAAGCTACACATTTCATGTTTACCACTTTGCCTAGTTCAGCCTGGAAGGTGATCAAAAATCTTTTTGAAGTTGGAGTACTACAACAGTCTTAGAACAATTATGATTTTTTGCTTTTTAAATGGTCAAGGCTACGGCTTTGGAGGAGGTAGGCCATGACCCATGTAGTCTGAGAAGGAAATC
>NW_018397263.1:4545867-4609176 GCF_002168275.2 Theobroma umbraticum
TTCTTGGGTTTTTCTATCTTTTTATTATTTTTTTATTTTTCTTAATTTGATTTGAATGGTTAAACTTTATTCAATGGTGATGTGTGACTTGATGGGGAACTAAACTTTTTATCTAAAATTATTATTGAACCTAATATGTAGTATGAATTATTTATCTCTCTTTTACGTATGTTTGAAGGATTTAAGTTGTTTATTTTACTATGTTCTTAATGTTTCTAATTACCTGATCACCAATTAGATTGAATTAAAAACCTAGGTTAAACCTTGATGAAGGATATTTAGGTAGACCTTGAATAGAATAACGTATAATCAAATGCACTTGGTTGATTAGGTCGTTTGATTGCATATAGGGTAAACAAACACCTATAAGCCATACGTAGCCAAAATTAGAGCACAAGCTTAATAAATCTCTCTTCAATTTAATTTGCAAAGACATAGTAAATTAATTAAAAGAGATATTTTTATAAGAAACTCGACAGAGACTTGTAAATAATTTAAGACTCTAGGTTAGGAACTTAATCCATTAAATTGAGTTAAGAAAGAGAGACAATATTCAGATGAAGTACTGAGGGATATCATAATCTTAGGTCTGGTAATCACTAGAAGTAATTTTGCTTATATATTAGTGTTGATTATTAGTTTATTAGTTTCAATTTTTTTTAATTTTAATTGTTTAGATAAAATTAAGATGTGCTAACTTTTTGTAGTTAATAGTAAAGATTAACTCAATTCTCTATGGGATCGACACTCCACTTATCTCTATATTATCTTTGCAATACGTATACTTGCATAGGTAGAAAATTGAATAACAGATGGGATAGTACAACTCTTAAGTTTATCTAAATAAATTTGAAGTCCTATCATGAGAAACGAAGAAACATAAAAGGAACAACTGATAGATAAAGAAAAGTTAGGTGGAACTGACTAAATAGAGTGTTGATTCATTATTATATTATCCAAAAAATTTAAAAACCGCAGGCCATGGCACTCAAAAAGTAAGGGAACGTCCTCACGGATTCCCCCAAAGTGGGTACGGCCCCGCTATAGTGGGTTGCCAACAATGGGCAGCCCACTTGAATTTTTCCTTTCTTGTGGGTTGCCAAATTTGGGCAACCCACCTCTCACACTTAAACCCATTTTCATTCACACCCCCAATCAAACCACTCACCTACCCTTCCCCCCTAAGTGCAAATTTATGCACTTTCACACATTTTTTCCTACCTATTACTCTCCATCTCTCCTCTACTCATCTTTTCACAACCCTTCTCCATTCATCAATATTCCTCCATACCAATTACCCACATATACTTTCAACATATTTGCTCCAACTTTCAAGTAAGTTTCAATTTTTTTTTTCTTTCTTCATATATATATATATATATATATTCTTTCTTTCTTTTTCTTCTTTTTTTATTATTTTTAAAAAATATTATTGACTTACTTCACATTATTTATTTTGTTGGAAATTTGTGACGAGTATTGATGATTTTTGAGATACTGTGCTTAGTTATTTCATAAGTATAGTAGATTGTTTGGATTTGTGCTTTAAATTTCTCTAGTAAGTTGAAATTGGAAATATGGGTAAGTTTCTTGCTTTTAAATCTTTTTTTATGCCTAGTAATCTAAAAAAATTTAATTGCTATATTTTTACTTGATATTATGGGTATTATTTTATTTTAATGAAAAGGCATATGGGCTAATATTGTTGGTGGTCTGTATTTTGTTGGTACTTTTCTTTTCTTTTGGTTAAGAATGAATTGTAGGGAATTTGAGAATGACACCAAATGGGCAAGACCAAATTCCAGTGGTTTGTTTGATCATACTAGATTTGTGTCAGCTGACGTTGTGACTGGACACGTCAATTCTCTTGCCAACAAAATTAAACAACCCGAACGAGGACTAGCTCAGGGGTTGATCACATGCCTTGACCTTCAACCAATGATTGATGGATGCCACTAGAAAAAATTTTGTGCCTTGCCAGTAACTACGAATGTCTTTCTAGAAAGAGAATATTACGTTAACATTGTTAAAGCTACTAATGATTTATTTTTCTATGAGGTAAATTAGTTTCATTCTCGAGCCATGCCATTAATGAATTTTATGAAACTTCTACTATTGATAACGATGGATATGGTCAATATTTGGCTGAGCATCAAGATTGAGATGATATCATTCATATACTCTATGAAGAAGGTGCTTAATGGCGATTTTTCAATAATGAACCAGTTTCATTCAAGAGGAATGTGATGAAACCAACTTATAAGATGTGGTTATATTTTGTAGCTTTCAAATTACTTCTTACCACATATCTAGTGATGTCATAAAAGATCGAGCCATCCTTATTCTTTCCATCATGACTAGACTCACAATTGATATTGACTGCGTAATTTACAAAACCATGATTCACATTGCACAATCAATGCATATAGGCTTGTGGTTCCCTTCTCTGATTACAACTATGTGCAAGTAAGTTGGTATAAATTAAGATGCTAGTGAGGGAGTTGTTGCCCCTAAACTTCCAATTAATCTCAATCTCATCCTCATATAGGTTCAAAATTCTTCTAAGGGTAGTTTTTCTTTTACACACCATTCTCTACCCCCTCGACCAAGACAACAACAACTATCAATGACTCAGAGAATTGAGAACCTTGAGCACTTAATTGAGCAACTTAGGAACCGGTTTGAGTAACACATGACTTATCAGACCCAATGTAATCAACATATGGACCATATGTTTCGAGCTTGTGGTGCTTTTATGGGAATGGACATGTACTCCCTTCCACTAGCACTTAATCCTCCTAGGAGTATCAATGAAGCATAGAATGATGGAGATGAAAATGAAGATTAGAGCTTCACTAGATTCATCTAACTATCAGAAGAGTATTCTTTACCTTTTTTATTTTTTTAACATTGAGGATAATATTTAATTTAAGTTTGGGGGGTGAATTTATTTTTTCTAGTGGTGAATATTTTGTGAAAGTTTTATATTTAGCTTTATCTGCATGCGTATCTAGACTTATACTTATCAAAATAATATTTCAAAAATGTTCCAATAAATTATCCAATATATCAAAATATAAAAGAGTGTAACCTCTTTATGTAGCATCCAATGTTGTATGTAGTTTATCCATGGGGTCACCTTCTCAACTAAGCTCCTACGCATCTTTATCCTTGGCCCCTGTAATATGTCATACATATGAAAACCAATTTTAAGGTATTATATGCCTTTAAAATATAAAGTTGAATTAGAAACTTCAAGAAGCTTCCTTCTTTTGCTCACAATAGCTAGGTAACCCTTGCAATAGCCCCTTCAATGCCTAAGTTTGCCACAATGATGGCAAATATTCTTCTCTTTGTCTTTTTTTGCACCTTTTTTAGGCTTCAGTGCCTTTTTGGGATTTTACCCTTTTCACCTTTTACGCTTTCTTCTTTTGTTGCTTCATATAAGCCTTTGGAAAAGAAACAAGAAACAATGATCCCTTATCTTTCCTAATGGACTTCTCTATTGTGTCCAGCATGTTCAGAAGTTTGGAAAAAATGGCTTCCAATTGATTCATATGGAAGTTCATCACAAACTGCTGAAGATGTTAATAAAAGATTGTAAAACTAAGTCTATACTTAGCTCATGATCCATCACTAATCCCATTGTCCAAGTCTCTCGATGAGTCTAATCATCTTTAGCACATAGGGTTTAACAGAACTGCCTTCTACCTTCTTGCATCGGAATAGTTTCTTAGAGATCTCATATGTCTCAGTGTGCCATTCCTTATCAAATAGTTCTCTAAGGTGGAGAATCATGAATTATACATCCATGTGCTCATGCTATTTTTGGAGCTCAAGTCATACTAGCCAACATCACACATGCTACCTGATCATCGTCCTCTTTATGATGTTGATATGCTTCCTTATCCTTAGTACTAGCACCAATAGTAGAGATTGGTGGAATAAGAGTATCAATGGCGTATGATTTCTTTTCCTGTTTCAAGACCATTTTGAGATTCTGAGACAAATATAGGAAATTTGGGCTAGTGAGTTTATTTACATCCAAGATGCCTTGTAATGATAGATTATTGGCCATTTGCAATGTATATAAATTTGTTTGAATAAAATAATGCAATTAGTAAATAACATGCATAAACTATTTAAAACAAAGTTTTAAGATTTTAAATAGTTCTCCCACTATTTTATATGCAAAACAACAACCATTAAGGTCATTTCGGAAAGTCTCTAACAGTATCCTTCTAACAGGCTAGGATCTCATCCATTCTAGTCATGGTCTTGAGTTTTCTCAACAAATCATGATAGGTGAATTAGGTATGCAATTGTGCTTAACAATTGTATCTCTATATAGCCCCTAGATCAGCTAGGTGGCAACACATTGCCTGAACATATCATATATGTTTCACCTAGTTGTTGCCTCTAGTTTCATAATAATCAAGTTTTCACGCATCCGAATTTTATGAAACTAGTTGAGTAAGACCCACCAATAGCTCAAACATACTCATTTAAAAGTATGGCCTTGAGTTTTCTCAACAAACCTATAATTAAAAGAGTAACCAAGTTATTTTGCTATATTGTGGAAGGCAACTTGGCCATTTGTGGCATGTGACTCAATATATAATGAAGGATTTTGTTTTTGATTTTTTTTAATGTCTCATCTTTGCATGCATAGTATTTATTAAATCACATAAAATAAATCTATCACATGTAGACTACTTTGCATTGCATAGCATTTATTAGATCACATAAAATAAATCTATCATATGTAAACTACTTTGGATGATTATAGATTTTAACTATACTAATTTCCTTGAACCATGAAAGGAAATTAGCTTGGTCAAACTTAAGGGATTACATACAACATCTTTAAAGTTTGCTTGTAATCTCCTTGTCCTCCTTGTCACCTTGGTTCGTCATCTTTGATTTTAAAAAATGCAATTCCTAATCTATTCTAATTCTAATTAATATGAATATAGAAACTGTGAGTTACATTCGAAGGGAGTAAGATGAGAAAAGAATTTTAGAAACTGAGATAAAGAGTTAAGGTAGAACATGTCAGCCTTATTTCAAAAATATCAAAAATTTACATTTAACCGTAGCACAATGATATTGAGCCTAAGTCTGTATCATCCACATACATTCATCAATACGAATAACATTTAAAGACATGTCTCATTCATATTGTTAATCACATACGGTATTTGAGATTAGCAATTTTTTACATTTAAGTTTTACCAATTTCAAATTTCGGGTAACCAATTAATTCTATAAATGAAACTTTTTTCATAAATGGAAAGTATTTCTAATCAAAATTAGTAACATTATCCACACTTAATCTTATTAGGGTTAGAATTAAAATTTTATAAATTAAAACTATTTTAATTTATACTTTCCAAACAGTTTAGGTAACCTTTTACTAATCCATTTTAAATTAAAGATTATATGTCTTCAATTACCTAATCTCATTATGTAATTTAAATCTAATATTTAAGACAAAAATCCTTACTTCGTTTTCTGTGTCAAATTCAAATTTTCTTCCTTAAAGGAAGTAAATTAATTCATGATAAAAGTCTTGCCCATAAGTTTAAACTTCCATAACTCCTAGGAATCAAATTCCTTGATTTATTGATGTGTTCAAATAAATTTTGACATCCTCAATTTAAGGAATCAAATTTCTTAATTTAAATATGTTAAATTTATCTTTCATGGAATCATTTTCATAAAATATTAGTCAGCCAATTAGTGTTCTTGATTGCTCCAATTTAGGCTTCAAATATGGACATTTAAAATTCTCAAAACCATGACTTTTCCAAGCTGCTAGTAGCATTGTACCAATCATGGTTTTGTGGCTTGAAGCGGCTCCAAATTAAGGAATTTAATACCGAATTTTTAATCATGGTTAGCTAACATATGAAACCTTTTCTTATTAATTTTCATGATTTTTGGATGTAAATTGATTGGCAAAATCACCAAAAACCATAGCCTATTACTTTTGCCGGTAACATTGGCGAAGCTATGGTTTTCTATTTTAAAACGACTCTAAATCAAGGAATTAATTCCTCAAATTTTATTTCTAGTCAGCTAACATATGGCTACCACGATGACCTATGTTTACTAGGCATAGTCATGATTTTAGACACTTGTGTGGCTCTATGGTGGCACAAATTTAGGGATTTAATCCCTTAAATTTAGCCATCTTATCAAGCAACTTTTGAACTTATTTCTAACTCTAAAAGTCAGCCAATAAGTGCAACAAATCGAACAAAATTAGGCCTTATTTAAACTGCCATACTTAACTAAAAGTATGGCTTGATTTTTACACCACTATTTACTACTGGTCGACAATGCACTAGGAACGATTCCAATGTTCATGGCTTTTAAATTTTTCTAGAAATTTTAGAGGCCTTAAAACCCCTATTAATGGCTGAAAACTGGACCACTAGCAAAGCTGGACAGAATCTAATTTTATCACCAAAACTACATCATATTTCCATGAAACTGAATTTTATTTTGCCAATTTCTTTTATGCATCTGATGTACATATCAATCTTCAAAATTAAGACACTAAAAATCATATTAGAATATTGAAACAATTCCAAAATAGATTTGAAAATTTTTAAATCCTTACCAGCTTGAACCCGAACACCTCATACCCAAGTTAAGCATTGAGTTAACAACAACGAGATATAGTTTTGTATTAAAATGAGTTAGGGGAGGCTCTGATATCGCTATTGAAAATGGCATAATCTGATTAAACGTAGTGAAATGAAACACAAAAAAATTGTAAACGAATAATATAAACATGCCACACCTACCATAGATCTCTTTGGTGGTTTTAATACAAACAAAACTAAAAGAATGGAATAATTAGAAAAATAAGATTACCTTCACCAAGTAATGTGGCTATCACGATGGTACCTTTCCTTGTTTGACCCCTGAATGCCACAAAGGGAGCAAAAATATTCGAGCCACTTTAATGCTTGGGCCCCAACGGTTGCACACACGATTGCACTTGAACATTCTCAAAGTGGGAGCTTTCTCAACTATTCCTTTGTGCTAGTAAGGTGGACAACAACTTGTTCTCTCCACACAATCACACTCCTCCTAGCCAAATCACAAAATTGGAAAACTATTTTTTCAAGTCACTCAAGGAAGTGTGCAACTATGCTTTTCTTGTTAGTTTGCTAATAAGTTAAAACCCTAATTTGTGTGTTTCACTAGTTTTGTGAGGAGTAGCTAAAAAGTGATATTTATATCTAGGTTAATTAACTTCTTAAACTACAAATAAGACCTCATTATTATAACCTTTTTAATATTGGCCCAACACTTAATTAAACTTTTTTAAATAAGTTATTGTAAATTAAAATTAAATTAAATTAAATTTACTTTATTTGTTTGCAATTAAGGCTTTAATATTATAATTAGTTATAATATTGGCCTTATTGTTAATTAAACTATTTTAATTAAGTCCATAGAAGTTAAAAATCTAGAGTATTTTTTAAGTCCAACTTAAATCATCACACTCCTAATTTAATTCATAATGCAACTTATTGTGTGTGACCCATTAAATTCTTAATATATTGGCAATGGAATTGAATTATAATTTTTATTAAATTAACTAATTCAATTTCATAGACCAAGATTGGCATTTAGCAATGCATCATAGCCACCTAATTGTACGAGAGTCAAAAAGTTCTTTGACAACCTTTCAGTGTATAGTCTATCAGTGTAATTCATTTTATCATCATATACCTTGACAATGATAAGAGCATGATATAGTGTCTACTTTTATTGATCTCCATATTCATTCTTGACGTTACATCGTTAGCTTTATAGAGACTTATGAAACTCTTTTTCATAATCTTCAAGTCACCTTGACCAAGGACTTCAACAAGCTAATAACCAAGAACTATTAGGATATATCCCCTAAATCACTTAGGGTGATGATTCTTTTCTTAACTACTCATTTACCTTCACATACTTCACGCTACAACTAATCATATCTTATTTTGGCATCCTTGGTAGGACCCGTAGGGATATGAACAAATATATAAAACTTCATATATAAGACAACCTGCTATCTAAAGTCTGAAGAGTATTTACATGATTAGCACATGAGAACTATTTGCATAGACATTAAAGTGAGATACCAAATGCATTTCTCATGTTGAGTCATGTTCAGTGAACTTGTTCATGGAATAAGCACCTACATTCTAGTTTCAAGTATCTCTTCACTTTAACATATAAGATCAGCTGTGTACTTCCCAAGTAAGGAATATAGAATACACCAATTTCTAAGCTTCATTTATCTTTAGTCTCAATGATACATCGACCAAAAACATTTAGAGCTTATACTTTCATGTATAAGGATCTCATAATTGCAACCTATTTCAATTCTCTTGCAAAGCATATTAATGTCATGAACTTCATCTAGTGGACTTATAACTTTTATAATTGATGTCTTATTGATGAATGAAAACCTTTAATCATTCAATGTGAATGATATAATTACACGATTAGAACTAAGCCTTGACCAATCTCAATTGGTTGTAGGGCTCATTCTAATAGAAAGAACAGTTGTTCACTAAAGGCACTAATAGATTACTCAAATACGGGTCTAGAATGTATATGTTAGATGTTGATGATTTGAGATAAGAGATCTTAGAAGAAGCCCATGTAGTAGCCTATATAGTACATCCAAGCACTAGTAAAATGTACCAAGACATGAAAAAAAATGTACTAGTGGGAAGGTCTAAAGAGAGATGTGGCTGAGTATGTAACCAAATGCTTAGTGTGCCAACAAGGTAATGCAAAGCATCAAAAGCCTACCAACTTATTAAAGCCCTTACCTATTCCCAAATGGAACTAGGAACATATCTTAATGGATTTTGTGATTGGACTACCCTATACAAATAAAGGGTATGATTCTATTTAGCTGCTAATGGATACACTGACTAAGTTCACTCATTTTCTTCTAGTGAGGACCATCTATGGAATGGCACAGTATTCTCGATTGTACATGGATGAGATAGTGTAATTGCATGGAGTTCTAGTCCCTATAATGTCAAATATAAGCATCTAATTCACTAGTTGATTTTAGGGAAAAATTTAAAAAGCATTAGGGACTAAGTTAAATTTTAGTAATGATTTTCACCCACAAACAAACAGACTGTCTGAAAGGATTATTCAAACCTTAGGAAATATGTTGAGAGCTTATGTTGTAGACTTTGGAGTCACATGGGATCGACACTTTCCATTGGTCGAGTTTGCTTATAATAATAGCCTTTAGTCTAATATTCAGATGACACCTTATAAGGCTTTATATGGACAGAGATGTAAATCACCCATATGTTGGTTTGAGGTTGATAAGCAGAAGTTACTTCGATCGGAGATTGTTCAAGAGACCACTAACAAGATACAATTGAATAAAGAAAGGATGTTGACGGCACAAAGGTTTCAAAAGTCATACGCCAACCATAAACGTCGAGATTTAGAGTTTGAGGTCGAGGATCATGTATTCCTTAGAGTCTTGCCAACTAAGGGCATTAAGAGATTTAGAAAAATGGATAAGTTAAGCTTGAGGTTATATTGGTCCATTTGAAATCCTTGAGAAGATTGGAGTCGTTGCTTATATACTAGTACTTCTACTAAATCTTGCTAGCGTCCACTCGATATTCCATGTTTCAGTATTATAGAAGTACCATGTGGATTCATCTCATGTGATTCGACATGAGACCATTCCATTGAAGAATTACTTCAGTTATGTGGATAAGCCTATAGCCATTTTGGATAGGCAAGTTAAAAAACTTCACTCTAAAAAAAAGGCTTCGATCAAGGTGCAATGGCACAATCACTCCATTGAAAAGGTGACATGGGAACCTGAAGACAAGATGACGGTGAAGTACCGGCATTTATTTTCAATATCGTGGTCTATTATGTTGTTGTGAATTCGAGGATGAATTTTCTTGGAGGGGAAAGAATGTGAAACCTTAATTTTTTTTCTTATGATTGAAATTGGCAAAAGAATTTGAACTTTATGAATTATATATTGGTGATCATTATCAATCAAAGTTTCTTGTCATTTGATGTTCAAACTCTCCATACTATTAAGTTACATTCATGGGAAAATGATGGTTTCAAGAATGGATGAAAAAAGAAAGAAACCAAAGATATTGATTAGGCTTTAATATGATCGCCCATGGATTATGTGAATGAATTATGATTCTATACAATTTCAAATGTTGGATGAGTTTTCCCAACTATATTGGTGTGAAATTCTTGCTATGATGATGTAATAGTTGATGTAATATGATTGGATGAGAGTATGATATGAAATGATGACCAGAGAAAGCCAATTTTTACAAATCTAAGCTTTAAGAATTGATTCTAAGGCAAGAGAGGTCAATTCCAAGACATATATGAACTTTAGATAGTTATTAAAAGCATCAAGAATCGACCTCAAGCATGGAAAGATCAATTCTTGCAAGAGAGAATAGCTTCTGGATTAAAAGAATTGATTCCTAGAAATTGAGAAGTCGATTCTTGCAAGTCAAAAACGTTTCTGAACTAGAAAAATCAATTCTAAGAAATCAATAAGTTGGTTCTTGCAAGTCTTGGAATTCCAAAGAATCGATTCTTGGAAATCAAGAAGTCGTTTCTTAAGCTCCAACATGGAAAAAATATATATAAACCCCAATTTGAGCCCTAAAATCCATTTCACACATTTCTAGCCTCCAACTCGTCCCCAACACCATCCAAACATTCTTCCAACCTCCCCAGACCCCATTGGACAAAGATTCAACCATCCAACTCAAATCTAAGGTAAAATTTGACATTTTTTGAGTTTAAACTTCATAGGCATGACCTAACACTAGATTTTTTAATTTTAGCTCATTTAGATCCATTTTTGAGTTGTAGATTTTAGGGGTCTTGCCTTTCAAGGAGATTGTGAAGGTAAGGAAAGTTAAGGTTGTTCATTTATGAATTGGAATTGAAGGATGGAAATTTATTAGAACTTAAAGGAAGGATCTTTCAATGAATCTCCTAGTTTCTAAAAATGGGTTTTTGCTAGAAACTACGAGCTTATGTTAGGATTTGTGTTGTTAGGTGATTATTGGAGCTCAAGACTATTGACAAGCAAGATTTGGTGACTCAAAGCTTAAGAAAAGAATACGCATCTTGTCAAGATGAGTGGATACACTACTTTGAAATTATTTTGGTATGTAAAGTTGAAACATGATTTGATGAGTATTGTTTCACATAAAAGTTTTGCAAAGTGAAAATGTTTTTCTTGATGATAAATTGTTTTGAAATGGTTTTCAAATCTACTATGTATACATAAATATTCTATTATGTATTAGTTTTCAACAAGGGGGAACAAGTTCTTTCAAGTGTTTTACCAAAACAACCACTCTATGAGATGTGTATGAAATGCTTGGAGCATGCTAAATCGCTATGATTATGTGATGATGAATTCCTCAAATTGGATGAAGTTATGAATGACTACATGTTGTATGTATGTTAATTTGTATGTGATGACATTACCACATACTGCATGAATGAGAATAGGCATATGATGTAAATTATATTAAGATATATGAGATATATTCCACATAACCCATGATATAAAAATAAGTACATGTTAAATGTCATGATGCTAAGTATGTGAGGTGGTTCCATATACCACACATTATGAGTATGAGGGCACAACATGATGCCAAATGAACACTATGATTCTAATGAATGATGATGAACTATGAGATGAGTATTCGATGTTAAGACGTGAAATGTTGGTTGTTACCTATGGTTAACGGGGATTATTCCATTAACAAATTTTATAAGGTATTGAAGGATTTTTTCATTACCATATTGTGAGTAAGGGAGTGAGGTGGCGATTCCATTCCCCCATTTGTGGGCACTCATGTTGATGAAAGTTATATTAGGGTTATTCGATCACAAATGTGAGATGATGAATGTTAATTGATTAATGTTACTTGATGCATGTTAATGATGTAGTTTATTTTATTTAATAACTATGACGTGTATTGTTTGTGATGGCATGCTTCATAAAAAGTTGGGACAACATTCCTTAGTCTATTATGAAAGTAAGAGGTAAAGTTGATGTATGAGATTTGGAATCAAATAGTCCGAATTCCTTGACTTTCAAGTCCATGGTTGTTAAACTCTAGAAGGAAAGCCTCACTTCCATGATATGAGATGATTAATACATAAGCTAGCCTTTTTTGGATGTGATTCAAAAGGTTTTGCATTTGAATTGGTTTTAAAGGATTAAATGATTTCATCGGGCATAAAAAGTGTTTTCCTAGTTTATTTGAACCCTCTACTCAATGATTTAAAGGAATGGTCCCTATTTCCAACGAATTTCTAAAACTTATTTGAACGTGTTATTATTCTCTTACAAGTTCCTTATACATATTTGAAATATCATAAGTGCATGATTATATAAACGTTAATAGTGCAAAAGCTTTAACCCTTTAACTTGTCCCCTTCCTATATCCATTTACAGAGTCTTTGTGACTCACACATTAGTATTCCTCCATTTTTTTTTTTACAAATTAATGATAGTTGTTGAGCACCCGTTTCACGAAAACATGGTATGTTCTTCCTTCGATAAGTGACATAACAACCCTTTAAGCTTAGGGAGTCAGGGTCATGTTTCACTTGATGAGTCGATCTTTAAATTTTCATTTATAAATGTTTGTTTTTGGATAACTATTAAGACATTGAATGGCAAGATATCTCTCATAATGTTATGTAAATGCTATGAATTTTGACATGAGGCCTTATAAGCACCTCGATTGTCAATTTCAGAATTTATATGAAATGTACTAGATACAATTACTATGAATGAAATTGTTCACACCTCTTATGTTGAGAAGTCTTAATTGTGTGATTCGTCCATGTATGGATGTTTATGATTATCTGACTCATGTTATACATGTATGATGATAATGATGACAAATGAGCCAAATGTGATTAATTGATAATAGAATGACGTTAGAAGGCTTACTAGGGTTTAGAGGGCCATACCCACTTAGGTCCTAGTGCCATTGACAATCTTTCCAAAAATGGGATGTAATAGTTTAGTAGCAGAAAGTAAAAATTCACCACACCTATACTTGAACTTCAAAATTGACCGCCTTGGAATACCAACTCTTTTATGAAGAGCTGTTTTTGAGCATAGACAATTCTAATCATATCCAGCGAATTTAGAAGGATGTTCCTCAACCTGTCTAGCACGAACCTCTTCCCAAAAACGATTTTCTTTTATTTCTCTAATAACTTCATCTTCCTAGTTTTCAAGAATAAGAGCAACTTCACCAGTCTTTCTTACTTTAAACTTCTTAGCAGGAACAATTTCAAATGCAATACTCTTCCTTTTATATGCAATGGTCTTTTTCCTTGCTATAGCCCTTCTAAGCTCACTATAATGGATCTTTGGAGCTAAACGTGTCCTAGACATAGAGGAAGATGGAAAAGAGGCCTACAAACATAATGATGGAAAAAGAGATAAATATCATAGATAATAATGTTTTTATTCTTATTAGCATAAATATATATAAATTAAAAAAACTTATCAAAATTATAAATTTTATTAATATTTTTATTGATTTGGTTGTTAAAAAAATTATGAATAGCAACAAATAAAGTTGCTCACAGCACAAATAAAAGAACAACACGCAGCACTTGTGCGCAAGGAGTCCATGCACACAAGTTACTATTCAAAATATATATAATTAATTTTTTTCTTTCTTTTTGCTATGTTCTTTTTCTAAAATCAAACATTGTTTATCTTCTTGAACATTTATATATATATATATATATATAATTTTCTTTCAATCAAAAACCTTTATCTCATGCATGAAAAATTTCTTGTTTCATATTTCAATTAAAAAAAATCTTCATACAAGGGGCAATAAGCAAAAGAAATTCAAATTTATTTGAAACGTAAGAAAAATACAAGTAAAAAGATACAAAGAAGGCAAACAAGAAATTACAAGAAGTAGAAGAAAAACTTACTTGCTCAAAAAAACCAAGATTCACAAAAGAACCGACTTTGCTCTAAATTTTGTTTAGCTTGGAATTTGCTTTACTTTGAATCTGAATAAAGAAAATTGTTCATAATAGCTTCATATTTATAGGGCACATAGAATCAGCATTTTTTTATGAAAAAGATTAACTTTTCTTCTACAATTTGTAGCTTGAAAATCTTATTTTATATGAAAAATATATTATTACATAATCAATCAAATATTACACAAGATATTAACATCACACCTTACACCAGCATGTTACTACCTAAGGCCTTACTGCTTAAGGTGTTATTACCTAAAACATTACTGTTTCAAGTGTTACTATCTAAGGTGGTACTGCTCGAGGTGTTACAGTAAAATGTGTTATAGTACAATTCGTTATAGTACAAAATAAAAGTTTTTCTTAAATTAATACATAAGAATTATCTTTTAAAAAAAATCTTATACAGGGAGCAAATTGTAGATAGTTGATTTTGGTCATTACCTATTCTCTAAAGAATTTTGTTTTACAGTGTAATGTTGTACAAAGAATAATGAGAACAATTAGAATAAGTGAAGCACTACTTCACATAGAATTAAAACAAGTGAAATACTACTTCACACAGATGACAGTGAAAGTAATTAAGAATAAGTGGTAGGGTTCATGAGTTACTTTTATCTTTAGAAGTTCTGGAGAGTTTAGTTTAGTGGCTTAAATATAGAAGTAGTTAAGAGGTATTACTCTTAACCTTTTCCTGAAAAGCGTTTCTCTCTCTTACCTTATTCTCGTATATCTATTCACATATACCTTTTTTCTTTTGTATTTATTCACGTACATATTTTGTTTCTAACTTGTTTGCATATAGCTTTTCACATATACTTCATTACTTATCCTCAATCATTACTTTACTATTTATCTAATCTCTTCTATTTACCACGACACTTAATACTTTAAGAGCTACTCCAATCTTTCTATCTACCCCCTTCTATACATCATTTTTACTTTTTTCCAACAATCCTGTCCCTTTCACAACTACCCTTTTACAAGTATCTAAAACCTTACAACTTGGAGGACAGTAGTGTCATGCCAAACTTGGGTCAAAGTGGAAAACATGCCTTTCCATTTATGACATGAAGATGTTTTTAGTTCTATAGGGAGTAAATGGAGCAAATTCATCAAAATTGATAGGGTTACCAAGAGAAGGGAACGGTTTGATTATGCAATTTTGTTGAGAGAGGTGGTTAATAAGATGAGTTTTCCAACCAAAATTAAGTTCCATTTTAATGGACAGTGTTTCCTCGTTTTGGCCTCTCTGGCGGAGATGAGCAGGAGAGAATTGCAGAACTAAGCGTGGGAAGCATATAAGCTATCAGAAGCAGTAGCAGACTACTCCCCTGAACTAATTCCGAAGCTCGACAGTGGTGCAATGTTGAAGATGGGGCTTGCTCCAAAACCGTGGATAGCACCGGTCAGAACGTCGTCTCGATAAGCAGGGATCGCCATACAGGAGCAAGTAAAGATTTTGAATCTGGTCAAGTATTGACCTCGAGTTCTAACAATGATAGCCCTAGGTTTGGAAACAGATGTGCAAAATAGTGAGAAGACTGAATTAAGTGGTTCGGCACAAAAAGGGCTCAACAGCACCTAGGCCAGAAGTTTGAGGCTGAAGCCCGGTTAGGTGCCAAGGGGCTAGAAAGCTGAGTAGATATCAATAGGCCTTCTTGTGACGGTTGAGGGTGTGGGCGAGTGATAGACCGAGCCCAAGAGATGAACAGGCCTAATGACTAAATTAATGTTAAGGACTCTTCTTCAGTGGTCGCTTTAAAATGAGACAAAATGCGACGCTCATGATACAAAATGACTGTGGGGCATTGTAAGCCCTAGTACCACTAGATTATAGGGAAATTACATGGTCTCGCTTATCCTCTGCATTTCTATTAAGCCAAGCCCACATAGACCTCTCGATTGCTGCTTTGTTTGTTCACATGCATGCCCATCTGTTTAGTCTAATTCATAAATAGGTCCCATTACGGTTAAACTCTTACGCTTACATTCATACTGACGAAGTCGCATTTTCCGTAACCTACGATAAAAGCTTGACAGATATTCAATTGAGAATTCGCCTTGCAAGTTGCAACTTTTCTTTTTTCAACTCTTTTTGGTGGACGGCAGTGTTAGGAACTCCAGGTCAATACTAAATCCTCTCTTACAACATTTTGCGGAGATTAGAGCAACAAGGAAAATACCTACCCTAGTCAAACATAAAATTGAACCTCAATTTAAACTCAAAATCTTCATCAATTGCCAAATCCAGATATCACAGTTCAACAAAACAGAACAGCGAAGAACTAAATGGGAAAATTTTCCAAGTCTGATATTCAAATCCTTTTAAAGCAGCTATTATAACGCCACTCTTAGTTTACTTGATCTTCTTCTTGGGCCTCAACTGCAACAAGGTTAAGGAATATTTAGTTCATAGCAACAAGAGGAAGTTCAAAGAATATTACAACCTACATATAACCCAAATACAGAACACAAACCTGATTGCTATGACCGCACTTCTTCTTTCGACAGTTCACAGCTCTTGGATGCAAGCGAGCATAACATCTAGCAAATAAAAAAATTAGGGAAATAAGATTTTTCAGTGACCAAAAACTCAACAAATTAAGAACATTCACAAATATTTAATAGTTTTACATTGCGATACCACTTACACTATAATATTCAACAAAACAGCAAAAAATTAACTGATAAAATGACATTGTCCTATTGAAGAATCAGAGTATACTAGTTCATGTCTGTTTGGCCCTTCGACTTAATCATTCACTACAATCCTACATTATATGAGACATCAATCTCCACAACAACACCACAATAAGTGTTTTCAAATAAGCCTCAAAGCAATTAGAAAAAACTAATCTTGAACTTTATCTAGTGTCATACACAAGGAGCAAAGCATCAAATATCATGTACCACACTAGAAAATCAACTGCAAGTAAAGATTAGACCAGTTGACAAAGTTAAAGAATGGAAATTTTAATGTTGGGAACTAGGATGCCCTCCGTTACATTCTTTTACTTCAAAAGAGGGTTCAACTTGTAGTCCCATTATCACTGATACCAAACATTAAAAATTTGAATGGAATTTATTTCTTGGTTCTTTCCATTGTGCCATTCATGAAAACCAACTGCCAAGAAAATTAGCTCAGCTGACAAAGTTGAAGAATGGTTACAA
The DNA here is from genome assembly GCF_002168275.2 of Theobroma umbraticum. Taxonomy (NCBI): domain Eukaryota; kingdom Viridiplantae; phylum Streptophyta; class Magnoliopsida; order Malvales; family Malvaceae; genus Theobroma; species Theobroma umbraticum. The sequence continues at coordinate 4,563,136 of NW_018397263.1, forward strand.
TCATTTTTGGGACCTCGTATGACCTCTATCTCATTTCAACTAAACAGTAGAGGCTAAGTCAGGTCCCCCTTACCAATAACTAAAAAATACCCATAAAATAAAACAAAGTACAGGGAAAAAGAAGGAGCTTACTTGCGGCAAATCATTTTGTCTTGGTTGTATTTGCGAGCCAAAGCCATCAAAGAAGGCTCAATGATTCCACCTCTCAACCTCAAAACAAGATGAAGCGTTGATTCTACCCAAAAAAGAACCAGAAAAGCAAAACCTTAGTTCAAGTATATTAATCAAAATAAAAAATTAAAAATATCGTTAAAAAAAATTAAACCCAAAAGAGAAACCTTTCTGGATGTTGTAGTCAGCCAAGGTCCGGCCATCTTCGAGCTGTTTTCCGGCGAAGATGAGACGCTGTTGGTCCGGCGGGATTCCTGTTAGTTCATACAAGTTAAATTTTTTGAAGTGATTTCTGATTTTAAGAAGAAATGAAGTGAAACAACTGGAAAGGAAAGGAAGCGAAAAATAACCTTCTTTGTCTTGGATCTTGGCTTTGACATTATCAATAGTGTCGCTGCTCTCGACCTCGAGAGTTATGGTCTTGCCGGTGAGGGTTTTCACGAATATCTGCATCTTTTCCTGGCTCTGTCTTTTCTTTCACTGGCCTTCATAAAAGGATTGAGCGGCTCAGTTGGGAAATGTCAGGGTTTTATACTAATTTTCTAGGGTTTCTTTCTTCTGCAGGTATTTGAATGGGCTTATAGCTATAAAAGCCCAATTTTAACTATAATTATCATTTTCAAATGGTATGATATCTTTTAAAAAAATTATCTATTTAAAACAATTTAAATAAATTTTTATTTTTTATTATATTTAATTAAATTTTTATATTTTTATTTTAAATTAAATAAATTTTTAAAATTATTGATTAATTAATTATTATTAATTAAAATACAATCTTTCATTTTACATCATGTGACACATTAACGTAGCATAATAATTGATGGCATGACATGTTAGTATTATACGATGATATAATCATGTGACATTTTTTATTATTCACGTCAGCACCACATAAGCGTCAAATGACAAGTGGCATATTGATTAATGATAATTAGTCAATTATTAATTATAAAGGTTTATTTGATTATAAGAACTTGATTAAATACAACAAAAGAATAAAAATAAATTTAAATTTTTTCAATAATTCATGAATTTTTTTAAGTATTATACTTTCTAAAATTATCAACTTCATTTTTTTTTAATTTTTAATTCACCCATATCTCATAATGATTTAATTTCGCTTTTCTTTATCTTTGAATTAAAATTTAGTCAATTTTTTTATTTCTATACAACAATATGTAAAATTCATATATACATAGAGTAGGAATACAAATAAATGAATCCTTATATAAGAAAAATTAAATACGAGTCTTGTTTTGTTTTCAATCTCTTCCCTTTGCCATTTCAACGAATTTCAATTGTTTTTACAAAACATTTAAAATATTGCTTATGTTAAAACAAATTAACATAGATTATGGATGTATCAAATAGTGTATTGATAATAAGTCCAGGAAGCTTAAGAAATAAAGGGAAATAAAGATCCCTGATTAAAGAAGAGATGAGGAAAGCAGAAGGCTGGACAAAGGAGAAGAAATAAAATGCACAATTTCATTTAATTAAAGAAACGCACCTTATCAGCTGAATATAGGCTTAGTGTAGTGACCGTTGAAAAATTTTGCTATTTAAGTTTTTAAATGTTAGTTTTTAGTTAAAGCTGTAATTAATTCTCTTTTACCTTCTTTCAGGTTAACTAAAGCACATGTATATATACTCTTTGTACCCTTGATTTTGTTATTAGAGAATGTACTCACATTCCTTCATACCCTCTGTGCAGTCTCTCATTTTCTGACATTGTATTAGAGCAAGTATGGCTGTTGCAGAGATCCATTTCAAGAAATCAACAATGATTGCAAGTTTGTTCATTTTTTTTTTGTTTACTACTATTATCTGTTTCAGTTTTCACATAAATCACTAGCAAGTTTTTCATTTTCTTCTAATTTATTTCATCATCTAGCATTTAGCTGTAGTCAAATGGCCGAGTCTACTACTGAATCAATTGCTTTGAAACCACAAGTATCTCAAGCAACATCTGAATTGACACAACAAATATTCCATCACATAGACTGTCCAAGGTCAATCATAATCAATCCTAAATTAACCACAAATAACTATGTGGCTTGGAGTAGTTTTTTCATTTTTAGCACTTTCCATCAGGAACATCTTAGGATTCATAAATGAGACCATACCAAAACTAGCAGTAGCAGACCTTTTATACCCTTCATGGATCTACTGGAACAACTTCATAGTTGCCTCGCTATTGGACTCTGTATCTCAAAACACAGCTTCAACCATATTTTACATGGATTCAAGTGTTGAAATCTAGAATGCATTGAAGCAAAATTTTACATAAGGTTGTCAACGAGTAGAGTACCCAATAATTTTGAGATACTTGAACCTTAACGTTATACAAAATCAACTACCCTAACTCTATTAATTACCTGAATAATTTTAAAAATTATTATCCTAACCTTAACCCTATTACATTTTACTATCCTATAATTACCCTAACTCGTTTAAAAACCCAATTAAATTAAAAAATTATTAAAATCTTCTTCATGGGTACCCAATTAGCCAAACCTGTATACATATACAATAATATTTCTCTACGTATTTCATAAAATTAACTACTAATTAAATTAATAGCAACAGAAATAATAAAATTTAAATTAAATAATCAAAAACAAGGATCTTAAACATAAACTTAAATAACTAAAAACAAATATCCATACAACGACATAAACTTAAATAACTATACATAAATATTCAAATAACAACATAAACTTAAATAACTAAACACAAATATCCAAACAAATAACATAAACTTAAATAACCAAACACATATATCCAAACAACAACAACATAAACTTAAATAACTAAAATAAATATCCAAACAACTAGTTAAACAACATTATAAATTGAGAATAAGGCAAGCTCATGAGCAATTCAATCATCTTCTTCCATGTCAGTATCAACAAGTATAGCAATTGAATCTTCAATTGTTATACATGATCTTACACAAATAAAAAAAAATAAGAATATATATAACACTTAGGATAATAGATAATTTTTTAAAGAAAACAAATGAAATAAAAATACAATGAGTTTAATTACCTTTCGTTTCATTCCTCAACTAATTTTAAGTGCACATCAATGCCTCCAAAGTGTATGATTTAATCTTACTTCAATGGTTAGTCACCACTCTCCCACCAGTGCTAAAAGCTGACTCAAATGCAACTGTAGAAATAAGAATAGTAAGAAAATCTCTGGCCATCATTTGCAAAGTGAGATACTTTATCCCAATTGTCTTCCACTAACTCAAAATATCAAAAGTTTTAGTAAATGGCAAAACTTTGTCTTCCAAAAAATGATCCAATTTTGACTTCACATGCCCATCAATAGAAGAATTCAGAAATTCATACAACATACCATCATCTTGTTCAGATGATTCATCAAATGTTGTTGCTAATGAACTCTGAGAAGACTTTGGTTTTAGATTGGTGGATCTACTATAATATTATTGAAGTAAATCATAACAAGTATTCCTAACTTCTTCAATCTCATAATTTGCAACACCACCATAAATTTTAAGAAAAAAAATACTCAATCACCTTCATTTTATACCTATGATCTAAGATAATCACCACAACTAGCACAATATGAATAGCCTTCCAATATTTTTCAAACTTATCAAACATTTTCTTTGCCATTGCACTAATTATCACATCATTAGAGCACATCCAAATCACAATTGCAATTCAAAGTTTACAAACTTTGACAAAAAAAAAGAAATGTAGTAGGATACTCTGTCCCAGAAAACAAATTGGTGAGATCATAAAACATTTCCAACTTGTCAGCAAGATTTTTTGCTCTCTCCTAGTCTAACTCACTAGGCACATAAGAGTAACCTTGGTCTCTAAGTTTCAACTTAAGGAAGAGATCTTTGTATCCTATAGTAGTCAGAAGCATCACATAAGTTGAATTCTATCTAGTTCTATAATCTAGACTCAACTTTTTAGAATATGACACTTTAGCTTGACGAGCCGCATCTTCAAATTTTTCCAATCTAGATAGACTAGCTCACCAATATACTACACTATCACAAACATTTTCAATCATATCTTCAATCACAGATAATCCATCTCTAACAACAAAATTCAATATATGTGCACAACATCTCATGTGAAAAATTCTTCCATCAAGTAAAAGTTCAAAACTCAAGTTATTCACTAGAATAGAAATCATACCATCATTGGAGCTACAATTATCCATAGTGATAGTAGAGAGTTTGCTCTCTATATTCCATTTAGTCAAATCATTCATCATTTCTCAAGCAAGAACATCCATCATGTGAGGTGTTAGGACATATACAAATCTAAATGTTTACAAAATAATATTAATGAATTTGCTTAAATTTTTTTTATAAAACCATTAATTTATAATATAACACAATTTAAAGAATTAGAATAAAAATTGCTTGCCTCAAGATATAGCTTTGCAACTCCCAAGATTCATCAATATAATGAGCAAGGATAGACATGTAACCTTCTTTTGATTTGAAGTCCACATATCCGTCGTGATTGCTATTCAACTTTTTAACTTCTCAAACCTTTGTTGTAAGTTGGATTTCTTTGAGTAATAAATCTTGTGAATATCCTCTTTAATTGTATTGTGAGAAACTATCTAAACAAGGGTTGAAGACTAGTAACAAAATTCTTAAAACCAACATGAGAAACAATAGAAAGCGGATACTCATGCAAGATTATAGCACAAGCCAACTCATGTCTTGAAATGTCTTGATCAAATGTGTAATTTCTAATCTGAACCTTCCCATCAGCTTGTGTATCTATGCCAAGTTGCTTTTGCTTTTCAAAGCCTTGTTTAATGCCTGAATTTTTTCTCCTTGCACAAGTATTCATTTGATTTTTCAAAGCTTTTGTTTTAATCTTGCTATTGGCCTTAAGAATAGCTTTACAATAATTACAAATTGCCACATCTTACCCATCGATATTTTTCTTTTCAAAATGATTCCAAACCTCCAAAGTTAATTTGCGACGACACTTGGTACTTGAACTATATAATGGAGGTTTACTTCCAGTAGGTGAGATCAAAGATTGACTACCACTAGTAGGAGTTCTAGAAGGCTCAATTAAAGGTGGTTGTTGTGAACTTGACCCTACATATGTTGACTATTGAGAGAGTGTCTTATTTCAATTATAATTAATACTATCATCACATTTGTCAGCCACATCCATTTTTCAAAAGACCTAGAAACATAAAAATAACAAAATCAATGTCTAAATCAAGTTTGACAAAAATAAATACAGCTTTGAAACATACTGAATTCAATGTTATCACACTTTTATTGTTACAGTTAATTGCATATTTTAGCTTTTGATTCCATGTCTCTAATCAAGGAAACACTTGAATAGATCTAAGGTCCCAATATTATCACAAGCTATAGTCTGTTGTCCTATTTGTTCTTTCTTGACAAGTCATAGAACAAAATGTATTTAAATCATTTTTCAACTTCCTTCTTATAGCTATTCTTGGAATGCTTGACACCTTTAGAAATGAATAAAAAATTTTACATATTCATATCCCTAATTGGTTTACAAATGGCCATAGCACAAACATCCTTACGCACCACAACAACAAAATAATTGATAACTTGAAGAATAAAGTCATACCAGTTAAGGGGTTCACACGAGGAAAAGAGTTCCTGTTCTAGCTGGGGAAGAAAAAGGATTGACGGAGCGTTGGGTGACAAGATGTGGTTGTGGCTAGGCCGATGAGGAGAAACGAAAAAGAAAGAGCGTGGCAGCTGGGGAAGAACAAAGACTGAAAGAGCATGGGGCGACAAGGCATGGCTATGGTTGGGCTGCTAGGGAGAAAAGAAAGAAGAAGGAGCGTGGCAGTTGGGAAAGAACAAGGACTAAAGGAACGGTTAAAAGAGAAAAAAGAAAGGAAAAAAAAAGGAGTGGCTAGGGTTTTAATCTTTCTCTCTTTTTTTTAAGCATCAATTACATGAACATTTGGATTAGGAAATTGTGAAGTAAGTTAATAGTCCTTTTCTAATAAGCTCAAGAAAAGAAATTCTGCTATATGAATTTTATAATTTTATAAATTATAATTTTTATAATATTAACATAAAATAAAAATAAAAATATATTTAAAATATATATTAAAAGTATTATACTGTATATACAAAATAGTAATTATATTTTTTATAAATGAATCCAATTTATATAAAGTATAGATGTTAAAAGACATTACAATTTAATTAATAATTATAATTTTATTAATTAATTATATGAATTTATCCTTAGTTACATAAAATTTAACAAAAATAACTCAGTTTCAAAACTACTCTAATCTCACAACTTCTTTTCAGATAATTAAGTTTATATATTATAAATTTTTATAAACAAAGGTATATATATAATTTAGTAATTAATTTATATAATAGTAATTATATTCTTTATAAATGAACTTAATATATAATATAAAGTGTATGTGTTAAAAGACATTATAAGTTGTATACTATAAAGTGTATCTATTACAATTAATAATTTTATAACTTATAATTTTTATAATATTAACACAAAATAAAAAATAAATATATTTATATTTAAAATATATATATATACTAAAAGTATTAGTATATACATAATATAGTAATTATATTTCTTATAAATGAACTCAATATATATAATGTATATATATATTTAAAAACATTCCAAGTTAATTAATAATCATAGTTTAATAAATTAATTTAATTAACTATATGAGTTTGTCTTTAATTACATGAAATTAAAAAAATAGTTAGATTTCAAAACTATTCTAAACTCAAAAACTCTCTTTAAGTATATATATTATAAGTTATAATATATTTAATCTTAAAACAAAATAAAAAGTAAATACATTTATATTAAAAATGTATATAATGTAATTATATTCCTTTGTAATATGATATGATATTCATATTATTTAAACATAATTAATAATCTAATAATTTTTTATTTATATATATTAATGTCATCACATTAATAATTTGGTTAACTATATTTTTAATATATTTGTCAACATTTATCAAAAGAAATTGTTTGTTAAGATGGTATAGGTTTTGGGTGTTTTTTTTTTCCTTACTTGGGTTCGAATCACATCAGCAACAAAGTGGACCAATTTTATTCAATTATTTAAATGGGTATTATAATCGGATTCGAGGCGGGTACTCGCGGAATCCGAATATAAAATAATTGGGTTCGAGTAACGGGTACCCAAAGAGTGACACCTAAACCCTACTTGAACCCGATTTCACTACCCGAACCCGTTTATTGAGTTCCCTAACCTAGTATAACCAACTCGAGTACCCACAAGTATCTTATAATAAGGTACCCGTTGACATCCATAATTTTACGCAACCCAATGACACAAAAGTATGCAATTTGTAGTTCAATTTACAAAATGTGACACATGGGAATAAGTCAGTTGATGCTTACTTCATCAAGTTAAATAGTATTTGAAAGGAATTGAATGCTTTCAACTGTTGCCACATTGTAAGTGTGAAAAATGCAACTCAAACTGCTTCAAAAAGAATATTGAGTAGTATCTAAAGGATACGATATTTAGATTTTCAAATAGTCTCAATGAATCTTTTTCAGCTATTAGATCACAGATCATCATCATGGATCCTATCTCTCCTCTTGATAATAGGGGGAGCATCGAATGGTTTGGTTTGCCTTAATTATAAAGGAGGCCACAATCGATCAAGCCAACCGAGGTGGTGGAACCGACCGCCACTAACCAAGGCAACAGAGAAGCCGATCAAATGGTGATCGACAATGGTCGAGTCTAACGATTGCAAAGGCAAATTTAGCATAACAAATATGGCGGTGATGGACATCTTCTCAAAGCTTTCATTTGAATCCTAACACGTTTCAGTTGTATTTGTAAGCCTTTTTCTTTTTCTTTCCAAATCTTTGATTTCATTACTAAACAATAACCTTAGAAACAACAACCTTAATCTACTTCTTAAATGTTGTCATAGCATCACCTTTGATGACATCCATTATTTCTCAACACTTTCAATAGAAAAAGGGAAAAACCTTTTACTAGTAAAGATCATTCATGGTTTCCTTTCTCCTTTTTAAGAATTATTGGTATGCTCTTGTAGTTTCATGTCCTTGTAATGGATTTCATGGAAAAAGCTCAACTGAAACCCCTGTGAACGTTGTGAGTAATTCTCAAAGCAAAAAGTGAAAGGGTGATCAGAAAGAGGATGTTAAAAAAAAGTTAAAGCTTAGCCTTTCACATTATAGAGGTCAATTTTTTAATCAATTTGGAAAGGAAGATTCTCCACTGACAATCGAATTGATTAACTTCCTAAACCACCACGATCAATCGACTCTTCAACCGGAGCCATTTGATCAAATCTTTTTCAACTGAAACAGCTAGAAACCATCAGTTGGGAGGTTTCAACCACCCAGATGCTCAGCCCTACTTGATAAGGTATGCAACCTAGTTCTCAAGGAAGAGACACACAGAAATCTTCTGTTTCAATCACAACCTTTCCTTGAATCTTTTGCCATGTTAACTACAACTAATGCAAGGAAAAAAATGAAAAAGGACCTTATGTGCAATCATTGTGGAAAAAGAGGTCATACAAAAGACAATTGTTATAGATTAATTAGTTTTCTTGAAAATTTTAAATTCACCAAAAGGGAATCAAGCTATAAGAAAGGAAAAGCATTGGTAAACAATGTCTCTGTTACAATTAAAGTGAAAGCTAATGAAATACAGTCAAATTATGATAAGGATCAGGTGAAGACTAGTAATATGTCACAGATGTCCATTATCAAGCAACTAGTTAGCATATTGATGGAGCTTTTCAATGAGAATGGCACAAACTACAGTGATAGTAAGAACAATTCACCTAATAACCAATAGAAAAAACATTCCCTTGTGAACTCAATATTTGCAAGTATTATATCTAACCATTCTTGTTTTGATACTACAAACAACTTGTCGTCTAGATTTAAACATATTAGTAATCTCATGATAAAACAAAATAGTTGGGTTGTGAACTTTGGTGCAATTGACTTTATATCTAGTACACTAAATAACATCATTTCAGCCACACCTATTAAAAATTGTTTTGTAAAACTACTAAACAATGGTGAAGCAACTGTCTCTCATATAGGAACAGTGAAGTTGACCCCTTGCTTGATACTTGAAAATGTCTTATGTGTCCATGATTTTAAATTCAACTTTGTATCAATAACTAAGTTGACTAAATCAAAGAAAACCTATGTTCTCTTCACTAACACATATTGTGTTATTCAGGATATTCCCACGTAAACAGTGATTGAGGTTGTTAAGGTGTCTGCAAGCTTGTATCTAATGCAAGATAGCCAAGATGGTCAAGACTTGTCACAACTTACTTTTGAAAATTTTGTCAACACTCTTTTTAGTTTTGTATCAATTCCTTTAAGTAAAGACATAAAGACATTGATCTTTGGCATTTTAGACTTAATCATGCTCTTTTGGAGAGAATTAATGTAATACATCAAGTATTTCCTGAAATTAATTGTTCAAATGAGTTATTGTGTGACGTATGCCCACTTGCAAAACAAAAGAAACTACCATTCCTCATGCATGTTTAAAGTTCTAAAACTGTTTTTGAGTTGGTACATATGGATATTTAAGGTCTATATGAAAACCATACCTTATCTAGTCATAGATTTTTTTTTACTATAGTTGATGATTTTTCCAAATTACCTAGATATTTTTAATGAAAAGTAAGTTAGAGATTTCATCAATTATACCCTCTTTTAACAGTATTGTTCAAAAATAGCTTGATGCTAAAATTAAATGTCTTAGAACAGATAATGGGAAGGAATTTGAAATGATTGAATTTTATGTTAAAACTAGTATAATACATCAGCTATCTTAGGTAGATACCCCACAACAAAATGGAGTTGTAGAAAGAAAACAAACTAAGATGCATGACCATTTCAAAATAGATCACCATATGAATTGTTACATAAAAAAACACCTCCTATGACCATTTCAAAGCATTCGGGAGCTTATGCTTTGTTTCCACTCTAACCAAACATAAAAAGAAATTCGATAAAAGGGCTAGTAAGTGCATTTTCATTAGTTATCTAAATAACACCAAAGGATATAAGGTATATAATATTGATGCACAAAGAGTCATAATATCTAAAAATATTATTTTTCATGAAGATTCTTTTCCTTTTCTATTAATGCAGCATGACAGACATCAATCTGCATTTTATCAAACACCTAAGATGCATGGCAATTCTCATACTCTTTTTGAGCCTAATTTCACTAATCATTCACTTTTAAAGCATACATTAGCTGAATTATCACCTGTTGAGCCTATACTAGTTTCAAACTAGCCAAATTCATCATATTTAAATGAAAATTCAAATGACTTGTTAATATTAGATAGTCTGCATACTAGTCACAATACTAATGAAACAGAAATCAGCTTTAATCTTAATCAAACATAGCTACTTAGGAAAAGCATGAGAACTAGACACACTTCAAAATACTTAGATGATTATGAAATAGGTATACCATCCCATACAAACACAGAAACTTCACACCCTATATCCAAATACCTATTATATCAAAATCTATCCCTTGCACATAAGGCATTCACAATATCCCTAACATAAATGAACCAAGTTCATACTAGCAAGCAATTAAGCATTCTCATTAGAGAAATGCCATGAATCTCATATTAAGAGCCTTGGAGGACAATGAAACTTGGAGTATTGTACCTCTGCCTTCAGATTCTCATGTAATTGGATGCAAATAGGTATATAAAGTAAAACTAAATGCTGATGGTAAGATATAAAGGTTCAAAGCAAGACTAGTTGCCAACGGATACAATCAAGTTAAAGGTTTTGACTATTAAGAAACTTTTAGTCTAGTAGTAAAACAATCAACTGTCAGCCTATTCCTAGCTTTGGCTGTTGCAAACAATTGGACATTGTCTTATTTAGATATGAATAATGCATTTCTTCATGGTGATTTAAATGAAAATGTGTATATGGTAAGAAATTAAGGTAGAGTGTCATGGAAGTTCAATATTAGTATGCAAACTCCATAAGTCCTTATATGGACTCAAACAAACTTCCAAGCAACGGAATGTTAAGCTAACTTCATCCATTTTACATTGTGGATTCAAACAATCATTGTTGGATTACTCATTGTTCACCATGAGCTCAACAAATGGAGTTTTCACTACATTATTGACCTATGTGGATGACATTTTAGTTGGTAACACATAAACCAAAGTAGCAAATGATGTGAGAGAATACCTAAGTTCATAGTTCAAACTAAAAGACTTAGGAGTAGTAAAGTACTTCTTAGGACTTTAGGTTGCTTGGTCACCATAAGGCATTTATATATGTCAAAGAAAATATGCATTGGATCTACTTCAAGAATATGGAATGCTTGGAGCCAAACCAATAACCACCGTTGTTAATTATAATCACAAGTTGTCAAGAACAGATAAAGATAAGGAATTAAACAATCCAACAAGGTATAGGTAGTTAGTTAGAAAATTTTTATATTTGACTTTTACAAGATCGGATATATCATATGCTGTACAGGTCCTTTTTTAGTTCATGGACAGACCAACAGAAAAGCATTTCAATGTAGCCCACAGAATGCTGAAGTACTTAAAAAAAGCACCAAGTCAAGGAATTCTAATGAAATCAAGGTCCAATCTAAATATCACATATTTAAACAGTGATTGGGCAGGATGCCTAAACACCAGAAAGTCTATAACAAGCTATTGTATATTAATTGGAGATTCAATGATACGCTGAAAGTCGAAAGAACAACAGGTTGTAGCTCGAAGTTCATCTGAGGCAGAGAGTAGATCCATGTCATCAACATGTTATGAGATGATGTGGTTAAAATACTTGTTGGCAGACTTTGAAATGAACCATAAAATTCTAATGAAACTCTACTGTGACAACCAATCAATAATCTATACTAGCAAAAACCTTGTGTTTCATGAGAGGACAAAACACATAGAAATAAATTGTCACTTCATTTGAGAGAAAATTTTATCTAGGGAAATCAAAGTTGAGCATGTTTTAACATAGCTTCAATTTGCTAACTTGTTCACAAAAGGTTTACAACCAAAACAATTCTAGAAGTTATTATGCAAGATGAGAGTTCATAACATTCACACTTCATTTTGAGGAGAAGTGTCAGATAGTGTATCGATAATAAGTCCAAGAAGCTCAGGAAATAAAGGGAAACAAAGAGTCTAGATTGAAGAATAGATGAAGAAATCAGAAAGTTGGACAAAGAAGAAGAAATAAAATGCACAGTTTCATTTAATTAGAGAAATACACAATATCAGTTAAATATAGGCTTAATGCAAAGATTGTTGAAAAAATTGCTATTCAAGTTTTTAAATGTTAGCTTTTAGTTAAAGTTGTAATTAATTAAGCTCCTTTTCTACCTTTTGTCTAGGTTAGTTGAAACACATGTATATATACTCTTTATACCTTTGATTTTGTTATTAGAGAATTTACTCACATTCCTTCATACCCTCTACGTCGTTTCTCATTTTCTAACAACATGAACAAGTATAATTTTTTTCTTTCTTTTTTTTCATAAAAGAAAATTTTATAATTCAAAAGGAGATATATTCAAATCTCACTGAACTTTTTGTTCTTTGCCATGGTGAATTGATAACACTATGAGCCTATTTGGTTTGTTTTTTTTTTTTTTATTGCTTAAAAGCTATTATGAAACTCTTATAAAAAATAATAACTTTTAAAATTAAATTAAATCTGTTTAGTTATTTTTATAAGCTTTTTCTTATAAATATGTTATTTGATAAAACAACTTATATAAGTTCTAATTTTTGTTAAAATTACAGTAAATGATATTTAATAAATAATTTTTTATTAATTAAGAATTCCTTTTAACCTGCATTGGTGGTCTTATCTTCAAGGGAAGATCAATTGGCACTGGCAAGATTTTTATCTTTCGGGGTAATTTAAGATTAAAATTCTTACTGCTATTAAACAAAAGGTGCCATAACCATAAAAAAATAATTATAAGTGGAGCGTTCCTATACCTCCACACGGAAAACCAAAAACAATAATTATAAGCTTAACTTTAAAGTTGGACTGAATAGTTCCACAACTTTTGTCTTTGTAAATTCAGATCAAAATCCATTCCAGAACTACAAATGTGCAACAAAAGAACAGGGCAAAACAAGCTTGAATCTAATCAGGAAATTGTTTTAAAAAAGAAGGAAAACTTCCAGCATATGAGCAGCAGCTGAGAAAGAGGCAGGAAGCAAAGAATCACAGCCTTCTTCCACGTCTACCACCCTTTCTACGGGTACTGTCAGTAGGAATGGGAGTCACATCCTCTGAGATGAAGAATACGTTACATGTCAGTTTACAGGAGTTGAAGTGAATGAACCTAACCGAAGAAAACCATGAGAAATAAAAGGATGAGCGCATCGTACCTATGCGACCAATTTTCATCCCTGAACGAGCAAGAGCTCTAAGTGCTGACTGGGCACCAGGACCAGGTGTCTTGGTCTTGTTTCCTCCAGTTGCTCGGAGCTTTATATGCAAGGCAGTAATACCCAACTCCTACAGATAAAAAACACGAATAGCCATAAGTTTACTGCATAACCATGTATTGCACCACAATTCAGAGGATGAGTGATCAAGAAACAAATTCAGAGAGTGAACTATAAGACCTTGCAACGTTGAGCAACATCTTGTGCAGCAAGCATGGCTGCATAAGGGGAAGACTCATCCCTATCAGCTTTCACCTTCATACCACCTACAATTGAAAGACATGAGGATTGAGTTAAAAAAATAATATTCACTGAGATATGAAGATCAAGGCATGTTGCAATGTTTAATTAACATTTTTTTATCACAACATTTTAACTGGATTTTAAACTGGTAATCAGTTGGTTTCTTTTCATAAATCCAACTTGGGAGTTGGGCAGTAAAAATATTAGAACCAACTAAGACAATTTTACAAATCTAGAGATAACGATAACAGCAGAAACCCAGGATAGCAAAAGAAACCAGTTTTCAAAAGGCAAGCATCAAACATACCGGTGATGCGAACCATTGTTTCCCTCCCAGACAAATCAGTTACATGCTGCAAATACAAACATAGAATGTTAAAGGTGGTGAACTAACAGGAAATCAATGTAAATGGAAGAGGTTATTACTTACGATAAAAGTGTCATTAAATGAAGCAAAAATGTGAGCCACCCCAAAAACATGCTCGCCCTCTCGTACAGCAGGGCCAAGATTAGTATTCTCCTCCTTGGGCTCCCTAACCTTTCTCCTTGACTACAAAATACCACAAATCAATCAATACATCACATCGGCTATCCTATTTGCATCTCCAAAAAACACCACCGAACGCTAATGCGAGGTTAAAACCTAATACAATTAGTAAATGATTCCGATTTAAACTTGCCCATTTCAAGACTAAGACAAAGCATCGCTCATTTCCTATTTTATTTTTACTTGAGTTTAATTTTTACTTCAGTTTATCTAGCATAGACACATAATAAGAGCTGGTGCAAAGTAAATAAAATCAATCTTTAAAAAAATAAAGAAACATAAAATCACATTGTTTTTAAAATTTAGACAGTAAAATTGATTCCTTTTCAACTATTTTCCATACGCCAATCCCAAACATTTTCTCCGCAGCCGGACAAGATTTATTCACCGGCGAGAATCGAAATAGACGGGAAGAGAAGACTTACCATGGCTTCCGGCTAATGAAAGAGAACTGGAGAAACTAGGGTTTCTGAGAGCGCTTTGCCTAATGTTTTAGCCTCCAACGACTCTGGCTTTCGAAAGGAAGCTTGGATATCAGCGGCTACGATTTATAGCTAGGGTTTTGGTGGCCGTGATCTGAAATGACGAAAAGGACCTTGCATTGGCTCGACGCCGGTGCAGGGTAAATGCGTCCTCGTAAATTTACTTTTTGCTGATTGTTAACAAACGTTTTTGTTTCCCTATGTATTTATTGAATAAAAGAATAATAAGTAGGGTTCTCGTTATCATTAAACTATTCTAACCCAAATCTTATTTGATAGGTTACTCGAATTTTAAAAATAGTCTATTAAATTTTTGAATTGCTATTCGAAATCTGTATTTAAATATTTTAAATATTATTTATTAAATATTTGATTAAAATAAATTTTTATGTATATTATTAATAAAAATTAACTTATTAAATTAAAATTAGTTCATAAAAAAATTAAAATTTAAAATCATATTTAAAATAATTAATGAATTTTAATAGGTATTACATTAATTAAAAAATTATAAACAAAAAATAATAATATATAAAGCTAAAAATTGATATTAAAATTCATTATATATAATGATTCAGGTAGTCAATGTAGAACATATTCATGAAGCTTGGCTAGAAGAAACTTTTATGGACAACACGGATGATGGAGATATTCATGGCACCGACAGAGATATCTCAACATTAGATGCTTCGTTTCTTGATCGAGTGAGATAGAGCCCGAAAGGTAGACAGAAATAATACCAGAAAACGATTCTTTATATCACTTTTTAAATTATGAAGCTAACAATATTTTCTTTCCTGAAACATTTTAATTATAGTTTTGACAAAACTCAGGTTAGCATCCCAGAATGGATCTCTCATAGTCAATGTTCTTGTTGAGCTTCTATCAGCAGCTTTCGACCAGCTTTCCTCTGTGAATAAGCCTCAATCTGCTTTAATTGCCATGTTAATGTCGTTCGCGGCTGCAATTTCATGCATCCTTGAGCTAGCTTGCAAGGCCGGAGAGGAAAGAGTCATCTGGAGGTGGGAAAGCAAGTTACCCCGATTTTACTATTCATCTCCAAGTCGCAGGCGTTTTGGTACTTTCCCTGAAGAAATGATCGGATTAGCTTGTGCCATGCTGCAGTCTATTTTATCAGCAGTTGCTTACACCTTTTACCTTCAACATTCTGATTATCCCCTCAAAAGTATTTTTTGCCCACTTGTCTTCGATCTAGGTCTATTTTGCTCTAAAGTTATGCAGAATCCCTGATCAGAAGGCCTTTCATAGAGATTATAACCTACACTTTGGCATTCCAAGTTTAAACAGAATGATTAACTGTTACCTTACTTGCTAGGCAGTTGCCTCCCCACCTTCTTCTTCTTCTTCTTTTGCATTAAGTTAATACGGGCACGAGGCTCCCTGGTAATTAGAAACCAGGGGCCAGGCCTCAGGTAATCATCCCTTTAAGGGAGGGCATCAATCGACCACTAGGTCAAATCCAATAATTCTTTGGCACTTGCTATTTCTACTTGATGTTAAAATATAAGGGGAGGAAAAGAGATAGAAAATTGAACGATAGTACAATTTATCCCTTGATGTTACTGGAGCCCGAGATCCCACCATACATGAAACAAACTGGAATACATCATACATGCATCTTTCATTGTGACAATGCCGTGAGACCAGAAAGATAGCTCCAGAGCATAACTCTGTCTATATGTCTACAGCCACGCAATGAAAACCTTTTAGACAGTATGAAGCAGCACATTCATCATAGGATTTAAAAATGAATTAATAACCATTCCAAGAACTATAATAGTCATCTGATGAGGCTAATGAATTAAACATATTCAAAATAGAACAATATAAGCAGAGATAGCAGTTGGTTTCAACAATACCAAATAAAACAACAATAATAGATATTGCTTTTGCCAACAAGATTATTGCAATCTTAAGAAATTTCATCATTCAAACGTTTTCCCCCAATTAAGTCACCCCAGTAGCCTAATGACTAAATTAAGAGTGTTTTATGATCCCAAAGCAACATGGGTTTATACCTGTATCACACCATCACTGTATGCCCCAAAAGCCTCTTAAAATTACATCAGAACAGGCACTTCAGCTTAGGTGCCACAATCTCAAGAAGGCCCTTGGGATTATCTACATGAACCCAATGGCCTGAATTGGGAAGAACATGAACTGAAATCTTCCCTGCAGATCCATCTCCTTTCTGACTAGCACGCCTTTGAAGCTGATTAATCACATTTGTGTCCCACCGGTCACTTTTCTCTGCACGGACAATTGCTATCTCCAGTCCCTTTGGAGGGTGCTCCAACAGAGACCAATAGGACATCTCCCTACAAAATTTTACATTGAATAATTCACTAAAAAGCCAGCAAAGAAAAGATGTGGGCAAATTAAAAGTGGAATGAGTTTATCAACGTGGTATCATTAAATATTATAACCTGTAGGAATGAAACATCTGGACAGCACCTTCAAGATTAAAAGCCCATGTCTCTTGTTCTCCGGATTTCTTGAGGTTGGTGCCTATCCACTCCGACAATGACTTAGAGAACCCAAGTTCAATCATATGGTTAACAAGCCACCTGAAAGCAGACAATATAAGTACACAAGAGGAGCATATTTTTGATCTACATATCCTCCAAAAGGACAAAATTATTAGTCAAATTATGCTTCTCAACTTCACTGTCATATCACAGAACAAAGAATAAAATGATCTACCATTGCAATTCATGCTGAATGACCAACACACAACTGAAGCATTAGCCACTGACTCATTAATACTGGAGAGATGCATTAAAGTTCTTCCGTGGCTCTAAATAACAATTTTCAATGTGCAATTAATAGTTTAAAACAAATAGCTAAATGCCGAACAATCATCTTCCCTTGAATCCAAACCATCTTTAGATTTAAGATTCTAGTGATTTCAATTTAAGGCTCAATGATATATATAAATAAATGTTTGAGACGAATTATCCAATAGATAACAGGGCCAGTAAACAAGGAAAACAATGCATGAAGATAAACAAAAAACATGTCACACAAGGAGCGAAGGCTTTACTTCCGTGACGGCACCGTTGAGGGTAAACTTTGCAAGGTCTGTAAAACATTTTCTACTTCACCATCACTGTTTTCAGAGGTTACTTCTCCAGGGACAGAATCGAGTACCCACAGCTGTTCTGCACCAGTAGATAAAACAAAATAAAATTCGCAAAAAATTAAGTTCTCAAATACAGACAATCAGCCAAAGCAACAAGGATTTATGAGAATTCGGGCAATGAAGCAGCAGATACCTGTTTGGGAAGTTTGACATTTTCACCATACTCTCTATTGGCACAGCTCTGGGCAAATTGCAACGCAACTTTGCCACCCATAGAGTGGCCAATGACAACATCAGGCCAATCCCAGCCTTTGGAATTTACCAAATCTCCCAAATCTTTGGCTGCATTTACCATATCATGCGGTGGATCCAATCCTTCTATCTCCGCTGACTTCCCATGATTCCTCAAATCCGCCAGCACCATCCTCCACTCTACAAAATAAATAAATAAATTAGAGACTTTTCCTTTATTTCCAATTTTTCTCAGGAAACAAACCGGAGGGGGGGGGTTAGTTACCAGAAGAAGGGGAGGTGGAGAGACAGGAGCGAGGCTGCGGAAAAGGAACGCCAGTTGCGGGCGGATCCGAGGAGGCCATGGAGGATCAAAGCAGTGTGAGTGTAGGGTTTGTTTGGATTGGCTTGCATTTCTTCGTAAGCTAGGGCTTGTAGCGATCTTTTTGAGATAGTTCGGGGATGAGTCAGCAGGGAACTTGGTGAGTTAAGGAAGCGAGTCAAGAGATCAGTGGAAATTTCTTTGTTTCTAATGAGTCGAGCCATTTGGTAACTCGCTTGCTTCTCCCGAACTCTGTAATGACTGCCAGATCAATTAAAGGGCGAAGGGGAAAAACAAAAAGCTAAACGATGTCGTGTTAGAGGGGAAAAATCAAAAAGCTAAACGACGTCGCCAGTTCATCAAAAGAAAAGGCTAAAAGACAAAAAGATAAACGCCGTCGTATAAGCAGAAAGGCCAAAATTAAAAAAATGACAGCTGTGGGATTTGAACCCACGCCCTTTCGGACCAGAGCCTAAATCTGGCGCCTTAGACCACTCGGCCAAACTGTCTTGGTGCTAGAAAGTCAACAGGAAAATACATATTCCGTCTTTTCTCTACCACTTGAATTTGACTCAACAAGCCTTCAGCTTATGGATGCAATCGCTTGACTTAAAAGTTCACCCTCAAACAAGTTCTATTAACTAAATTGTTTTTGCCAAGTTTAAATTTATATTCAAATGATGCAGTTTAAGTAACTTGACCTTGATTGGATTTTCGCTCGTTACAACTACTTACAATAATAAAGGAACATACTACTTGATCTGCAGGAATAGATAAAAGGCAAGAACGAGAATGTATTAACCATTATGACATTTGCAATCATTAACCAATCATACATTTAACATTCCTCCCACATTCCCTACTTTTCTAGTTTTCTATTTTCCTTTTTTTAAAATTTTTTTTCACTTAATGTGGGGTGGAGGTAAGGGGCTCAATAGCTTGTCATCCTGAAAATTTGAGGGGGGAAAATGAAGTCTTCAACCTTGTTTAGTCAAATGGATCAATCCGTGGGTCATGTTCGCTAGCCATCATCATCCCGGTGCACAGACAAGTTGGGCACATCACCTAAATTAGAACTGACAATTAGCTTCTGAATTCAGAAAACTCAATAAACCATACATAGGTGATCTTAGGTTTGTGTATATCCAGTTTACCTTTCCTGAACCAGAGCAGTTCGGACACCTCTGAGTAGTAGGCACTTTCAAAGGCTGACCAGAAGCACTGGATAGTGAGATAGGATCAATGTTCAAGCATACACCGCTCGCTGAACATTTTGCACAGGCCAAATAACCTGCTCTTAGGATAACCATAAAAAACCAAATGAAAATTAGTAGAAACTCAGATGATTTTTCCTTTGTTGAGGGAAAGAGTGTGTTAGGAAAAAAAGTACCACTTCAAATAGTCTGAAGGAATAAAATAGAGTTACCAGAAGTAAATAAAGGAAAGAGCATGTCCTCGGAACAGACTAATACATACCATTTCCATGGCAATATTTACACCTTTTCTTCTCTTGTTGCTCCACATTGTTGGCTTCAATGAGCATCAAGGCTGAAATTACACCCACCACCCCTCCTGAAAAGGATGCCACGATGGGATCAACTTGACTGAATCAAGAAACCAAAAAGTTTTCAGTGTAATTCAAAGACTTTAATTATCCAATTCCATGGTCATTTGCACCAAAGCAGTAGTTACTCTAGGTTTCAAAATTTATAAATGAGGATAAGCAGACAAATACCTCAACTGCAACGGCAGATGCATGTTGCGTATAAAGTCTTCATATGAAGTGCCTCCTAAACCTAATTTTAGTTCCAGCTGCCATGAAAAGTAGATTACAATAACAAAAACAGCCAGTGATTAGAGACAAATATATTTAGATCAACTGCAATACAAGAAGACATGCACTTGGCATTTGGATCAAATGAGACATTGGTTGGTTGTAGTTAGCATAGGCACTAAATCTAACCGATTAACAAACACAGAATAAAGGCCTTGTTCAAATGAAAACGAGAACATACATTACTTCAGTCCAGCCATGGTCACCTTTACTTTGGTCCATAGCCCATTCTCCATTTTTTCATATATAAGTAACTAAACTCGCATAATTTAACCATAAACAATTGGAAACAAGTCTATGAATGCTATATATGATAGTTAAAAGAAGGAAATGACAACTTAAAATCAAATTTAAGCATGAACACTACAATTTGTAGTTATGACAAACTAAAAATAAAATTAAAAGAACTTAGCACCTACTGTTGGTGCAATAAGACCTCCAAATACAATTATTCCAGATATAAATGCTAGGCTTGTGAAGTAGAGCTGCTTCATGGTCTTCGGTGTCTGCTTCAACAGAAAGATGAACAAGATTAGTAAACAATGAAAACATAAAATGCATCACTAACAGATCTCAATATAGGTCCTTTTTTTTTTTAAGGCATGCTATTTCCCAGATAGATAACATTGCTTTTTAAGGCATGTCTTCCCCATATGTGCCTCTACTAACTAAGCATAAAGTGTCCAACTGACAATATATCTGGACCTTAAACTCACCACATAAGAGAGAAAAGGAATTGAAGATGGAATGTCAGGCATCTCATCTATTTCTTCATTACCGTTCTCATTGATAACTTTCACATTCTTTATTCGCTGTTGTATCCGCAATCTCCTTACCTATACAAATTATATTTTAAAATGAAAATAGAAAAGAGAACAACTCAATCGAATGCAAGAAAGCATTATCCTATTTGGTAACCCTTTTTGACCCTATTTCGTGGACGGATGGTAATGGCCCAAAACTACTTCCAAAGTCTATATGTGCATCAGATAAACAGCATCAAGGAGCAATGCGAAGGATTTATAATACTGACTTGTTGTCACATGCAAAGATTCCTTCTCTATACAGTATGCACTTTCAACCCTTACGACAAGACCCAGATTAAATCAAAACAATTTTTTTTATAGATAAAATAAAACATCTTAAATATGAAACATTACCTCTTCCATGAGGAGAAAGATCCTATTGCGCCTACTCCTTATATTATCTTCAATTTCCTGCAGCTGCATCTGCCCAAAATCCCGAACAGTCTCCGGTCCCTCAATGATGCAAAAGTCACTGAAAGTTGACAAACAAAAAACTTTTCATTCATTTGAAATTAACAATGATAGCAACCAAAAGTAAACTCAAAGTAAAAAATAAACAAAAAATCTTATAAGACAATCAAAAGGAGAAACCCATTTAGAAAGCAAGTAGTAAATACATCGGGATTTTCAAAAAAAAATCAATAATTCAACAACTTTCAGCATAGAAATCTTCGAGTTTTCCATTGCCATGCAGTAGAAATGTAATTCTGATTTTCTGGGTT
Source organism: Theobroma umbraticum (assembly GCF_002168275.2). NCBI lineage: Eukaryota > Viridiplantae > Streptophyta > Magnoliopsida > Malvales > Malvaceae > Theobroma > Theobroma umbraticum. The sequence continues at coordinate 4,585,134 of NW_018397263.1, forward strand.
TCATCACCAGAAACTTGTCTTCGATAAACAAAAAAATTTTGATAAGAAACGAAAATGAAAGGGGAATTGAGGAACGAACCTGGGATTGTTATCACCGGAAGGGGAAGGTTTGTTTTTAGAGGAAGAACAGAGTAATGAAGAAGGAGAAGAATGTCTAGGTGAAGAGACGAATTTAGGAATTCCATTCAATGGAATCAGGGTTTTGAAACTAGTAGGAGAAGTCGTAGGAAGAGGAAGAAGATGAGAGTAGAAATGGAAAGTAGTCATTTTTATTTTTCTTTTTCAATTTCTCATTGAGTTAAGAATTAAGATGGGGTTTTTACGTGATACTTGCCTAACTTCTTGCTTCCCCTTAGTGTCCCCACACCCTGCCGTTATCCATCAATTATGGATTTGGCTGGTAATTGAAAAAGCTAAGCGTAAGGGTCCGTTAGTTAATTTTTATTTTTTTTAAAACAAATTATTTTTAATAAATTTAAATTGGTATACTCCTTGAAAAAATTTTAAATTATTTTCAAAAAATTTAAATAAATTTTTATTCTTATTACATTTAATCAAAGTTTTATATTTTTATTTTTAATCAAATAAATTCTTATAAAAGACATGAACTAATTATATTTTATACTTATAAGAGATTGATTCAAAATATCATAAGAACACATTATCATTTATTATAACATATTAACGTATTATATAATATAAAAAAATAAATAATATTTTAATTAACAGTTATTAATTTATTTAACATAAAATGAAAATATAAAAATTAATTAAATATAACAAAAACATTTATTTGATATTTTTTAATAATTCAAGTGTTTTTTTTAAATGTTATGCGATTTATATTCAATCCAACAGAGATTATAAAATGATATGATAAAGGATTCCCAATGAATTTAAAAATAATGAATTAGGCATTTTCATTAATTTTGCTGATTTTTAGTTTATTGGTAAATTATCCTGATATAAACATCAACAATGGATGGTGGTTGAAAAATCATAGAGACGATGATAACAACATAAAAACTAAAAACAAAACCAAGAAAAGGAGCACCAAAGGTGAAAAGCAGCTGCTTTGAGATCCTCCTCCATGTCCCTGGTAAGGATCAGCGGCCCACTCCAGGCATCTTTGCTGCATGCCTTTTCCTTGGAAATCATCACAACATTTTTCCCTTGTTCAGATGACCTTATGTGAGATGACATGCCAGGGAAAACTTGTTTGGAAGAGTCTTCACCAATCAGTAGATATGAATGCCCAAAACCATCCACAACAACCCTTTCATGTCAAAACCCAGGTTGGTGCAGTTTCATGTACTTGTTAGCTAGCAAAAGAAGTCTCCGGAGGCACCAGAAGACTTCGTCCACCAGAGATGTATCCTTTCTGGCTGAATCAAATATGAGTTATTTCCCTTGCTGTCCACTATGAATCCGTACTCGCAGATTTTCCTGAGGTGAGGAAAGACTGCCATGGGAAGCTTTGTTGTGCTTCGCTTGTTTTGCCACTGGTGCATTGCGGGGCTCATGCTTTGATGCCAGAATACGTTGCCAGATATACCAGAAAAAACCTCAGAGTCATTGCAAGCGCATCTCTCATAGCGAGGGACCCAACGGGCTACAAGCATGAGGAGCCCATGTCGCAAACTGGCCTTTGATGTCCCCAACAGAGGCAGGGTTTTGTCCTTGCCCAGTAAAGCCATGGACATCTGCAAGTTGTTTACTGATATATATATATATATATATATATATATATAGAAGCATGACTTTTTCCCTATTTTTTGATAATTTGACTCTTAAGGATCTTTTCTCTCAATCACATCTCTTGCAAGTGAGATCCCTGTGTAACTTGAAAGCATCTTTAAAAACAAACTCAGATTCCAGCCTACCTGTTTTTATTTGCTGCGAAGTGCTTGTTGGATAAGGTTTTTCGTTGCATTTGTAAAATATAGGTTCTAAGGAGATTCAATGAGAAAAGATATATAAATATTCCTTTTCTGTTTCCTCCTAGGCTCAAGAGGCTTCTCAGTAGTTCAATCATGGAAATTCTAAGCTCTCCTTTCAAGTTCAACCCTGCATCCCCAGCAAAGTTGCCTGCAAGCCTTTTGAATGTCACATGCACTGTTCTTGTCTCCCTCCAAGAATGTGGCGCAAAAAGATAAGGATTCATTATCTTCTTGCCCTCGAGAATATAACTGCATCTAACCAATGGTATGATTTTCTAGAACATAAAAGGAGAATTAAAAGGAATGCAAATTGATGCCTTTTTGTACCTTGTACCAGAAGCAGCAGCTAGGAGAAGTCGATAGTGCATATACTGCGTGTAAGGGGTTCTGTAATCTACTTCACACCAGTCTATTTGCCCATCTATAACATGCAGCTTATCCTTCTCAATGGCTCTGAAGACAACATAACCACCAACTTTCCCTTTTAAAGTTGGGTGAGAATTTTTCATAACCCAATTCCAATCATCACAGTCACAGTTATTCTGATTTTGCAAGTTTATTGTCATTCTGAGAGAAGCTGTGCATGGCATACCCCCCACATACCTTCTCATAGTTTCTTTGATCAACACATATGATGTCTCTCTGCTCTTTAAATTATAATGTGCTTCTGTATATAGATTTCTGTCAAGCGCCTTAGAAACAAAATCTGTACAATTTTTACTTTTATACTCAAGAATATCCTTCAAATGGTGCTTACTTACTTGCTCAGCGGCTGCTGCAATGGTAAGGGATGGGTTTACACCGACAGAGCATGGAATTAGAGAAGAATCACAAACATAGAGGCCCACATGCAATAGATCAGGAGCCTCCACATCAAAAACCTGACCAGTTGGATTACAAACACCATCTGAATAATCTGACGACGCATTGCACCCACCTAAAAGATGCACTGATGTGCTTTGATACTTTTGACATGAAGAGAATTCCCCCTAATTTCTAGGTAATCTTTTGAAAGGCCACAATTTTCCGTGGCAGTAAAGGGTCATGGGGTGGATTAAAGCAAATTTTGTCTGTCTCCTTTTCTAAGATAATTTTCCTATCACTCTTGTCTTGTCCTATTGCATAGAGCACCATTGCGTGGCTTGACCGTAGAACCTATGTGATGTTTCCTCTTATCTATAATGCCATGAAAGAACCAGTAACCAGTTGGCCATCCAAATGTTACAATCACTGTAAACAACATGTAAGGATAAGCAGTAGGGAGTACAGCACTCTACACCCAAAAAACAAGGACAGTGAATGAATCAATGAATGACTGAAAGGAGGAGATGAAGAAGAAAGAAAAGCCAGTTTCAGAAGAGTCTAAATTACAAATACGCGTAACAGCTCTTTTCTTGACAAAATCAATATGAGTTGCCAACACAAACCAATACAACCAGCCCTACTTGAAACTACCAAGTCCATGGATAATCAAGAGAGTATAAATCATAATGTGGCGAATGCACAGTTTTATTGTTGTAGTAGATGAGTGAGACAATTTTTAAATAATCCAGACCCCATGATCCTACCTTCCTGCAGTATTTGTCTTTTCAACAGAAAAACCTTTTTCTTTCTCTCTGTTTCCACATAGAAAGCCGGTAAGACAGTAGAAGGGGCCGGTGCCATGACAGAGTTAAAATACTAATATGGAATAAAAGTAAATAAAGTTTTTGAGCATAGCAAAATCTTTAACCTGGATTGTGAAACCCAATGAAGAAGAGTGCGATGAAGAGATGGATGGCCCAGGCCGACCTTGAAAAGGCTTCTTCAACAGTTGCTTTCTATCTAGTCCATAAGCATTCAAAAGTCCATAAGCATTCAAAGGTCCAGCGCTTCCAACAAGATAAGCAACAGTATTTCCATTACAGCTGAATCCAGACCCCAGTGCTTCTGAGAGTTTTAATCCTCTCATTTGATATTTGAAAAGTATTGCAGTAGTGCCAAAAACTCCCGCTGTGGAACATAAACTTTAAGCTTCCCATAAGGTTTTGAAAACAAAATTTTGAAGGTACACCTAATTATTGCACTATTGCTTCATACCTGACAGGATGACAAAATCAGCTTCCATATAATCAATCTCACTTAAGTAAACAAGGCACCTTCTTTTTCCACCAATTTCTCCTTCTTCACATGTTTCATATGGAATTTTAACTACATACTGAACTTTGCACTCCGTTTTAATAATACATCGTGCCGGCATAACAAGAAGTTATTGTATCTGAAATGCATGAGAATATGGGTACATTTGGATATGATGTTGACTTTTTACAGGCTTTTATAAATAATGAAACAACAAAGTATTCTCAATAATGGACTTGTTACAAGAAAACGCACTATCATCATAAACAACAATCCAGAATCAAGTTTCAGATGCAACAAAGTAAAAATGGTTTAAATTGGCCAGCTAAGCTATGTGAATTTTTCAGCTTGAAATCATAGAAGCAACTGAATAGCATTTCACAGTAAAGAAAACTAATGCAACCAACGTAAATAAAGGAATAAGACTGGTAACTGAAATTAATGTATCAAAAGTTAAAGAGGATATGCCTGAGTTGCTGATACAAGATAATTTTTGTCAGTAGAATTCTTGGCATTATATGGACACCCAGCAAGACAATTTCCACAAGCTTTGCAGATATCCAGATTTTGATCCATCAGTAATCCGGATGGGGGCTCTTCAAGATCAAAATTCATGCTTAACCTCATTGAATCTTGAACCATTTCTTCTACCTCTCCGTAATCCATTTCTTTCATAACTTTGGCAATGGGGAACTGGTCAGGAAGACTTTGTATTCTCAACATTGTAGCAGCAGAAGCTTCACAACTATCCCAGTCCCATTCCCATTCCCATTCCTTTGGCCACTTTGAATTTCTTCTAGCATGAACTGGGGTTGGCAGCATTACTCCTGCATTCACTAGTGAACCTCCACCAATCCCACAAGCCACAGTTGCCAGTGAATCATTTTGTTCATAAACCTGTAATTTCATAAATAATAATAATCATAATTTTGTTTACATTATAGTTAAGACAAATTATGGCTTTAGTCAGGTTTCAAACTCATGTCATAACTATGAAGATGATTGTCAGTGCTAAGTACAGAAGCATCGTCTTTATATTAAAATATCCTCAAATAATTTATGCTGTGTGGAAATGGAGACTGACCTGAAACAAAGCATCCTTTGGGCCAAAGCTGACCCCTATACTCTCTGACTCCATCCTCACAGCTGACATGATCGTGAAACTGTGTTGGAAAATCCTTAGCTTCCCATTTTCTGCACTTCTCAACCAGGCATACCTTAACTCCTGCCATTGACAACCAACAAGCAGCAACAGAATCCAGACCCCACAACAACAGCATCATAACCATCTTCTCCATCAGAAAGCATTTGTTTTAAATCTGCTGGTTTCTCCATTTTTTTTGAAACCCAGAACTGAAAGTTTCGGGACCTTCCTGTGATGTCTATTGGCTTAAGTCATGAGCAATGAAGAGAAGACAAGAAGCATTTCAGTTTCACATTCATTAATTTATAGGATAAACACTGCCCCATAGGAAGTAACTGGATGTAGAATTTTTATTTTTTTCACCATATATTTTATTCAAGGAGAGCTACAACATCATTGATTCTGAATGAAGAATCCAATGCATTCACAATGAGACAAAGGAGTTGGCATATCATCTATACTATGCTCCTTGACAATGTATAATTAAATTTCTTTACAGATTATTCAAAGAACAGAGAAAGAATAGAACATGTTTCTTTCTTGTCAACCAATTTGGAAGTATTTAAGTAAATCATGGTGACAGAAAAGAATTTTCCTCTAGTTGTTAACAGCATATAAAACGGCACAGACATACTTATTGGTTTATGCCACTTATAACCGTTGTTGCAGTAATTTATTGTGTAGCATTTCCAAAAAAGAAAGAAAGCATCACACTATTCCTTCTCTTTTCCAATTTTTATGTGTATCTTCCAAAAAATGACTATAAAATAAGCATGACTGGACTTAGATCTCTTGATAGTGAAGAATTATCAAGTTTATATATATATATATATATATATATATATATATATATATATTTGGGGAAGAGGGATTCAAACCCTACTCTTTGAGAAATCATGTACCAACCAATGAGTCAAATGCTCAGGGTGCAAAAGAACTATCAAGTTTATATATCTTTAGTTAGAAATAGGATATTTTATCTAGGAAAGATAGATAAAGAAGGTGGCAGGTGGGGGATATGGGGAAATAGTGCTACATATCAAACAAAAGTCTTGCTCAAACTCTAGCAATTTCAACTGACTTCTGCAGGGCTTGAAGAAGACTTCTCATGATCCTTGGCTCACCAGGGGGAGACTGATCTTTTAAGGGTCCATTTCTTATTGCTCGAAACATTGGACCTGAACCATCTGTTGCTGGAAAGACTAAGCAATCTATGTACACCAGGACATCAGTCTTTCCATCTCCAATTGTAATAAAACCAAGTCTAGCTCCACCTGGTATTTTGTCAATCTGTATGAACAAAAAGATAAGAAACATTTAAGGCCAATAGGAGTTGTAACTTCATTGTCCGTCTTATGCATAGCATGTTTATCTTAATAGATAACAAACTGAGCAATAAACAAATGACAGCCAATAAGAATCCCCAAGGTCAGGATGAAGTCATACAATAACATGTACTGGTTAGGGTAATCCAACCATGTTTAGTGCAAAAGAAATGAAACTAATAACCTGGGCAAGACTTGGGGGAAAAACAAGGTTTAAACATCAACATGATACAGTTAGATCAATAGGAATAATGGTTCACCATACAAAATCTTCCAGTTATTGCAAAAAAATAAAAAAAAAAAATCACATATGACAGCAGATGTCACCTTATATATTTCAAATTCACAAAGGGCCTTACACTTAACAAATGTGGCATGAAGATAGAAATTCAATTTGTCACATATCTAGCAAGAAATCTTTATATCAATTTGAAAAACTTAAAGTTGTAGGCCAAATCAAATAAGGACTATGAGAATAATAGCCATAAACTCGTTTTTTATGAAATAATAGCCACAAACCTCAATTCATATACAATGGTCAGCACAAACATCTGGTCCATCAAGAAGCTAAAGCTAGCTTTGACATGCTAAATTGGGAATGACAAGTAGTGTGATTTTCAATCCTTTATATGTGATGCACACATTAAATGTTCCTCCCAAATAGACCTGAAGAATAGTATTGTTAGCATTATGACTAGACTGAGTTAACATACCAGTTAATTCATCCAAAAAGAGACTTAACATACCAGTGGCAAATGAACTTTAACTAATGTCAGTAGCCTGTATCACCTTGGCTGATCTTGTCTATCTAGAATACGAAGTTTCGAGGGCTATGTCTATTGGTGAATATATGCATTGTCACATTCCAAGAACATGTGCGTATGTGCAATTACCATTCAATTCAAAAACATTAAGTTAACAAGAATTCTAATGACAAACCTTTAAAGGTACTGGAAGTGGCACATTAGCTCCTTGGCATAGACTGTTGGCCCACTGTTATAGAAACAAAGAAAGAATAAAGACAAAAATCAAATACTCTGATAGAACAGTCTACTTTGCAAGAATCGGAGATTCAAGGACGTATCTTAGAGCGTTAACTTGGAGTTTTTTCAACCTGTTTCTTTTCATTCGTATTATTTTTTCAGCTTTTGCTTTGTGACTGCCCTGGATTTTGGTAGCTTGTGTACTTTGTAGCAAGATTGCTTTGGCTAAAGGAAATCTTTATTTATCCAAAAAGAAAAAGTCTGACAAAAACTTCAATGTGATTCTACATGTTCTTTTGTATCACTTCCACGACATTGAAAGAAACGGACAGAAACATCCATGGCAGGAAGAACTGGAAAGTGAATCTATCAATAGAAAACAAAAATGAAATTCTGAATTTTGTTTATTGTTGGGACGTGTGAGCAAGCAAGACTTTCCTTTAGTGGCAAATAAAACAGCCAAGTAAACTTGGATATGGAGTATGGACATTACCAAAGCAAAACCTGAATGAAACTTTTTGATTTGTCAATTACTGGTAAAGCATTAACATGGACAAGCTTTTTTAGAAAGAACCAATTACTGGTAAAGCATCAACATGTACAAGCATTTTTTAGAAATAACATAACAAAATCCAGGGAAAAAAACAAAGCTTTCTTTTTTTTTTTTATAGAAAAAACATAAAAAAATCCAGGAACAAAAAATATCATTGAAAAGAACATAAAGAGATCCAGAGGAAAAAACAAGCTTTTAATCCAGGAAAAAAAAAAAACCTCCAACCTTGTGGTTAAGATCACTCTAACCAGCTTTATTGAGTTATTTCAGCTTTGTTGCCTTAATTAGCATCGGAATCTGCTAAACGTAGTGAATGTAAAGCTGAAAATTACCTGAAACAACAAGGTTTCAAATCTCTGAAGATCAGTGTTGGAAGGTAATTTCATGGTACCAAGAGAGATTCCATCTTCTTCGTCTTCAGCAGCAGGCACAATGTCATCCCTTCCTGCGGTAGCCTTTCCCATTAGCTTCACAATCAGGTTTCGTTGGCCGCAATATCCACTCAGATTGGAAAAGGACGGCCGTTGCCTTTTGTTCTCGAGGAATACTAGGGGTAACGAGGAAATAACCTGCCGGAAAGAGTGTTGCACCGGCGGAATGGCGCCCGTGGCGTGTAGGGGCTGCCTCGAAGCGCTGGCCATGAGAGAAGTTGGCAAGGAAGAAGAGTGCGAAAGAGAATTTCGGATAAGAATAAGATCCATATAGGATTTTTAAGAGGCGCAGAGTGGCTCATCGCATGCAGGCATGACATGTCAGTGTAATATATGCAATTGCCCATTTCCCCCTTTTCCTAATTTCACCTATAGTAAAAGACCTCTACCACTCATCTTTGCAAGCACAATCTCATACAGTTAAGATATCCAATCCCATATCAGTTAACAAAATAGAACAGGAAACCCACCGTAAATCTAACATTGCAAAAAACACAAGTACTAATTTGCACGAAAAACACAATGTAAGTTTTTTCTTTCTCTCTTTTTCCAGTTGTGCTCCATAAATGAGTTGAAATCGTAAACTCATCCTTTCACCCAGTTTAAAATTCGTACAAGCAAAACCTAGTCAAAACATTTGAGAAGAACCATAACTGGTACAACAGAATGGTAGAGCTAACTCCTGATAGTCAAGATTTTACAGTGGGCGCGAGCCACCCTGCCATTCCTTAAATCTAAGAACCGCCCAATTGAGGTAAGCAACAAGTTTGATGATGATTACTAGTCCTTCCTTCATTAAGTAGAGGAGCAAGCTTCAAGCTTAGGAAGGAGACTTCGCCAGGCATCTGCAATGCTGTTTGCCAGTCGAGCCTGTCCCTTTGCAAATTCATGAAAAGCAATCCCCATGTCTTGTGTTTTCTGTTCCTGGAAACGTACAATCTCTTCATTCATCAGTCGCACAATTGTCTCAAATCTTCTTGTTGCCTCCTCACTCTCTGCCTTCAACTGCAATCACAAAACCTATGTTAGCAGACACAATAACTAATGGCCTCAATAGGCATATATTAGTGGAAGCTTGGATGAAGCGGCTTGCCTCCCTATACTCATGCTCCGCCTCTCCCACCCTATCAGAGCGTGTTAGCATGAGCTTGTCACTGCAAAAAATAGATATTGCTCAGATTACAAATTCAATTAACAAATATAACTTATAAATATAGTCAAAGTATGCTGCTTGTTCACAATATCAAAGGGTCATGCATAGAGGCCACTGCCAATAGCAACACTAGATAGCAAAAACAAAAAAGGCATAAAATGTGCATGACCAGGAGCATACAGATTTATCTCCTTCAACTTCATTGTTTCAGCCAGCTCACACTGTTGCCTGAATGCATTGCCTCTCTCTCCTATTGTGGCCTGTTATAAACACACATGCAAGAGGATCAGCTCTACAATTGTCACAAATCTTTCCACTTCAATATTACCAGCATATAGGATGAAAAGGGAGCTAAAGTTGGAAGAAGTGCTTTCATCAATGATTCAACAATACCATTACTTTCCCAGTTAACTATTTTCAGTATTGCAGGTAGCAACACATGGTTCTTCAATATTTTCTTCAAGGAAAGCTATGCCTGCTAAGGCAGATGTCAGTCATCAAATATTACACAAGACCACAGCCCCACTCACCTTTATGGACTGGACAGCACGAACATAATCCTTCAAAGGTTCTTCAAAATTCATCAAGAGTTGATGGGCCTATAGTCAATTTAAAGAATGTCAAAATGTAATGTTACCAATGTGAGCCACTTAATATCGAAAAAGGTTGGGTATCATATATCAGGCAACAAGTAGGAATGCCTGAAAGGCTGCAAGACAAATTACCAAAGTGCAAGGCTCAACTTAAGAGTCAGCCTACCTCCTTCTGCAGCTTAACTGATAGTGTCTCAGATTTAGCCCCAAGTTCAGAAAATGCCTTCCCAAGAGCTTGTCCTTCACAAGCACCAAGAAGCTTGGCTGCCTTACCAAAATCAGATAGTGATTGCCCCAACTCTGAGAATAGACAGAAACAATTTGTTCAATTGTATGCAAACCAAAAGGATATAAACACTTGAGAAAGATATAATCAAGAAGCATAAAGTGTTCAGAGCCTCAAAATCCTCATTACCTCTGTGTCTCTTTACCAGACGATATGCATGCTTCTGAGCTTCAGTTAAATGATTCTCAAGCTCAAAAACATAGTGTTTAAGCTTCTCATATTCAGGATTCGATTCTTCAACAGGTTTTTCCTTTCCAAGAACAACATCGCTCACCTTAGACTGTACATCCTGTTAAATTTCAAGACAAGTTAATGCAAGATCAAATAACATACAAATTTCAATAACATGAACATGTTATAGAATAAAACATTAATCAGCCAATTATTACAAGTTAAAGCAGTAAAAAAGGGAAACCAAGGTATTATAGAAAGCAAGCAGTCAGTTCCCTGAGAGCTTCAGATAGGATGCAACAAGTTATCTATTGCAGATTTATAAGTTATGTTAGAGGTCTTCTCCCTTGAAACGTGGCTCAGATAACAAGATTAAATTTTGTAGAAGAAATTCATTATTATGGCAAGAACTTTTGTCTATGGTTATTGACCAATCAAAATATCTACTAGAAAAGAAATGTTCAAGCTAAAGTTTTCTGACATCTCATTAGTCATTAGACATTCTATTTGCAACTGTCTACTCTATAGTCATTCTACTGACATCCTAACTCATTATATTGTCATGAAGAACTTACTTACCTTAAGAATTTGCATGAAATCAGCTGGCTTCTTCTTAAAAATACCAGTCTCCTGAGATCTCAGTCTCTCCATTGTCTGAAAAGCCACAAAGTTTACATTCAAATTTGTGCTCTCAAAAATGCAAAAAATAAAAAATAAAGCATCAAATACACAAAACAGGAACAGAAAATAGAGAAACTTGTCACCAATTTTCCAGAGAACAAGATTTTACATTAGTCAAGATGGCAAGTTACCCCTGAACAGATCTGGCCTGCTTTGGTAACTAAAATCATAATCCTTCCCTATCAACATATATTACCAAAAGAATCTCCAATGCCAAACATGGCCCTAGATGGAGCAATAGTGCTGGTCTCTTGGATAACAGTTCATTTAGAAATGTAAATGGTGCAGTCTAAATGAATCACAGGGCCGAACAATAATGAAGACAAAAGTGAACATATTAAAGAAGTTAAATTTGTATAATTCATGAAGACAATTTCATATAATAACTATAAAATATTCCCTTTAAAAGCAATTTTTAAGAAATGTAGTCTCCATCTCAATGGTTAAAAATGAGATAATGCACCTTACATGCAAAGTCACAATTATCTACAACACTCAACTTTCGAAATATCCTGAAGGATGATCTGGTGATTATCATTAGAACACGCATAGAAAAAACAAAACTGAACCATTCAAAGCAACAAACCCTAAAAGCATCACCTCTTCATCTGCCTGCAGAAAAGTTCTAAGATCTTCACTCTGTTGAAGATCATTATGTGAAGCAATCCGATTAACAAATACATCCAATGCTTGGCGTCTCATTTCAATAAATTCAGCACTAAATCGAAATTTCTCTGCAACAGCGGCATCCACAAAATTAGATTACTTCAGACACAAGCTTACACATTTAACCAGAAAAACATATTCACAATTACTCAAAAGAACATGAAATATTGCAATCAGAGGAATTGATCGTAGACTTACTGCTTTGAAACAAATCAAAATAAAGGCAAAGAATGCTCAATTTGTTTACCTACAGCACTCTTTTCGGGAAGAGGAGGAATAAAAATGCCTTTGTACTTCTCGAAAAGGCGATCACGTAACCAAACAAAGTCATTGTAACGCCTAATAACAATCTTTTCCGGCCCTTGGTATTCTGGGAAATTGGTCTGTCCAAACAGTGAAATTCCCACCCCCCCAAATCCAATATTTTTATTAGTATTGAAGAGAATTCAAGAATGAAAGAAGAGATCAGTTTAATTATTAGCAACGGTTACCTTGGTGATGACGCGATAGGATATATAAGCTTGGACGCCATTGCCTAACTTAACGGGATCCGTCACGGAAACTGAAAGATACGGTTGAGACGAAGGAGATCTAGGGCTCTGCGACGACCCCGATAAGCTTCTTTGCTGCTCCATTTTTCACACAACCAAAGGAAACCAAAAAGATTATTAATAATAAACGAAAAGGCGAAAATCAAAGGACAATAGAAAGGGCGTTAGTGGCAAAGTTGTAATTACAGCAGTAATCATGGTTTATTTCGGAATTGTGGAGTCCAGTAAATGCAGAGGTTTTTTTATTATTATTATTATTTTCTTCTTCTTCTTGGAAGCGAAGAGTCTTGCCCTTTTTTTCGGTTGCGCGGTGGTTGATGGACTGAGACGCTTGAAAAGAAAGTGCCAGTTGAGGTCTCCGTCGACACTGAGCACGCTATCTAAGAGCCTGGCTCCAGACTCGAGACCAGAGGTTCGGACTTCATGTCCATTGGGTGACACGTGCAAAGCATGCGTATTATTTTTTTTTTAACAAAATACTCTCACCTTTAAAACTTTGATTGAAATTATTAAAAAATGAATTAATTTTTTAAATAAATATTTTATTCATTAATTATTATAATTTTTATTAATTTAATAATGTAATAATATTAATTTTTTTTATTAATTTAAAAAATTATTATTATATAATTTTATTAAGTTTTTATTAATTTTATTTTTAAAAAAAGAGAGAGCTTTGATCGAGCTACCCTAAGGAAGCACTGGAGAGCCCGATCAGGGCTCCCAAGAGAAGCATCAGAGCTCCCCTGGGGAGCCCAATCGAAGTTTCAATGCTTTCTGAGATCATCGATTTCGTGCTTTTCATGGGTGGTCGCCAATGCAAGAATGTCGTCAGTCACTTAAGAAAAAAAAATATTTTAAATTTTTTATATTTAATATTAATATTATTTAAATATTTATAATAAATATTTATTTTAAAAACTAATAAACATACATATAATTTTAATTAAAACTTAAAAAGTAAAAATATTTTATTTTATTTTATAAATATTTTAATTTTCACATTAAATTGATTCAATCACACAAATTTTTCATATAATGATGTCGCCTAAAATTATAAAATTATTAAATGGTAGTAGGTTTATACCCTGTGCTTTTTATAGATGATATAATTTTTGATGTAACATTATAGTGGGGTGATATCATTTCCCTTGTTAAATTTATTTATTAAAAATAAAATTTTAAAATTTTATTTTAAATTTATCCATTTAACTTAGTAAATGAATTTAATTTAAACTCATTTACAATGTGTTGAACAAACATTTGATTCATTTAGATTCTAATATCTCTTTTCACCGTTTATAAGACTAGAAAAGTAAAATCCTCTTCTATCTTTTAATTTTTCGACGTATGTGTATTAGGAAAAACAAACTTCCCTCTGGTACAGAGTTTCATAGGGCTTATATTGAAAAATAAACTAGTATTATGTTTGGGCTACTTTGTTTATGAAACTAAACCAACATCATACAAATTTTAAGTGGAAGTGAATCTTAGCCTCCCACCCCATTATTGAGAACATTTCGTATTCTACATTACTATTTGTAACAATATTTTTATATTATATGTAATAGTTGATAATTAATATGATAAATTTTAATACATTTAAAGAAAATATTATTATTTGGTAAAATAACTTTAAATAATATCCAAATATACTCGTTAGCAAAATTCAAAAATAATATAAAAAATATTTGGCTTTACATTCACGTGTCCTAATATGTTAGCTTAGGATCGAATCCAAAGCCGAGGTGGCTTTAGAACTTACAAATGAAAGATGCCCACATCGCTGAAGCCAATCAGAAAATAGTTGCACTTCGAAGTTGTTTTTTTAGTGTTAAAAGGATAGGATAGGATGTTCAATCTTTTTCCATTTTTTTAACTAGTAGTTATCCACAATAAAAGGACAATGAATTAGGCTGACGCGGCGCAAACTGATGGGTGAGAAGAAGTGGACCACCAAGGATCCAATCGTAGACGAAGACGCCTTTTCACCGAGGTTCCCAGATAAGGCCTTGATCGGACTTATTTAGCCACGTGGGTCTCGAGAAAAAACATAGCATCGGCCTCGTCACCATTTGAAAACGACCCAATGAGCCCCACTCCCACTTAACCCCAACCCAAAGCCCAGGTCCAAAACACTACTCTCCTTTTTACTCCTCATTCCTCCACTCTTCGTCATATTTCTCACATGGTCGCTGGTCCTACGATGGACCGCTTCCTCGGTGTTACCTCCGCATCCTCCGCCGCCGCCAACGACGGAGACGAACTCACCGAAGACGATATTTTCTGGACCACCACCGATTTTACAGAACAAAACCACCACCAGCCGCCTTCCGCTACCACAGCCAATTCCCATAATCGCCGCCCGTCCTTTTCGCACAGTTCCGGAATCCTCGCCGCATTGCCGGAAACGAATCACTACCAAATCCTCTATCGGAAACCGACGGTTCCTTCTTCTTCACCAACCGTCAAGGTGGGACCAACGATTCCTCGACCAACGCCGCAGGAAAGAGAGTATTCTAGGAAGTTCCAGCAGCAACAGTCGGCACCGGTGAACGTGCCGCTTCTGTCGATGACGATGGCGAGGGAAAGGAACAAGAAGTTTCTGGAAGTTGATTACTACGATGAGGATGGAGAGCAGGAGATGCTGCCGCCTCATGAAATCGTGGCGAGAGGTTCTGGGGTGTCGCCGAAGACAACTTTTTCGGTGCTTGAAGGAGTAGGGAGGACTTTGAAAGGCAGAGATCTTAGGCAGGTCAGAAATGCTATTTGGCGTAAAACTGGGTTTCTTGATTGATTTTTCTATTTGTATTGAGTTTGGTAAATGGGTATATTTAATATTTTCCTGAGGATTTTCTTGTTTTAAGGTCAGGCGAAGTTGGACAATGAAGTGGAAGATGACTTAATTTTGTAGATTTTTGTACAATGAAATATTTAATCATGGAATTTTCTACTGTAGAATTCATGACGTACACTTACATCTTCCTAATTGTTGTTTTAGGTTCTGGCTTTGTTTTTTTAGGGCTGTTACGTGTTCACCCTTTTTGTTTTTTTGTTTCTTTCTCAGATTATGCTAATGTGATGTCCAAATCTTTTGCTAAGGTTTTCATGAAAAAGTAAAAGTGAAATAATTATTACAGTGCCTATATGAGATAAAAAATAATAAGCATAATTCTTAAAAAAATAACTTAAATTATTTTTAAAAAAATTAATTTTTTATTTTTTATTATATTGAATTAATTTTTTATATTTTGTATTTAATAGATATTTTTGATTAACTGATTAATTATTATTAATTTATATTCATGTAATGCTGATATAGTATTGATGTGGCAAGTGCAAAATATAACAATTAAATCACGTGATATAAAATGATAAGTGATATTTAGATTAGTAATAATTGATTTACTATTAGTTATTAAAATTTATTTGATTCAAAACATAAATATAAAAATTTGATTAAATATAATAAAAATTTAAATTTAAATTTTTTGAAAAGAATTTAAAATATGTTTTAAATATTATGTCAAAAAAATTAATAGTTCCAACGCTTCACAGTGATTAAGGAGCAATAGTGAATGAGGGGCGCAAACTTTTATTAGTATAAGTTTCCATTAATAACCATGGAGCAAAGCATCTCATTAGGTTATATCTTAATTAATGGATTAAATTATTTTAAGCTTGTTAATTGTCTTATCAAATTCATGATTGATGTAATGTTACAATAACATGATTAATAGCAATTATTTTAGTTTTAAATACTTAATACTACATTAAAGACTACTTGTCTGATGAAAATTGATATTCAAAATCTCTTTCTAATATTTTACAAATTAAATTGTGTGGTACAAAATAAGTTTATTTGTTTTTAAGTGTTCTATGTCTTTTTTTATATACAGCAGCAACATAGAAAACTTTGAAAACTGTAGCGGAGAATGGATTATTGTTGAATAAAATAAGGTAACTACATATTGATAGTAGGTCAGTCTTGCGTCATTATCTTTTCTTGTTTCCTATACAAAAGATTCTCAATATGATCTTCGGGAATACTTAACTAACGTGAAGACATGGAACTTACAAGTTTTCTGATTCAACGACGCTTGATATAGGTCTCAACTCTAATTTAAAAAAAAAAAAAGTGGTTAAAGAAGGAATTCCAAACTTATTAATAAAATCTAAACTGGATTCCAAATCCAATTTGAGATCTTAAAAAAAAAATAAAGATAAACTTTGAATTTAAAATGATTCAAATACAAAACACAATTGCAATTTAGAACAATTTGAATTTAAAATAATTTAATAAAAATTATGTTAAATGACTACTTTTTATATAAAATGTAAGATAAATTTCATAAGATCACTTGTGATATGCTATTTTCTTACATAACATTTTAAAGTTTTTGTTTTCAATAAAATCTTGTATTTCACTATTGTATCCACGTGAATAACAGTGATTAATCTTCACTAAAAAGAGAATAATATCTTTATATTTAAAAGCTTTATTTCTTTCATTTGAACTTCGAATTCTCAAATTCTTCTTCCAAGAGAGAGAAAAAGGATTGAATTTACTATTTTCTAGCTTGCTTTTAGAGAGAGAATCCATCTAAAATATAGAAAAAAAAATTAAAAAATCATTTAGTTATAGTTGTACGAAGATGACAAGCGGAAGTTTTCTTGCAATAAAGAAGACTAATCCAATTTCATAATTTACTAACATTACCACGGTTCTTTCCCTTGTTGCCATTGTTGTAGCAAGGCATGGGCCTTGTAGTCGATCAATGCAAGCACATCGTGAGTGTACTGATACCAAGTGATAACAACCATTATTGGGGCAATTAATCTGTTAAATAATAGAAAAGAGAAGTTGCATGCTAATTCACTTCTAGTTTGTAAAATGCAAATGAAATAAATCTTCATGATCATGTGATTGGGAAGAAATTGTGGAGGTAAGTCCATAGCATGTTAACAACGAAATTTGGTTTATTTTGAATTGTATTTTCTTTAGTTTCATCGAATTCTAGGTGTTGAGTAATTACAAAATTAAAAGGTCTTCATTTTTGGTTTATAGTATGTTAAATTTGGCGTTTCATCAAAATTCAAATGTTGAGTAATTACAAATTAAAAAGTCTTAATTTTTGGGTTTAGGGTATGTTAATTATGGTCTATCGCGTGGTGTCCTAGAGAAGTCCTTAAGGTTGGTGCGATCCCATCTCTGTCAATTGGTTAATTGGTGTTCTAGAAATGCATTGACATGATGTGGATATGTTTGAAGGTATTACAGTGCTTAGGTTTTTGTTTTAGTCGTATAGTTGTTAGGTATTTCTCCAAATTAGTGAAGATTTGGTGATGCTTAAACTAAAGACTTGTTTTCACCTGAACTCGTTTCCTAGCCTTTATAGTAGTTTTTTCTAACGTGGATAATGTTGCAACCTTATCTTATGATCAATAATTGTTGGGTAACGCTTGTTGAGTTACATAAAAAAAAAAGAAGCATTTTTGTTATGGAATATGGACATATCACCAATTAAAATTAAAGTAAATTTGATAAATGATAAATGTATTACTCACATTCTAAATATTTCAAGATTCATTTACATATGGATATCATCTAGGTGATAATGTGAGATTTATTAAAAAGATAATATAATTTAGAGATGTATCTTAATAGGAGATTCTAATAGCCATTAATCTATAAGAGACTTCAACTATAAATAGGAGGTCACTCCACCCTTATTTGTATCACAATTATTTATCATTCCTAGTATTGCTTCGGTAATATATAAAGCATTTTTTCAAAATCTTTCTTTTCTTCTTATTTTTATTATTATTTTTACAACATGTTATCAGTACGATCACTAAAAGAATTCTTCATCAACCAATTAGAGTTTGATTTTGTATACCGTTCAGTCGGCCTGAAGTTGACAATGGACCTAGAGCATTCCTTTAGCCCCTGAAACAGTAATGGGCCTTTGGGAACCTTTGTAGTTGTCGTAATTAATTTATAAGTTCTTTTTTCTGTGTGTAGAATTATGGCAAATATTGAAAAATTCATGTTCCACATTAAGGAAGTGGGTGAAAGCGATTATCTGTCTTGATGCCTTGATGTGGAGACGCATCTCTAAAGGCAAGGTCTTGCTAATGCAATCATTATAGACGAGAAAGCAAATAACAAAGATAAAGTGAATGCATTGATCTTCATTCGCTGTTATTTACATGAAAGCTTGAAGACTCAATATTTATCCGTCCTAGACCCTGAGATCTTATGGATGAGTAGAATTGTCATTTACTTTTGATCTTATGGCATTTACTTTTGATAAGTAGAATTGTCAAATATGATAATTCTTTTTATCTTTATATTCATATAATTTGTTTTGTTTTGTTTTTGTTTAGGGTTTACAATAATCATTTGATGAATTATGGCTAAGTGTAGAACATTGTATAAAGCATTTGTATGAAAATTTCAAAAAGAGTTTAAAATGGGAAGCATGTAAAGATACTTTTTGGGCAACTGTGAGTGCTTTAACTATAATGGGATGGGAAAAGGCAATGAAAATGCTTAAAAGGATGGACAAATGTAAGTCTTATCGATGGTTGATGAACAATACTCCTCAATGTTGGACAAGATTACATTTTTTCCCTAGGATTAAGTCTGATGTATCAGTGAACAACATCTGTGAATCATTCAACACCTACATTTTATTAGCTAAAAGAGAAGCCAATTATATCAATGTTAGAGAGGATTCAGAGAAAGGCAATGAAAATAATATATGTTAAGAGGGTGGGTATGGAAAAGCATGAAGCCTAATCACTCTTACTATACAAGAAAGACTTAAGAAAAACATGGTACAAAGTAAGAATTATTTGATCACTCCAGCTGATAGGAAAGTATATGAGGTAGACTTCAACAAATCATGTACTATAGATTTAGCTTCAAGAACTTGTTCATGTAAGAGATAGAACCTTATTGGTGTTCTATGTAAGCATGTTGTGGTTTGCATATTCATGAATAGGGAGAAGTAAAAGGAATGTGAAGATGAACGCTACACCAAGAAAACATACAAAGGTAGGATACATCCAATGCCAAGCAAGGATGAATGGACTTAAACCAATTTGAATCTAGTTGAAGCACCAATTGTGTTTCAACCATGAGGAAGGCTTAAGAAGGTTAGGAAAAAGGCACCGAATAAGCATAGGAATCCATATAAAATTTCAAAGGCAAATGGGCCAGTAAAATGTGGTAATTGCCATAAAAAATGTCATAATGTTAAGGGCAAGAAGGTTAATGTGACAGGGGAAACACCAGATCAAAGAAGAATAAGGAAACAAAGGGAGCAAACATAATTTGCAACAGTAGTAACTATTGTTTCTCAAAACATCATATCTCATAACTCTGTTGCAAATGTTTTATCAAGCTCGTCTAGTCCTTCAAAGGTAATATTGAACAAAACTATTGACTAGTCTTCTATTAATATACATCATAAGTGCATTTTTATTTTTACTTTTTATTTCTGTAATATCGCTTTTAAGTAAACCAACTAAAAGGGTAAGAGCATAAGTTGCAACACAAGCTTTTTCCATAAGAATGGTAATTCTTACATATAAATTAAGATTATAGTTATTCAAACAACAAAGTGCTCAACTGCTTTTTCATTGGTTAAGCAACCATTTATTCCAACATGTCCATCATCTTCAATTTAGCCTTTATCATTTACTTCAGTGCAAACTATAAGATCTAAAGCTGCCAAAGTAATCATTTATAAAAACATATTTGATCACATCTTTTATTTTTAATATTCAATAGCTTATCTTCAATTTCATACCTAACTTTTTGCATTTAAAATGCAGTCACAACCTTTGACACCAACAACCAATGCAAAGATTTGCAAGGAGGTAGTTAGCTTTGATTAGCTGATAGTTAGTTAATTGTGACCATTTTTTGTATAGATGTGACTTTTAATAGTTGTTTGATGGATTCTATCTACATAATTTTGTATTAGCTAAGAAACTGAGTTTTTTGTATGTCCAAAATGATATTACTTACTTAGGATGATGATAATATTTTTACCCAATAACTGTTAAGGTGAAATTTGTGTACATTTGATACTTTTAACATAATGAAAGATTTTATTTTGATTAATTGATTATATCCAAAGTACTATTATTTTTTGGCTTGCTTAATGCAAGATTTTATTTTGATTAATTGATTATATGCTGAAATTTTAAGGTCTATAGAAGACTCAAGAATTGTTTAATCCAAAGTGTTGTTATTTTTTGACTTTCTTAAACTTTGAAATATATATCTTTTAACTTCAACCCAACTATAATCTTGTGGGCATCCCCTTTGTTCTTTCAATAGCTATATATCTTAGTTTCTTAAGCATCACAATTTGCAATTTTTTGATGTGCAAATGCAAGTGATAAATCTAGAAATTATTGAGCTCTGATAATTAAAACAAGTTTACAACAATGATATAAGTTTACCACCAGAAATGTTTGTGTTTTTTTTTGGGGGGGGAGTAGTCAATTTTTCCTAACCTCACAAGTGTTTGAACAAGGTATAAGATTCAAATGCAAGAAATGAGACTCTTAAACATAAAGTTTGTATTATCTTTTAATGAAAATTTAATATTGTTACTTACTGTAATAACAGTAAAAAAATATATAATTTTATTGGAAAAGACAAAAACTCAGAATGGTACGTGTGAAATTACCCTGTAAAGTTTATCCTAAAATTTAAAATAACTTGAATATTAATCTAAATCAAATTGAAATCGTTTGGGTTAAAAAAATTCTAATCAAATACCTGATCCAAACTTAAGCAATAGATCTTGTTACTCCAATTGAACAACGATGGAAATATCTGAAATTAGTATCCAAGCCAACAATTGGTTTCAACTACGATTTGAGCCTATCAGCCTGTAGTTAGCATTTTCGTTTGCGCATTGTTTTGTGTTTGGATTACTACATGGAGTATGATTTAAACTTTCAAACAGATTTAGTTATGCGCAGCAAAATCTGAAGCTTCTGAATTGATGAAAACAGACACTCATAGATGAAGCATACAAGAGCAACTTCCTCTTACAAGATTTCAAAGTCAGACAGCACCGATCTGAGAGAATTCAATAGCATCTTGCAAGTTGAAATGTGGAATATGAATGGTAAATGGCAAGTCAGACAAATTATAATGCCTCAAAAGTTGAGTTCAAAATGGAAAAAGATCAATTCCCATTCACACATCTAATTGATTCATCACTCTTGCCATTCCCACTTCTCCACTTTCTAACTTAAACCAAAATCAGGAAAAGAAATCAAATTATTCACCTAAAAGGATTGTCTCCCACCTGCAGTGATTGAGACATCTACAACACTGAATGGAATTTGAACTTTTCTACCATAGCTGAAACCCACACAAAAGAAATTAATTCTTAAAGGGTTCCAAAATATGAGAAGAAGCCACAAACCCAAATCCAAGAAATGCCTCAAGAATAGAATAGAAGCCCCAGGAGGGAAAAAGGGGGAAACTCACGAGGAAAACCCTCGAGAAAATCCCTGAAATGAATTCGCTTTGCTTTTGCGCAGCTATGACTCGAGACGCTTCCATGGTTTTCAAGAGGAAGGCGATCTTAAGGGCTGCGCTTCTACCTTTTCAAATCGCAAAATAAAAAGACGAAACTGAAAAGCAAACTCCTAGTAAGTGAGCTGGGCATTGCGAAAAACGAAACGAAACGAAACCCTAATTGATCAACGCATAGAACGGCAGAGGAGAAAGGAGGTACATATAGGCCATCTCTTCCACTCTTCGGATATAGCTTTTGGGCCTCCTGCTCGGCAGGATGTTTGGGTTGCAACAACTCTTGGGCCCGGTTCAGAGATTCAATAGCGGGCTTGATGTGAGAATAAGCTTGTTTTGATGGCAAAAGTTTAAATAAGTATTTCGTCGTTGAAACTGAAATTCTTGACTAAATATAATTAAATGAAAATTCAAAATCATTGGATTGGTAGTGCTTATTGAAGTTTAGACAATTTTAATGTAAAGTTTTGATGTTTTATTTAAACATACGTTTTGTATTAAAAAATTAGGGTTAGGATGTACTTTTTCACCATTCCATATTTCAACTATTTTATACTAAATTTTTGTGTATTAATAAAATTTTTAATTACTTGTCTACTTATTGTAGATATAAATATTAACAAAATTCCATTTTTATTTTTTAATTTTTAAATCAATTTTAAGTTGAAACCTTATGAAAATAGAAGGGGATTCAACGCTAGCTAGGCGTGAGAAGTGAGAAGGATGTTGAGATGCATGCATACGGATCGATGCTTTCTTACCTTACATCATCTAAAGCATTTTGCATTACGATTTCGACCAAGAGATTAAAATTTATTACTATGTACACTTTAAATTACTTGATATATTATATATGAATTTTATTATTTAATAGAACAAAATTTAACCACTTAATATTATATATGACTTTTGTTACTGGAACAAAAGTTCTCGGTCTATATATATCCCAAACTCCTCTGCATTTCTTGGCTCTCTTAATGCATCGAAGGTACAATCCATCGCTGTTACCCAAGAAAGATGATTAAACCGCCGTGCTTGACGGCTCAAGTGTCATTGTGTCCATTTGGATTGTTATCTATATATGCCCTCAGCCAATCCCACAGGCCACAGCTGTAGCTGTAAATTTGGTGACTCTTGACCCTTGTCCTTTGGCGGAGGAGAAAAGGCATTGATTCTTTGAAACCTGTAAAGCATTATGAATTCCTTGATTTCTCCTGTTATATATGTCCTTAACCAATCATAAACTCTCACTGTTTATAGAAATAACACGTTGAAAACTGGAACAGCATCATCCAGGGTTTTTGAGTGAAAGCGGCATGCATGGTAATACCTGGAAGGTTCAAATTCACCAATGAAAGAAGCAAAGACAAAAACGAAGGACGAAATTCTTTAACGCTATAACAGCTTTCTCCCTCGTTCCATTTACATCATATCATTAGCTCATTCCAATCCTTCTACCTCCGACGAAGGAAATGAAAGGTGCATGATCATTGCACCATTCCCTTTCTCTCTTTTATTTTGAATCACAAAAATAATATCTCTGCACAGTCTGTGCCGTCTCCATATCGAATTTATTGACTAAAGAGTAAAAGCTGGGACCAACAGCTTAAAGAAAATGTACCTAGTCTATTATTCTTGGTGAATTTTTGTCCTTTTTAAGCTGAAGAGCATGCAACGCAAAGTTGAGTAAAAGCATCAGCAAATTCTTGAGTGAAATAGTTAGGTACAAAGTTTAACATCATGGTATTATACCTTTGAAGCTGAAATAGTTATTCATTCCCTGAATTGAAAGTGGCTGAGTTTGCTTCTTGGGCTAGCTCAACTCAAGTGATAATAATAAGAGCTTAAATTCATGGAGCAAAAAAAAAAAAAAAAAA
>NW_018397263.1:4609187-4609713 GCF_002168275.2 Theobroma umbraticum
AAAAAAAAAAAAAAAAAACTAAGCGCAAGCTTAAATTCACGTCGTGGTATAAGAGAAAGGTGGAGTCTTGATATAACACTATTGCTGCTCCTTCAATTTCCTTACTAGCGATCATGCGTTTAAACCAACATGCATGCTTCTCTTCTCGATGAGACATTTGATAATTTGATAACATGTTAATTTCCTCCATTTCTCTTTAAAATCCATCATTTATTTTTTGTGAGGTTTGCCTTAATTATGTATTTGTTATGTTTACAAAGATTTCTTTGTCTAATAGCTTGGTACTTTGATGGACACAAGTTTGGATGTACATATTTCCCTCCTTGCACATGTTTTCAACGTCTTACCTTCTTTGACACGGTTTTGGAATATGGAAAATTAAGTTAGTATTGTCGTTAATGCACCCAAAATAATAGAAAATACTATAATAATTAACAATAAAAAATTATAGGTTGGAATAATGTCATCGAATTTTGTGAAATCTATGGATTAAGACTGAGATAGACCACTCTTTCTAAGATGCTTT
>NW_018397263.1:4609723-4630604 GCF_002168275.2 Theobroma umbraticum
TGTATCTTCATCACAACAATACTCAAACTTTTCATTGTATGGCCTACAAATTACACCACTCTTTCATTGGATTAAGACTGAGATAGACCACTCTTTCTAAGATGCTTTGTCTTACTGGTGTATCTTCATCACAACAATACTCAAACTTTTCATTGTATAGCCTACAAATTACACCACTCTTTCTAAGATGCTTTGTCCTACTGGTGTATCTTCATCACAACAATACTCAAACTTTTCATTTGTATAGCCTACAAATTATATTTAACTAGTTATATTTTATACATTATAGTTTTATATTTAGTATTATAAGTTTAAATAGAAATAAAATAAAAATATTGAATGTTGGATGTATTAATTTTTTTTTTCAAGTTTGATTTAAGTATGAATAGGTTGAAAACAATTAACAAATTCTTTAAAAGAAAATATGCAAATTATCCAAATGATTTTTCTACACTTTAGCCATCAAGCCTCAACACGCCAACTTATAAACAAAAATAATATGAATCAAAATATTGAACACCCAATTCTAAAGAAATGAATTTTTTTAATATATAATTTTTAATTGATGAATTTGAATTCTGAAAATATAGTTGAGCTCAACTTTATTAAAAAACTGTTATTAGTCTATCTTTTCTTGATTTATATGTTATATAAAATTATTTTTTATTATCAATTTTTTGATTCTTGATTAAGTTCAATGTATTGATTTTTAAAATTTTTAACCTTTATTCATTGTCTCTTAACTTCCTATAAAAAGTTGGCTAACTCTACTCCTAATAAGAACATATATAACAAGCAACAAAGAACAAGAGAAAGAGTTATCAAAGAAATGTGTTGACACAGTTCTCACCAAAAGAAAAAGAAATTCGTATAATTAATGTTTTATAACATAAAGTATGGAGACCCAAATGTGCACTCATATACAAGCCCTTCCCTGCATTAAAAAAAAAGAAAAAAGAGAAAAAATTAATACTAATGGCTAGTTGGTGTACTAAATCAAATGAGGCATCTTATTACATTATAACATGCACTAAAGACTTAACCCATTTTACACTCACATATCCCATTACAGAATGCATATATACATACACACACTCAAAATAGAATAATTTTATTTTTATTGAAAGAATCTCCAACAAATATTGCCTTTAATTTGAAACTATTCTCAATACTGTATAAAATTTTTTTTTAAAAATACTCTATAAATTTAATTATATACAAGTACTGGACCTATAAATTTAATTATAGGATAAAAAAATAGGGTAATTATGAGTACTTTTTCTATATTTTTGTGTTGTAGAATTTTTTTTCATAAAATATGATTATTGAAAAAAGAGATTTGAAGTTAATTTTTTAAATAATTATATATTATTTTTATCACTGCATCAAATACCCAAGTGCTTGCATTATACAATTCATTTCCCCTAACAAGGGATTTTTTTTTAATTTTTTGAGCATTGGTTATTCTTACTGTTTTTTTTTCTCCTTTTAGAAACATTTTAGTTTGCGGCATCAATTACTAGATTGAACTTCCAACATACTATAAACTTAAATATAAATAAATCACAAAAATACAATATAGTTGAACTTTATATTAAGTCATTGTGTTTATTGTTGATTTCATATTCTATGGTCTCGTCGCTCAACCCTCATGTATATTCCTTCTTGGTTGTTCACCAAAGACACGACTTCTTCTGACTCCTTGGCTTGGATTATTAGGATAAATCTTGCTAATGTTTTGCGGTGGTTTTGCTCGCCCTGAGCTTTGGGCTGTTGGGTTTCTGAGCATGGATTTTTGTACACAGGCTGGGTTTATTGGGTAGACTCAGAGTTGTGTTGTTGGTTTAAGGATGGATTTAGGAATTTTTTTTTAAAAATAGTGTTATAATTAAAATATAATTTTATATGATAAATTATCATATTTAATAATTAATAATATTATAATTTTTTATTTATTGATCCAAATTAAATATAAACATTTATAAATTACAAAGTTAAATATAAAAATTAAATAATCAAACAATAAATTTACAAAATAAATAAATAAATTTAAAGTTTCAAGATATTATTTGACATGCAAAATTATTTTCTATTAATTAGATTATAATTATAAACATAAACGATCAAATTAATAAAAAATAATTTAGACATAAAATATTTAAAAACTTAATTTTAGTTGAAAATTACTTATAATTGAAGCCTAGATGAGTTATTTTGAGAAAGTGAAAAACGTAGTCAAGAATCTAGAAGAGGAACCCTTATTATGGGTCTCAAGAGTAGGACTTAAATTTTTAAAGAAAGAGTACTTAGGTTTTGATTTTTTTTTTTGAAAAAATCATAAATTATAGTGAAAAATTCTTTGTCTTTTAATGTAATATTTAAATATTAGTATAAAAATTATTTTTTGATGAATCTACTGTAACTTAGAGTTTTTGACTCTACTCTCTATAAAATTGAAAAAAAAATTAATAGATTCATTAGTATCATAACTATATAAAATTCTAACTTAACTAATATAATTAAGTGGAAATTTTTAAAATAAGTGGTATCATGTGACAGTATAAGGTAGGTCCACCCCTGATTGGTCCCTAAAGCCATCTTGTTGTTCTGGTCAGGTGTCCGCCATTTTGTTAAGTGTACAATTCTTGAAGTGAATTATTGATTCCCTCTTTATAATAAAATCTCTTCCTTTTTTTTTTTTTTTAAAAAAAAGGGTTACAATTAAAAGATACATTATAAGGATACCTTACGCAACGTAGCTTATGCCTATTAGAAATTGTGTCTCGAATTTAAAAATTTTTAAAGGAAGACAAGTATGCGCTTGATGTGCAAGAAAACTTGTTCCCAAGAAGAAAAGGATTTTTTGTTAAATTTTTATTTTATTTTCAATGAATTAGTAAAATCAATGCCTTGGCGCAAGGAACTTGAATTCTTAGTCAAGGTCGTTTTGCCGTAATAAACAGGCACGGATTCCCCACACCTTTCAAATTGTCCCTTTTCAACTTGTTTCTTTTTCTCTAGGAAGTGATCAAATTTTCGTGACCCGCCACACAAACCATTAGCAAATTACCTTTTGTCAAGCTTTTCTGTTGACTTCTTTTGACCTCATTCTGCGTTTTCTTCCAAGTTCCAACCTTTCATACGCGTCCCCATGCCACTTTGGGCTTCTGCTTGTGTGGAAATGAGATCATTGTATTTTCATAGGATTGACTATGCAATGCCATACGATGATATTTGTCATCACAAATGTCTTGAGGACCAAGCTATCCGTACAAACTGTATGTCTGGTTAGACTTAGATCCAGTTTGGACATAGAATTTTCGATTTGACTCCAATCCAAGATTATTGTATTAATAAATAATTTATTTTTATTTAGTTTTAATTTAAAACTATTTTTCCTAATAATAAATATTATATAACGGGCGGATTAAGTCCAAGTCTGAACTTGTCTGTTAAAAATGATAGTTTGGTAACACCCGACACAACACGTGGGCATTTCTACGTATGATTTTGAGTCATATATTAATTCAAAAACTATCGACATTTTTTATTTTCGGTTTTTTAATCTTTTTCTTATATGGAAACAGGGTGTTTTATTTTTTTTAACAGATATAATTTGAACTACACACAATGAGAGATATTCTTCTTAATTTCAATAAATTAATCCCAATATATATATATATGTATTTGTTAATGGTAGGATTGAGTTCTTTTTTGATATAGCGTGCTTAAACTTATAATTTTAATTTAAAGGGCTTCTATTTGAATACCTCAATGAAAATGCATGTGGGACTTAACTATGGATTAAGAGAAGATTATACCTAATCCGTACTTACTATCATGCAATTCAAAATCATATTTACAAAAAATAAAAATGTAAAACATTGAGAAATAAAAATCTTTATATTAAGTAAAGATGGACTATATCAAAATATTATAGGTAATCTTCATTATTAAGAGTCGTGTAAAATATACTTCTAAGATTCAGAAACATTATAAATGATACTGATTCATGAAAATAATTTGTGATAAGTACTTAAAGGAGTACATACATACATACATACATATTATATTTGTTAATTTCTTCTTTATCCGGAATAATCATCTTTAATTAATTGTATGACAGTGATACTAGTATTTTTGACATTGTTAGCAGTCGTCATTAGGATTGTTTATTGAGTTAATGGGGTGTCACTGGCCGAAGAGAAGGGAGAATGAACAAAAACAAAAAAAGAATAAAAACAAAACTCTTAATTATCAAAGAAAAATCTATCAAAGTCCATCGACAGACCCTTCCCAGCAGATTCCAATTCCAATATTGTCAATAAGAGCAATGTGAATAGATTAAGTTTTCTTTGTTAATGCCGTCTTGCTTAATTCCATGCCCTAATATCCTAGCATCCGATCATAGAAAAATTAAATAAAGAGGTCAACGCCCTGATCCTTTAAGCCAAATTAGTCTTCTTTGTGTCTTTTTTCTCGTAAATAGTTAAATGTAAGCAAATTTAGTCGGTGCAATAGAGATTTCCTTAACTCTTTTTGTGGTTCATAATGGAATACGTACATTTGAGTCCTCGCTGAAGACTTCTTTACATTCAGACCTCTACATCATTGACATAGTTTTACGTTCACACTTAATATAATAATTTAATCAGAAACTTCTTTAAACATCCTTGAAGAGTTGAATTAAATTCCAAGTATTTATTTAAGGGTTTTAATTGTTTATTAACAATGCCTACGATCAGAAATTTTTTATTATATTTAATTAATTTTTTTAAATTTTTATTTTATATTAAATAAACTCTTATTATTAATAATTAAATAACTATCATGTCTACAAGTGTGTCGAAACAAAGTAGGAAGTTCTACCTGCAATTTTCCAGAGCTATCAAGTTCACTCCTATCAACATCCAATGCATGTGGTGGTGGGTAAACCTATTGACGTGATGAAAAATCCACAACCCCCTATCGAAGAGGTCATTGAAGTATATGATCAATTTGTCCAAGCACTTGAAGATCTCTTTGAGAGACACAAAGCTCAGGCTGGATTTGCTGATCTTCCATTAAAGATTCTTAGTTTGATCTGAACTTAGTTTCGGTTGGGTCGTCTTTAAACTTAAATCATGTCCGTTCATGTCCCAATTTCCTGCCTGTATGGTACTATTCAATTGGAATGTAAGGACAATAAAAGAACTACGTACCCAGATAATTGGTAAGGAGATATTTGATTAATATAGCACATAGTTACATATATATATTTATTTATTTAAAAAAAATAT
This sequence comes from Theobroma umbraticum, assembly GCF_002168275.2. Lineage (NCBI taxonomy): Eukaryota > Viridiplantae > Streptophyta > Magnoliopsida > Malvales > Malvaceae > Theobroma > Theobroma umbraticum. The sequence continues at coordinate 4,615,003 of NW_018397263.1, forward strand.
CACTTATTATTTTATACCGATATGATATTAATGAGGATGATAAAAAATATTATATAATCATGCTATCATGTCTAATCAATATATAATATCATCATCTATTATTATATGTCAATATGTCATATGAGCATCCAATGATATTGAATGATAAATAGTATTTTGACTAAATCAACTATTAATGATAAAGATTTATTTGATTCAAAATAAAAATATAAAAACTTATTTGATTCAAAATAAAAATTTAATTAAGTGTAATAAAAAATAAGAACTTATTTAAAGTTTCTTAAATAATTTACAAATTTTTTAGATATTATGTTAAAAAAAACACTGTATATATGCGCTGGTAGAGTTCCTTAATTTGTTACTATTAGAAGAGATCGGGACTTGGGAGGAGGGCTATTGGGTTTGTTCCGAAAACTTAGTTCTTACTGCTAATAGCTTAATTGGTTCCAAAATTAATAACAGTTGATGCAATTAGCTAATTCAGACAAGCAGCAATTCATTCTCATAACTTGAGGGAGAAATAAAAAGCAGTATTGAAGTTACAATAAAAAAAAATCTCATATTGTTAAATTAAAGGTATCTTGAATATATTAATATAACAAGAGACTCTTTACCTATTATCAATTAATTTTATATTAAATATTTGTCCTCTAATATTTAATATGATATCAAAGTAAGAGTTGTCCTATTGGTTGGCACTTCTATGAGTTTCTTTTTCATTATTCACGATTTTTACATGTAAGTGGATATATTGAAATAGTAATAAAAAAAATCTCATATATGTTAAATATATGTTAAATTAAAGATATCTCAAGTATATAAATATAACAATGATCTTTCTACCCATTATCAATTGATTTTAGATTTGATGCGCAAAATTCAACAAGTAATACATAGTTGAAATTTATTTATGCTAAAAGAAGCAATTCTAATATTTTTTATGTTGAAATGCAAGGCAAGTAAAGGCCTTTTAAAAAAAGCAATTAAGTATAAAGTAAGTGGGAACCGAAACTTCAAAAAACAAGATAAAGTTAATTATATATAACAATTCGTTATGTCTTGTATGAATTCCTCGTTGTGTCGTTGAGACTCAACAATGCTCCAACCACGTTTTAGACCCCTGTGGACAATGTATAGAAATCCTTCCTTGCATACATAAGATGCAATAAAATCAAAGTTTAATTAATTAAATAAAAGAATTATCCTGCTTTAATACCTTTCAAAAAAAAAATTATCCTGCTTTAATGGTGTTCTTTGCCTTCGTTTCCTCGAAGAAGAACATGAAAAGTGAAATGAACTTAAAAGAGCAAAGGTAAAAAGTGTTTGCCTTTATTCAAAACAATGCCTAAGCGCGTCTCCTGACAGTCTCTGTTACTTGTATAGAAAATTCCCGCGTTAAAAACGCATGGTTTCAACACATCAACAACGCGTTGCTAGATACAGCAATCAGAAAAGTTCGATCTTTCTTAAATGTAACTCTACTTTTTATACTTTGATGCTAATCTTCCTTTTCATCTTTCCCATTTTAATTTGGGATTGGGTTTAAAGTGTTACTATTGCAACAATCTTTATAGAAATTAGAATTCTTAAACTTTATTTTTACGACCGAATTAGTTATAATTAACTTTTGTAACAACAATTTTCATACCGGCTTAAAAAGTTGAAAAATTCTAAAGTTAAAATGAAAAAAGTTTGAATCTCCGTGTATTAACAGAAAAAAAAAAATCAAGTTTTAAAGACATATAGTTAAAATAATAAAATATTAATGATTACGAAATTATACATGAAATATCTGTATTAAGATGATATGTTTAATGTTTTTTTTTTGTATATGTGGAACTAAAGTTGGCAATTTGATATGAAACGTATGTGAACTGAATTTAGTAATCTTTTACCACTTGATATATATGTTGATAATACGATGAAAGATGTATGAACCATTAGTGTAGCCCAGTATGAGAGAAATCAATCCAGTAGATGCAGGATAAGAAGCATAGTGCGTGCCACACAGGAATAGATTTGACTGATTCCAATGAATGTTAAACAAATAATGCGGAAGCAAAAGGAGACACTTTCTTCCAAAGCGCGTGGAAGTTTCGAAGCAAATCCCACGTCCCCTCCTTTTTTTCTATCCCATTTCTGCTCTCTTGCCTAACTCCTGATAATCAATCCTCAAGAAAGTGAAAGCAGAAGAAACCTGTCTCTCTCTTTCTCCTTATAAATATATTATAAATATGGCTATCAACAGCTTACCACCACAACCATTCAATACATATGAGCAAACATATTTGATCAAAGAGAAAGAAAGGGTAGTGAAAATGGAGGATATGCCGCCGGGGTTTCGGTTCTATCCAACTGAGGAAGAGTTGGTTTCGTTTTATCTCCATAACAAGTTAGAAGGAAAGAGAGAGGACCTCAACCATCTTATGGTCCGAGTTGTTCCGGTTGTCGACATTTATGAGTACAATCCGTGGGATCTTCCACGTAAATAGAATCTTCTCCTTTCAGTCTTAATTATCTTAGGCCCTTTTTTTTTCTTCCCTTTGAGTTTCCATAATTATGCTACTTGGATCTTCATTCAGAGAGATCACCCAACTACAAGTTCTTTAATTTACTATTTGCTTGCCTAACGTTGCTGTGCCTCCGGTCATGCAGCTTGACCTACACTTGAGCTCAATGTTTCCTTTTGAGCGGAAAGTTATTTATCTTTTCCTCCGTATTACCCATATTGAAAGTTTTCTTTCTTTTTATTTTATTTAATTCGTAGTGGATTCTTTATTCGTTCTCTTTTCGCATAAAGTTAATTTTTCTTTGATAATCCTGGATACAAATCCAGCCAAAATTTCAAGGGCAAACATATTTAAATTAATGAAACAGAAAAGGGGGAAAATGTACAAGTTACGATCGCAAGGGTCAAGGGTTACCGCTATTTCATGCTACTCTTTTTTTTTTTTTTTCATGTTTTCCTAGTGTAGTTTTTGTTGATGCAGATTTCTCAGTTTACCTGTGCCATAAGGACCCGGAACAATGGTTTTTCTTCATTCCAATGCAAGAAAGTGAAGCTCGAGGAGGGAGACCAAAGCGGCTAACAACATCTGGGTACTGGAAAGCTACTGGTTCTCCTGGTTATGTTTACTCTTCTAACAGTCGCCCAATCGGGGTAAAAAGAACCATGGTTTTCTACAATGGAAGGGCTCCAAGCGGGAAAAAAACTGAATGGAAAATGAACGAATATAAAGCTATTGAAGGAGAAGCATCCTCACCTAATGCTGCACCTCCCACTGTAAGACAATATTCACTTATCATAATTCATTAGCTCTCTTCTTCTAATTAGCTTCTTAATTAATAAGATGATTTCATGATATTATTGGATTGCAATAATCCTCTCATATGACAGATATATACTCGTTTTCTTATTTCATTTGATTTTCCGTATTGCTTTAGAAATTGCACCAAGTGTAACTTTAACATAGTTCTTACGTTTTTCCTCTTGCTTTTATTGTTTGATCTTGCTATTAATAAAGTCATCCTCCACTTGCTTTTGTTGTTTGATCTTGCTGTTAATAAAGTCATCCTCCTCTTGCTTTTGTTGTTTGATCTTGCTGTTAATAAAGTCATCTAAAAGTTCTACTATGTATAAATCTTAATTTCCCCATGTTTTTCCTTTTCTTTTTACACAGCTAAGACAAGAATTCAGCTTGTGCCGGGTGTACAAGAAATCAAAATGCTTGAGGTCATTTGACAGGCGGCCACCACCAGGAGTGAAGATAGGCGAGGCAGTGCCTCAGCATGGGAATGGTTTTGGGGTAGGAAAATCTCATCATCAGAGCACTGAAATAGCAGATAGAACGACCATCGCAAGCTCACCAGAGAGTTCATCTTCAGGAGATAATCATCATGCCAATCGGTCTAATCAAACTCGGGAAAGCAATAGCTCGAGAATGGTAGTTGATGACGTATGTTCCTTCTGGGATCTTGATGGGTTCTGGGATCCTGTGAATTAGTGAAGCAGGCGGAGGACTTGAAACTCAAATTAAGTTAATTTGCATGGATATATATGGTGCATGCAGTCACAATCTGCATGAACTGAATTAACTTAGTAACGGACATGAATAAAATTCCCTAGCTATGTAGTTTAATTTGGTGAAAAGCCAAGCTTTGTTTAGTAGCTTTCGTCCTTATTTAGTTGTCTTGACTCTTATATCTTCATCTAGCTGTTTCATGCTTCCAAGCAACTTGAAGAGAAGGACAAGAAAAGACAAGCACCCAGGAAGTTTCAGGGATGGGACCGAGGTGAATAGTAGCTCGCGATAGTGCATGGAAGCTTAATTTGTATCATTATGTACAGCCAACTTTGTACCAGCCATCTATAATAAGTATGAACTTTTTAGCTTTTAATTATGAAAGCTAAGAATTTCTATTTGGTAACCTCTGAGTTATAATTAATTTGTACAACTAATTCTATATGTAGCTTATACTGATAGTAGAATGAAGTATTATAGACATGCAATATATTAGTAGAATAATTTTTGTGCATACGGAAACTCATTGAGCTTGGAATATTATTGTAGATAGGCAAATGTATAGTTCTCTTCCATATGGCATAAACTCTATCTTTTCTTCCGAAAATTTGAATATAATTAGACCTCTAAATAAATAGATTGAGTGCTGAACTGGCCCTTCAAAGTTTTTTGGCGAGGGAGATGGTGGGGATGAAGTAAGAACCGAGGACTTGCAACGGTTAAGGTAAAAGGTGGAAAGATTAGTGCAATCAGCAGGAGCAAATATGATGATATGAATGCTCCTTTCAATGTGACTAGTAAATAGAAGTTCCTTTAATTGCTGCGATGACATGTGTGGTTCTGTCTCATTTCGTGTTTGGATACAAGAATGGTTTGGACCTGAATTTTGAAGAGTTGCAATGAAGTTAGGTGTGCAGCTTGGCCTTGGATTACTTGATAGCTTATTTAGGACAAGAGATGTTATTTTGTATAGGTTTGAATCCCTAAATCTATGTGTAAATATTAGAATATTAAAAGAATCAATTATTTATTCTGCATCTATTTGATTCATAGAGGTAGTTATTGCTCTTAGCGAAAACACAAAAAATTTCTAATTAAGGTTAAATCTTTCTCTTCGCATTTCTTTATTGTTTGTGGCGGCTCTCAATGAGCATATATCATTAAGTTAAAAGGGAAGAGGATCTAGTCATATATATATATATATATATATATAATAAACAAAATCTTAATACAAGCCTCTTTTAAAAATGTACTAGGTTAAGACCTACACAACAGCCAAATCACACTAACCCAATTGGACGTACAAAGCCCATAATTAACTGAACACTTTAATATTAATTGAGCTCACATGATTTATCTTATAATAGGATTAAACTATCAATCTGTTTTATTAAACCCAAATTATCAATTAATAGAAGCCCACATAATAGAAAATTCTAACAAATCCTGTTGCAGTTTTGTTAAAGGAATATCCAAATTTTTGTTGAGGAGCTTAGGTAGATTTCTTTTGCTCTTTTGTGTAAATTGTTATTTTTAAAAGGCATGTGATTTCATTTCATAAAAACCAGTACACTTCTTTCAAGGCAAAGATAGTCAAGTTGCCTGTACAAAAAGAGGGAGTGAGCATAACCTCCCTTCCATAAAATCCCCAGAAACATCCAAACAAAACTGTACAGTCGTTCTATCCCAAAATAGCAGAAAGCCAGCGGAGCTATAGAACAAAAATAACAACTCCAAACAGCGAACTCCAAGTCATAAACCCCTGAACAAAAGAGAGCTGTGCAATAATTCCAGCAATAGAGGTTTTTACAACAGGGATCGCATGCAAAGTGTAAATTGTTTTAGGTGGCTTTCTTTGCTCTTTTCTGTAAATCAACGTGACTAATACCCAATAGCTTTTTGTGCAATGGTCAGCTTTTAAGTGTACAGATTATCTATAGCCTGACTGAAATTTTTATGCCATTACAAGTCCTTTGCAGAGTAGCTTTAGATTTACAATGGCATGTTGATTGAAAGGCTAATAAAATTATTTTTCAAAAAAAAAAATAAAATTCTTGTGACCAAACGGGTCATTCACATAGAAAATATCAAACTTAAATCATTAGAAATTGGGATATCGCCAAGTACTACACAATTCACTTTCAATTTGGCTTAGCAAAAATTGTAAAATTCCCCATGATTCTTTTTTTTTTTATGAAATACTATATCTTCTGTGAAAAAATGATGACATATATCACTAGATTTAATTAATGTTATATTGTTTTTTGGCTCAGCAAAAAATTATAAAGATATTTTAACTTAGTAATTAAATTCTATTTTAATTAATTTATCTAGAATTGATAGATATATATACTTGATAAGAGTATATATGTTTTACATACATATATACATATACATACCTTATAAGAGTATTTATGGTCTATGTACGTACGTATATTTAAAAAGTTTTACATTTTATATTAACAGTGAATGGGATAATAATTCAAAATATTTAATTTAAGTAAAATTTTTGACTATACCTTTAATATTTTTTTCTCAATCAAATGTGGTATTTATTTAAGTATGAAGAGATAATATTGGAAACTAATCATCCTAAGGGAGATTAAACTCACCAAATACATGTCAAATATTACATATTGAAAATCCTCAAGATCAAACAAACATAGTACATATCATATCTCTCATATTGTTGAGGAGTTTGCAGACGAGGCGAGTGAGATTTAAGTAGACATCATATGGAAAGGAAGAACAAAGGATGAATGGGGGAGAAAGAATTTCGCAACAACAAGGACAGAAGCGTGGGGGCTGGCATGCTCGATATGAACTGGGAAAGTGGAGAAAAAGTCTACATATGACTTTTGTTGATAATTTGAGTCCAAGAGTTACTTGGAAAACATTGATGGATGTATTTGATCAATTTGGGGCGATGGTGGATGTTTTCCTTCCTAGGTCATTGAGATAGGAATATAATTGTCAAGAAGACAAATAGTAATAAAGGGGAGAAAAGCGTACAACAAAGATGGCATAATGATAAAGGAAGGATGGATATAGATAAATGAGTTCATAGGTCATTTAAAGAGGCCTTGGTGTGGCCGATGCCAATCCAAACTAAAAAATGTAGAGGAAAAGTTATCTCAAAAGGGGATGATTTCCTAAATAAAGGAGAAAGGAAAAAGCGCTAAGGGAGTAGAAGTCTTTATCTTTGAACCAAAACTAAAGTGGTTAGAAATGTTATCATAGTCAAACGAAATCACATGAGTGGTTCTATCTTGGACATCATCAAATCATGTACGGTGGCCAACTTACGGAGAAATAAAATCACGTGTAGGGCAAAGCAGTTGGGCGAAGAAATAGATCATGCACTTGTCGAAGCAATAGGTTGGAGAATAGATCATGCACATGTCGAAGAGATGGGTGGAGAATAGATCACGTAGAAAGCCGAAGCAGTTGGTGAAGAATCATATCATCGACCAGAGTAATCTTCTAACATCGACATCACTCGGAGTAATCTCAAAGGATTGTATCAAAGCATTGCAAGTAGGAATCACAGGTGGGATTAGTGCCGCTATCCCTGCTTGTCACCATCCTTGCAGGCACACACATAGTAATAGGGAATGGGACTCCACTCCACCTCCAATCAAATCAACATCCAGAATTCATCTGTTGGACAGAACACAAATCCACAAATCAGGCCATTGTTTCTATAACATTCCATAAGTCCACATTAAATCATATTCAAATTTAATGAGCTTCAATCATCTCTAAGCTCAGTATAATTTTAAATGCCTTCAAATCTCTAAGGCATCATCAAACAAAACATAATCAATCTATAAGCCCTCATGCCCTTAACTCCACATAGGTATTCATCATATTCAATCAAATCAATCATGGCTTAACAGCCTTACACTTATCCTCAAATCAACCATAAGTATGTTGGTATTCACACATAAATCATGTCCATAAGCAATCATTGCCCTTTGGCCCCACATATGCAATATCACTCAATTGCTGTGCCATTAACCTAAATACATATTGTGCATATATACCCAGCCAGGCAATCCATTCATCATAATTTGGCATAGTCCTTAATTCATAATTCATATCAGACCATGGGTAGGCCTCTTGCTGTAGGTCCTATATACCATGGGTTTTAACATAATGCCACAATATGGCACACCACAAATCACACAAACACAATTTTTTCCTATCCCAGATAACAAAATAGCCTAGGCATCCTCATCTAGGCACACAATCATAATTGTTCTCTAGCCTAGGCACATACCTTTAGGCAAACATACATATTCACACACACACACACACATAAATATGTATATATACACATCAATTTCATTAGCTTAGGTATTCTCATCTAGGCATACACATAACATTTAAGAATCATAACAACGCATACATTATGTGAAATGCATCACATGCATTTAATTAAATCCCACTTACCTTGACAATCGGAGGCACAACGCAATCATGCTCAACCTTTAGCCTTCAACAGTCCTCTAGCTCATAAAAGCATCAATAGCCTCCATCCTTCCTTTGAACAAATCAAAATATTACAAAAATATTTATTTTTTAGCTTTCAAAAATATCTCAACTTTTCGAAAATACCCAAATTCAATATACATGCTCATTCTTCCAACAAATGAGCTAAACGTTTACTTTAGAAGTTAGTTGCCCAAATCTAGGCTCCAAATCTCTAATAAACTCAAAGAGAGAAAGTTTGACCAAATCTGAAAACATTTGAATCCGGAGTTATTAACTGACTAAATAAAAATCATTCAATAAAAATGCTTAATCTTACCTCTAGATCATTTCCCAAGCTTGGATCTAGCTCAAATAGGCTCCAAATGGTATATGGGGGCTGAGGGTTCAAAGAGGGTAGAGAGAAAATGAGAGAAAGAAATAGGACAAAAATTACCCCGAAACCCTTTTTTATTTTTGACTTTTTTCTTTGATGTATTGATGCATTGCCAAATCTATAGATACATCTACCCTAATTTTGAATGAATATATCGATACATTGAGGTAATCTATTGATAAATTTTAGGTAAAATGGTCTAGAATGCTCTTTGCTTTAAATGTATCGATATATTGAGGCAATGTATCGATACATATTCATCCTTTGGCAAATCTATCGATACATTTTTTAATGTATCGATAGAATTCTTCTAGAACACCTCATATTGTTCATCTTGCCACGAATGCATCGATATAAACAGGGATTTATCGATATAGTTTCCCTTGTAGGTAGTTTTAAGTCTTTTCTAACTTCCAAAAATCCAACTTAACACCCAAAAATTCATTCCCTGTTAATCTTATACCTCAAATAACTTACATAATTCAAAATCCTCATGCATATATCCTCAAACATGCATCATATTAAATCAAGTCCTCAATCTATAGGATTAATTTATCATTTTCATCAATATTTACCCTAATGGCATACTTAAATGTCAAAGTACTAAAAATTCGCACAATTTCATTAAGGATCTTAATTTACCCCTTCACATTCATAGTCATTTATCTCTACGCATAATCATATTCGTCAAAACTTATATAACTCCTCAAGTCACTTGGCCAACATCACATATAGGCCACGTCAAAAATCATGGGCGTTACATTCTCCATTCTTTATAAGAATTCATCCTTGAATTTTGTTCAATTTTAGTAACAAGCTTTTAACTTTTTTACGAGTATTTCCAATTCTAAATGATTCAAGCATTATAAAAATAAAGCTTGACTCGAGCTTGTTGCACCATCCCACGAGTATGCATTATCAACGGGAACCTTGAGCTCTAACAATATTCATTGATATACATCAAGTCATATCAAATGGTCCACAAGTATACATAACAATTTTGACCATAATTCAAAACGAAATCGTTGTGCTTATGCATCTCCACTTCAAAATAAATATTGGTTCAAAGGCCTTGTCCTTGTCCTTTTTGCTCAAAATCATATTAATTCACTGAGCATGATTCATATTTTGGACATGTCCATTATCCTTGATAATCCTAAACAGTGGGGATTGTACCATTTTCCCTGGTAGGTTTCTAGATAATTTTAGCATGAGTAGATATGTTAGATTATAGGAAAATTTATGTACAAGTTGTGAATGTGAATTTGATGTTAAGTAGATGAGGAAATAAGAAAAAAAAAGTTTAGTATAGGTGAATCTTAGGCTACATTATTGTTCCTAAGTATAGAAAAAATAATAGAGATAGAAAGTGCAAAAATGTGTCCAGGAATCTGAGTTTCATGAGTAATCAAGACTTGAAGAACAAGGATTGATAATCAGAAGATAGATTGCCCTAGGAGGCATTCTATTTATAAAGTATCGATACTTTCTAAGAAAGTATCGAGACCTAAAGTCTGGAAAGTATTTTGGAGTATAAGTATCAATACCTCACAAGGAAGTATTGATACTTCAAGTACAAAACACAGATTTTACTCCATTTTCACAAAGTTTTCAAGTGATTTCAACTTTCATTTCATTCTAAACTTTTATTCAACTTTAGTTTCAGATAAAACATCATGAAATGGTTTTGGATAACATTGTTTACAAGGATTTGAAGGAAGTGTATGAGAATCATAAATGTCATGATTATGCAAATAATGATTTATGTAAAAGCTCTTTTCCTTGGCTTGTCCCCTTCTCATATTCACTCACAAAGTTTCTGTGTCTCACCTGTTAATTTCTCATGTTTTTGCATATAAGTGATTAGCTTGCTATCCTTATCGTGGAGAAGAGCTCCCGATTTTCCTTTGGTAGGTGTTGTAGATGCCCACTTTTTGTGTGCGAGTAGATATTGTTCGACTAGGCACAATCGCATAAAATGTAAGTAAATCAAACTTTTAAAATAAAGTTTAAGTTGACCTACTAAGTTAATTATATATATATATATATATATAATTTAAACATCAATCTCATGACTAATACTGATTCTTTTCACAATGACCACACATTTACAGCTTTGGAGTAAACAAGAATCCGCCAATTCAAACCCATGCCACAACAAAAACGATCCACAGCTTCATTCCGTAATTAACGTAATTTCTTTGTACTCTTATACTTTGGTTCAACACCGCAGAAGCCTTACAATTGGTGGACGTCGCTATGACTATATAATCTGTTTAGTATATATAGTTATACAAATCACTTCTTAAGAAAGAATAATTTCTCCAATTGGGGAAACAAATTTAATCGATTACCTATCACTTAATCAATCAATCAAAATAAATATGGAACTAAAATAATGCCTGGGAAACAGAGGAAAAATAAAGCTAGATATTTAAATTATCTCAACCTTTTCAGGTTGTAATGACACAATCATATATATTAGTTCAAAAAAATTAACATTAGGAGTGAAATTAATCATTGTCAGACTACCAAATGTATATTTTCTGAATAAATAAATAAGAAAATATATACATTTACATTAGTATATTTATTTATATCTGGCTAACATACGATTGAACAGCTGATCGAAAGGGGGAAAGCTCCAGTTTTAATATTCTTATAGATGATAAATATTACTATCTCCCAGATGGAAATGTCAGCAGGACGTCAATATGCATGTCACTAGATTTTTTTCATGCTACTAAGTCGCGTCTTATTTTTCTAATTCGATTCTGTCCTTTTTGTTTTGAAAAATGAAAAGATGCTTCGAAGTTTCTAATTTGGACGTTTCTTATTTAAATAGTAAAATAAGGCTGAGACTTAATATACAAGAGAGATTGATTTTTCTCTCATACAATTATAAGTATATGTAACTTTTACACACATATACATACATATATATATAAATATATATAACATCATAATAATAATTTTTAAAGAGATCACAATAACAATTAAAAATTTAAGATTATATATATTTCGAAAGTTTTAGACTTGAATACTGAAATGCGTTTGATAAAATTCTTGAATTAAAAAAAGAATCATATTATTCAAAATAATAATAATAATAAATTAAAATAATATTTGAAAAAAATATGAACTATATATGAAGCTAAAGTTAGTCATGCATGCGTCACAGTTGGAGATTCGCCATAAGAAGAATGTGTTTATTTTGTTAATTCTTTTTCTTCAGTTATTTAAAGTTGATTTTCCCTTTTTCTTTTCTCTGTTTAAAGGAAATCTATCAACACTCCATCAACAAGATCTAGAAGGAATTGGTCAGGATTGTTTAGAAAGCATTGCATGATTTGCCTGTTGTAATAAAAACATAATAAGAACATGGTTGTCACCTTATCTACATTTATAACTCCTTTTTTAATTTTTCCCTTTGCCATTTTGCATGAGTACTTTTAATCAGAATTAACTAATGAAATAGCGAGGAAGCGAGAAGTGAGAAGCGAGAAACGAGTGGAGTGTACACGGTAAATCTTTTTTGTAAAAGTGTGATGGCCCCGGTTGTTAAGAGAGATAATATATGAAAAATTGTTTGGGCAAGGTTTTTCTTTTTAGATTTTTTTTGTTATGTGGGTTATTATTAATTAGTAATTTTAATTTAATAAAATAGATTGATAATTTAATTTTATTATGTGACAAAAAATCAGAGTTAAAATTAATATTAAAGTGATCAATTAATGATGAGTTTTGTAAGTCTAATTGGGTCAGTGTGTTTTGGTGGTTGCATAAGCCTTGGTCTTGTTAGCTTTTAATAAGAGGCTTCTACTAGGGTTTATTTTATATATATATATCTAGCTAGTCCCCACTTCCTTTCTAAAGTACAATATCTACCCATTGTGAGTAGTCATTAAGAAGGAAGAAGTGCAAAGAGGAAGACTTAGTGTCTATTTGGCTTGGCTTATTTTTAACTTATCTACTTCTTAAAAACAGAAGCTGAGTCAAATAGTATTTTACGAGAAGTTCTTAAAAAAATAACTTTTTTAAAGAATAAAGTGTAAAAACCAAAAGCTTTAAAAAAAAAGCTCCAAATAGGAGCTTTCTCTTGTTTTTTTTTAATAAAAAAATGCTAACTTTTTAGAAAAGTTATTTTTTTTCCAAAAAGATACTCTCTTAGAAAATTCCCTTTCCTTATCTATCGATCTCCCTCTCGTCTCCCCCTTTCTACAAATCATCCTTCTAGGGTTTTTCTGTTCATAAAAAAATTAAGGAAAAAAAAGACCAAAAATTCAAAACTACATTCAAGTCTTATTTCCTCCTTTTCTTTTTATTTTGTTTCTCATTTTATTTTCTATCGTTCTTTTTTTGGGCTTTGAAAATTCTTTTTATTGTTTGATATTTCTCAATTTATTATTTGATATGATAATTATGTGATGTTTATTTGTTCTTAACTTCTTTCTGGTGTGTGTAATACTTGTTGATTATGATAGAAATAATTAGTCAAATAGGTCAATAGTTATTGAGATAAATTAGATGAAAATTGAGAAGTCAATATTTGTAGTTGTTTGTAGTAAGTCAGTTTTGAAGAATATTTTCTTTTAGGTATAACAATAGGTGGCACTACAAGAAAATTGAAATAGACTTTAATTCCTTTGGCAATAGGAATTGCATAATCCTTTAACTTTTTAGTAGTGAATTCCATATTTGAGCTAACAGTACCCAACAGATGATGTGGCACTCCTTAACAAAGTAAATAAACCATTAAGAAAATCAACAAAATTTGTCTAACAAAGGGGGAAAAAATATAAAAGCCAAAACTTGTTTGTTAATGGAGGGGAACTTTGTTGGTGAGGGTATTAAGACCTTGATAGACTTGTATGGAATTAACGTATGATTTCAATAGAAAAATGGGTTGCCAAAACAATAGCTAAATGTGATTTTCCTAACCCAACTGGACTCATTATTACTACCACCTTAGGCTTCTCTTCTTCCTTTGTGGGCTTTGTTCCTTGTATGTAACTTCAGTTTTTACAGCTCTAAAGGTCATAAAGTCCAAGCTAATATTTAAAATATAACAATAAATATTTTTTATATTCTTCTCATATCCTTTAGTAATTCAAAATATTATAAGGGAAATTATAGTTTTTTCACACTCATCTTTTTTTATTTGATTCAATTTTTTCTCCCGATTTTATTTATTTATTATTTTAATTAATAAATATTTATTTTGTTTTATTTCTTTCTTTTAATTTGAAATTTATAATTTGTTTTAATAGAGTTTAGTTTTTAGTTTTTATTTATTCAAAATAATTAAAATACTACTAGCTAGTTTGCTTACATTTTATTTCAAAGTCCATTTTAGCTTCTTTTTAAAAATACTGTTGATGGATTTCATGTTGAGGAGTGGCCATTATCTTGGACTATGCCATTCAGGTCGCTTTATCAGAATTTTATTAAAGATGCAATTGGGAACTTATATGAATAAAGAAAAAATAAATGTAAACATCTTACTTGGTAGTCTAGTTCTTTTGCTAAACATCATCATGCCTAGCTAGAATCCATCTAATCACGTTTCCAATTCCTAATTCCAATCATTTTAGCCCTTTCTTACTGCTATGCGTTCAAACTTCAGTTCATGTTGATTTTCTCTTTAAGAATATGTCTAAAAATTTACTTAAATTCTGTTGATGAATGATTCAATTTAAATTTTGTTTAAGATTGCATCGTAAATTTGGGTGCCTTTTTATTTAAGTGATGACACAAGATTTATTACTTTACATGTTGTATTGCAATTTACTGCTAATCAAGAAATGCCTCTACCTAATTTTGAAATTTTAGATGATTCAAAACATAATGCAAAGTGGGATTTGGTCACTACTAACCTTACTTCTAGTTTGTACGGATGAGATTCGCAAGTGTGGAAAGCTAGGAATTTCATTTAGAACTAAAAGATAGGAAGTTATAGTACAAGAATTTAATATTCGTGCTAATAAAAACTATGCCAAAAAGCAATTGAAAAATAGACTAGATAGTCTAAGGAATGAATGGACTTTATGATAAGAATTGAAGGCCAAATAAATAGGTTGTTGGCTCCATTAGTTTTTGATGATAATAAAACATTCCCATTTATCTAGGTCTAACTTTTCTACTTGAGTGTGCAGGATAAAAATGTATATTAAATAATTAGTCAATCATTCAAAAGTAAATTTTAAAACTCATAAGTATAAGGAGCTATAATTGAGCAATTAATCAAGAAGCCTCTAAGTTGGATAATCAAGGGAGTTGGTTAGATAAACTTAAAAGAGAAGCTGGCAAGTTTAAACAAATTGTGAAACAGAGAACACTTAGTCAACCAAGAGACAGTGTTAGTCGACTAAGAGCTTACTGCCAGAAACTAAGTTTAGAGACAAAAACGACTTAATTGACTTAGAAGTTTAGTTAGTCGACTAAGAACTTACTGCCAGAAACTGGCTTCAGAGATAGAAACAACTTAATCAACTGAGAAGTTTTGTTAGTAGATTAAGAGCTTACTGTTAGAAATTGGGTTCAGAGATAGAAACGACTTAATTGACTAAGAAGTTTTGTTAGTCGACTAAGAGTCTACTGCCAGAAACTAGGTTCAGAGACAAAGACAATTTAGTCGACTAAGTGATAATGTTAGTCGACTAAGAGCATTCTATGTGAAAATTTGAACTGAATGCTAAAAGATAAACTAA
>NW_018397263.1:4630795-4631039 GCF_002168275.2 Theobroma umbraticum
CTCAAAAATCTCAAAAACTCTTTGCATACTTTTTGCACTTCACTCCAATCTTTGCAACAGACTTAAGCACTTCATCTTGTACCATTAGATCAGGTTAGTAATCATGGGTACCTCTTTATTTCTTTTCTCCTTGATTACTTAGATCAGGTTTGTTATGACATCTCCTTGATTGAGTGTATAGGTTCTACCTCAACCTAGAAAAGTTAGTTTTTGGATTTTGGTTGATCTCGAAAAAAACCATTGT
>NW_018397263.1:4631064-4631300 GCF_002168275.2 Theobroma umbraticum
GCTTGGTGAAAGCTTGAGAATTTCACCTTTTATAGTGATTTGGTTTGAAAAATCTTTAGTGGAACAATTAAGGTAGCGGATGTAGGTCTTTGACCAAATCACTATAAATCTTTGTGTTTTGTCTTTCGTATTTTATTTTTCATTTCATTCATTGTTAGATTATTCCTTATCTTGCATTTAAGTTCCCATCATTGAACTTAAACTTGCCCCCAAATAGAGGTCAAATCTTGTAAGAG
>NW_018397263.1:4631523-4631689 GCF_002168275.2 Theobroma umbraticum
GAGGAACAATACGCAAACAAACTACCTTTGTTTGATGGATCGAACTACCCCTATTGAAGCACTAGAATGTTAATCTATATAAGGGTAATAGATTATGAAATGTGGGATGTCATAACAAACAGACCATTCATTCCCTCAACTATAAATGTAATGACAAATGAAATGA
>NW_018397263.1:4631766-4631875 GCF_002168275.2 Theobroma umbraticum
CATTGTGCCTTAACTCCCACTGAGTTCAATAAAGAGTCAAGCTGTACCACAGCTAAACAAATGTGAGACAAACTTAGGATTATCCATGAAGAGACTTCTCAAGTTAAGG
>NW_018397263.1:4631963-4632396 GCF_002168275.2 Theobroma umbraticum
CTTGATAGGTTCACAAACATCATAAATAAACTCAGTCAGCTAGGCAAACCAATTTCTGAACATGAAATTGTCAAAAGACTACTTAGAAGCCTATCAAAAAATTGGAAGCCAAAAGTGACTGCTATCCGTGAAGCTAAGGACTTAAATGTCATCACTCTTGATGAAATTTGCAAGTCTCTTCTTACCCATGAGCTGAAACTTACAGAAGAAGAAGAAAAAGACAAGAAAGAAGCAAAAGAAAAGAAGAAAAGCATTACTTTGAAAGCAAGCATTCTGGAAGAAGAATTGAAAAACTTATCCTGCGATGATGATGAAGAATTGGCTATAGTTTTAAGAAGATTCAAAAAAATTATAGGACAAAGAGACAAGAGATTGGCTAAGAAAGGGTACAAAAGAGATCAAGGTTTCTCATGGAGAACCAAAAATAAAAATG
>NW_018397263.1:4632562-4632735 GCF_002168275.2 Theobroma umbraticum
TCAGACAGTAATGCTTCAAGTTCAGATACTAAAGAAGAGAAAGTGAAAGAAAGAGTAAATTTATGTCTGATGGCAAAAGATGATGAACCTGAGGTATGTTCTATCTCTTGTGACATTTATATGGATGAACTTTAAGATGAATATGAATGCCTTTGTGATGAATTTGAAAAACT
>NW_018397263.1:4632766-4632909 GCF_002168275.2 Theobroma umbraticum
ATCTCATTTCTTGAGAATGATTTAGAAAAGATAAATCATAATTTCTGCTCTGTTCTAGAACAAAGAAATTTACTTCAAACTGAACTTGAGCACTCAAAAACAGATTATGAAATTTTGAGTTTGGAATTAGAAGATAGGACTGA
>NW_018397263.1:4632980-4633157 GCF_002168275.2 Theobroma umbraticum
CATATTTCAAGAAAAAATCTATTAATGTTTCTACTAGATGTTATATTTGTGATAAACTTAGTCGCCTATCTATAATTGTTATAGAAACAGAAACATGTAGAAAATAAAAAAGATTTAGGTTCCAAAAGGATCCTATGTAGCAACTAACCTTCAAGGACCCATCAAGATATGGGTACT
>NW_018397263.1:4633485-4633632 GCF_002168275.2 Theobroma umbraticum
TACATGGACAGTGGCTACTCAAGACACATGACTGAAAATGAAATGTTATTTGCTTAGCTGGACAAGAAAAAAAGAGACACAACATCATTTGGGGATGACTCAAAAGGTAGAATTCATGGTATAGGAACTATTGGTAAGAATTCTGAA
>NW_018397263.1:4633797-4634363 GCF_002168275.2 Theobroma umbraticum
CAACTGTGTGATAAAGGGTTTAAAGTATGTTTTGATTCATATAAATGTGAAGTGGTAGATATTAAAAGGATCCTATGTAGCAACTAACCTTCAAGGACCCATCAAGATATGGGTACTTGTTAAGAAAAACTGAAAATCTATCTTGCAGGTCGAGCCTAATAAAAAAGACATATGCTCAAGAGCTTAACTGAAGGAGAAGCAACCATGGTACATGGACAGTGGCTACTCAAGACACATGACTGAAAATGAAATGTTATTTGCTCAGCTGGACAATAAAAAAGGAGACACAACATCATTTGGAGATGACTCAAAAGGTAGAATTCATGGTATAGGAACTATTGGTAAGAATTCTCAAACTCAAATTAGTCATGTATTACTTGTTAAAGGCTTAAAGCACAATCTATTAAGTATCAGCCAACTGTGTGATAAAGGGTTTAAAGTATGTTTTGATTCATATAAATGTGAAGTGATAGATATTAGTACTAATAGAGTTCATTTATAGGAAAAAGAATTAAAAATATTTATGTTATATTTCTAGAATATCTTGAGATTAATTGTGAAACATG
>NW_018397263.1:4634373-4634769 GCF_002168275.2 Theobroma umbraticum
AATGATGAAAATGATAGTTGGTTATGACATAGGAGACTTGGACATGTAAGCATGTATACTATCTCAAAATTGATAAGAAAAAATCTGGTTATAGGACTACCCAAACTTAGATATGAAATGATTAGATTTGTGATGCATGTCAACTAGGTAAACAAGTCAAAACATCTTTCAAAACCAAGAAGATTGTTTCAACTTCTAAACCTCTTAAGTTGCTACATATCGATTTATTTGGTCTAAAAAATACATCCAGCCTAGGAGGCAAATCATATGACTTTGTGATAGTTGATGACTACTCTAAGTACACTTGGGTCTACTTCTTTGCTCATAAAATGATGCACTTCCTGCATTTGTGAATCATTGTAAGAAAGTTCAAAATAAAAAAGGACTTGTCATTGT
>NW_018397263.1:4634781-4634951 GCF_002168275.2 Theobroma umbraticum
TGATCATGGAGGAGAATTTGAAGGAGATGATTTTGAAAATTTTTGTAATAAAAATGGGATAGATCACAACTTCTTTGCACCTAAAACACCTCAATAAAATGAAGTTGTAGAAAGGAAAAATAGAAACTTAAAAGAAATGGCTAGAGCCATGCTTTGTGAAAACAATCTAC
>NW_018397263.1:4634961-4635050 GCF_002168275.2 Theobroma umbraticum
TTGGGCAGAAGCTATCAATACAGCGGTATATATTCTTAATAGAGTATCAATAAGGGTTATGATATCAAAAACACCATATGAATTGTATA
>NW_018397263.1:4635060-4635299 GCF_002168275.2 Theobroma umbraticum
ACCAAATATTTCTCACCTTAGGAGCTTTGGCTGCAAATATTTTGTACTAAATAATGAAAACCATTCTCTAAGAAAATTTGATGCTAAGAATGATGAAGCAATCTTTCTAAGATATGCATTGGACTCAAAAGCCTATAGAGTTTTTAACAAAAGAACTCTAACTTTTGAAGAATCTATTCATGTAGTTTTTGATGAATCTAATGTCTTGCAAAAGGAGGCTCTTGCTGATGAAATTGATG
>NW_018397263.1:4635309-4638304 GCF_002168275.2 Theobroma umbraticum
AGAAAGACAAATGAAAGAAATGAACTTAGAAAATGAGAAAAATTATGAAAAAAATTCACATGGAAGAGAAGTAGAACCTCCACCCTTAGAAATTCTACAAAGAATTGAAAATCAACACATTGATCTTCCAAAGAACTGAAAGTACATGAAAGATCATCCACAAGAACAGATTATAGGTGATTTTTCACAAGGGATCAAAACTAGAAGAGGAATAAGAGAGACATATGAATTCTTTGCTTTTATCTCTCAAATCGAGTCGAAGAGCTTTGTAGAGGTAGAAAAAGAAGAAATCTGGATATTGACTGTGAAAAAAGAGCTTAATCAATTTAAAAGAAATCAAGTGTGGACATTAGTTTCTAGGCCATTAAATCACCCAATTGTTGGCCCAAAATGGGTGTTTAGAAACAAGGTAGATGAGTAAGGTAATGTCATTAGAAGCAAAGCAAGGTTAGTGGCATAAGGATATAACCAAGAAGAAGGCATTGACTATGATGAAACATTTGCTCCTGTTGCTAGAATAGAAGCTATAAGATTATTACTTGCATTTGCATGTTTCATGAACTTCAAACTATTTCATATGGATGTGAAAATTGCTTTTTTAAATGGTCTTATTCAAGAAGAAGTTTATGTTGAAAAATCAGATGATGTTTTTAAGCTACATAAGGTATTATATGGATTAAAACAAGCTCTAAGAGCTTGGTATGAAAGACTCTCAAAATTTTTAGTTGAAAAAGGGTATATTAGAGGAAGCATTGATACAACATTGTTTATTAAGAAATGCTTGAATGATTTAATTATAGTACAAATTTATATGGATGATATTATATTTGGTGCTACTAATGAGGCTTTATGCAAGAACTTTGCTAAAGAAATACAGGGTGAATTTGATATGAGCATGATGGGTGAACTAAAATTCTTTCTTGGCCTTCAAATTAAACAATGTAAAAAGGGCATTTTCATTAGTCAAGAAAGATACATTCAAGACATACTAAAGAAGTTTGATATGCTGAAATTGAAATCAATCAGTGCACCAATGAGCCCTTCCATCAAACTTGATGCAGATGAGAAAGGAAAAAGTGTTGATAAAAAACTTTATAGAGGTATGGTTGGATCTTTACTTTATTTAACTGCTAGCAGACTTGATATTAAATTTAGTGTATGCTTATGTGATCGGTTTCAATCTCAACCCAAAGAGTCACACTTTACTGTAATAAAAAGAATCTTCAGGTACCTTTTACATACACAAAATTTAAGATTATGGTATCCTAGAGGAGCATCCTTCACTCTTATTGGATATTCAGATGCAGATTTTACTGGAAATAGAATAGATAAAAAAAGCACTAGTGGCACAAGTCAGTTTTTAGAAGATATGCTTGTCTTATGGTCAAGTAAGAAACAAAACTCTATTGCACTTTCCACTGCTGAAGCTGAATATATATCTTTAGGTAGTTGCTACGGTCAGATTTTATGGATTAAATAACAATTAAAAGATTATGCATTGATTATGCATAATGTACCAATATTTTGTGACAACACAAGTGCAATTAATATATTAAAAAAATCTAGTTAAGCACTTAAGAACTAAGCAAATTGAAATTAGACACCATTTTGTTAGAGACCATGTGCTTAGGGGAGACATTAAGATTGAATTTGTCAACACCTTGCATCAATTAGCTGATATATTTACCAAACCCTTAAATGAGGAAAGATTTTGTGAAATTAGGAGAAATCTAGGAATGACTAGTGTTCAAGAACTTTGAAACATTTTTGAAACATTTCTTTGGTAAGATAGTGTTCACTTAGTTGATTAAGAGCTTCACTTAATCAACTAAGAGCATTCTGTCTCTGATAGTAAAAGACATAGACAAAAAAGGACAAAACTTAGTCAGTCAACAAGGCCCAAGTAAAATAATAAAACTTAAAGAAATAAAAGGAGGAAAATAGGTGAAGAAAAAGCAAAAGAAAATTAAATCAAAAATGAAATAGGAAGGAAACTTTAAATTTTTGAAATAATTAAATTGCCCACATTTAAAGGGAAAGGGTTTAATGGTCTTCAATGAAAAATTTCCTTTTCAACTCACTCTCTCCTCACTCTCTCCCCCATCTGAAACTGACCTCCTAAAACTAAAATCCCTTTCTCCCAAGTTCCTCAAACCCTAAAATTTGAAACTTCCAAAATCAATGGCAAAACCTTCCCTGCCAAAGGATACTCTGAAAAAGAAGATAGGGAAACGGCCTATGGAAGAAAGCTCACAGTTCGAAACTCATAAAAAGAGAAAATAAGATGAACCGGCTATAGTGACTGTGAAGAAACAGAGAGCAAAGAAACAGAAATCAGAGAAGAAGAAAGATAAGGGAAAATCTGCAACAAAAGGTAACTCTATATCTCTAAAGTTCAAAAAAAAGTTCATGAAGATAGGTTCAGGAAAATAAAAAATGCACCTATCTCATGCAAGAAATTCTTTGACTAGGACAGTTTCAATGAGGTTCCAGAGATTAAGGAAGGGTTATTAGAACACTTTGAAGAAATGAAATTAAAGAGATTCAGTGTCTTTAAGAATAGAACCTACAGTGGTAGTCTAGTAAAAGAATTCTATGTTGGAATAGCACAAAGTAAAGATGAACTAGATGACCCTGAGGAGTCTGTGGATGATAGTCTTAATGACTTCTTGAATGGGAAGGAATTTGTGATTTTTGCTTCTAATTTAGAAGAATTATTAAGTATAGAATGAAATGAGGGAAATTATGAAATTCCCGAAGATTATAATCCTTCACCCTTATGGGAGATGATCATTAGAAAAATTGAAAGATTCTCTTTAAAAAACTATGCAAGTTTCATTAAAATCCCTCAAACAAGGATATTGCATTATTTCATAGCTTCAATAGTCCATTGGGGTGGAGGTAACTTCAAGTATGTAAGTCTGCAAGATCTGTGGATGATGCAGTTTGCTTTTAATACATTTGCTTTTAGTTTAGGGAGGTTTATGATTGAAAG
>NW_018397263.1:4638314-4638566 GCF_002168275.2 Theobroma umbraticum
ACATGTAGAGTTGATAAAATCCATTTGTCTTATGGAAATGTAATTACCTCCTTGGTCAAGAAAAAAGGTATATGGAGTTCCAAATACGAGATAGATCAAGTAAAAAGTAGAGACCAAGCCATCTATCTAGAAAGTTTTTCTAAGATGAGGTACATGTTATATGGAGAGACATTTGTCAAGATATTCAAGGATGCTCAAAGGGGTGAGCAAGCCACTCCCACTCAAGCAACAGCAGCACCCTCTCAAATCTCA
>NW_018397263.1:4638684-4639930 GCF_002168275.2 Theobroma umbraticum
AATTGAAGAAAAGCTTCAAGAGCTGAGAACTCTGATGAAAGACAAAAGGAAATCCCTTTCAGGCTCTGTAACTGAACATGCTCCTACAGCACCAAGTCCAACTCCAGCTGAGCAAGCAAGTGAGAGTCCTAATTTTCAAGCTGAAAAGAATGAGCCAGAACCTGGTCAAGCAAAGAAACTACACACCACTAAACCTGAACTTGAAGAGAAAGATAATATAAACATAGAGGTGATTGGATCTCAACTGCACGAGAAAACACAAGAAGCTGAGTCCTCCCCACCAAACTCTAAGAAAGTTTTCATCATGGATGTCTTTCAGTAGATGGTGAGGGAAGAACAGGCTGAAAAGAAAGTAGCTAAAAGCACAACATAAAAACCAACACCTACAACAGGATCCCCTGAATTTGCTTAGAAAGATGATCAAACTGAAAAACAAAAAGGAAAAGCTGTTGTACCTACACAAGCTGCAATTGAATCTACTGGTAGTGGGAGAAAGACTATGGCTACCAAGACTAAGTTCCTTAAGAGAAGAATGTCATCTAGGTTAGCTGAAAAAACCAAACCTCCTCCAGTCAAGTCTTCTGCTAAGGATCCTTTCACAATCTCAAACACATCGTCCTCTAATTTTTCATCACAAAAATCCTCCCCTTTTAACATCCCCTGAACCTCTCAATATCTTTTATGGAACCAGTGAATCAACCCCCTCTAACTCCTCTTAGGCTTGTTTCTATTTTGCTGATGACAAAAAAGGTGAGAAATTTAAGTCAAGGTAGTTATTAGGAGAATATAGTAGGTCAGGGCAGGAATGATTAGGAATTTAAGGACATTTTAGAAAAGCTAATTTTGATGATGCTAGACTATGTATGACAACATTTTTTTTAATTATTGATGGATATTTTGTTGTTGATATATGAATGCTGAAATTATTTTCTATGCTTTTGTGTTTAATGTAAATGTCAGTGATTATTGATGTTGGTATGAATGTGGACTGTTAATAATATGCTGGTGATAGATTGTTACAATGTGAATGGTATTCTGTCACCTATCACTAATGTTCTGAAAGCTTGAATAAAGTTACTCTGTTAAAATGTATGAATTTGTATTTTGTTACTTTTTCTAAGATATAGATAAAAATGTGCTGACTTGTTAGGTTGGATAGTAATATAACTTGAAAAGACCATGCATATGTTAAGGGGGAACACACACTCAGGGGGAGAAATTCTAATCTGGTGCAAAACAAAAATGA
>NW_018397263.1:4639940-4640058 GCF_002168275.2 Theobroma umbraticum
TTGTGCATTTAATCAAGGAATGTGTTGTCATCATCAAAAAGGGGGAGATTGTTGGCTCCATTAGTTTTTGATGATAACAAAACATTCCCATTTATCTATGTCTAACTTTTCTACTTGA
>NW_018397263.1:4640078-4640312 GCF_002168275.2 Theobroma umbraticum
TATTAAATAATTAGTCAATCATTCAAAAGCAAATTTCAAAACTCATAAGTATAAAGAGTTACAATTGAGCAATTAACCAAGAAGCCTCTATGTTGGATAATCAAGGTAGATGGTTAGATAAAACTCAAAAGAGAAGCTCACGGGTTTAAGCAAATTGTGAAACAAAGAACACTTAGTCGACCAAGAGACATCGTTAGTCGACTAAGAGCTTACTGTCAAAAACTAGGTTCAGAG
>NW_018397263.1:4640322-4640619 GCF_002168275.2 Theobroma umbraticum
CTTAATCGACTAAGAAGTTTTGTTAGTCGACTAAGAGCCTATTGTCAAAAACTTGGTTCATAGATAGAGACAACTTAGTTGACTAAGTGATAATGTTAGTCGACTAAGAACATTCTGTCTGAAAATTTGAACTGAATGCTAAAAGGCAAACTAACAGCTAGAATTGCTCTCAAATTGTTTCCAACAGTCAGAATCTGTTTAGCTGCCATCATAGTTAATTTTTCAAGTGTAAAAGGCCCTCCCAACAGCCATGAATGTAGTTTTGAAGGCTTCCAAGATCAAAAAGAGCTCAAAAAT
>NW_018397263.1:4640905-4663602 GCF_002168275.2 Theobroma umbraticum
TTTATTTCTTTTCTCCTTGATTGCTTAGAGTGTTCGAGACACTCTAAGGGGATTAATCAAGTTTGGTTAGCTTGATTGAGTGTATAGGTTCTAACTCAGCCTAGAAAAGTTAGTTTTTGGATTTTGGTTGATTCCGAGAAAAACCATTGTTGAAAGTTGTGGCTAAGCCTGTGAAAAGACATTGTAAAAGCTTAGTGAAAGCTTGGGAATTTCACCTTTTATAGTGATTTGATTTGAAAAATCCTTGGTTGAACAATCAAGGTAGTGGATGTAAGTCTTTGACCGAACCACTATAAATCTTTGCATATTGTCTTCCATGTTTTCTTTTTCATTTCATTCATTGTTAGATTATTCCTTATCTTACATTTAACTTCCCATCATTGAACTTAAACTTGCCCCCAAATAGAGGTCAAATCTTGTAAGAGCCAAAAAGTGCTATTCACCCCCCCTCTAACACATTTATTTGGGACCAACACAGGTTTGGGTTAGAACCATGAGACGGGAACCATTGAAGCTTATGCCACACGGTGGGAAGCTAAAATAAAAGTAAGTATTCTAAATTTTATATGTTTCATCTACTATAAATTATTTTACATAAGCAAGTTGTTTAAAATTTTATTTTCTTTGATGCTTGTGTAGGCTAATCCAAAATATGCCAGATTTCGGTATTAAGGCTTGGAACATGCTGATGAATTGGAATTTATATTTGGGGATACAGTAGCACCCAATCAAAATGCATGGACACCAGTGATGTGTACCAATTGAAGATATTGTCAAATCTGCAAATCTAACTTTGCAGTAAGACAGTGTTGAATTTGATGCTGAAGAAATCAATCGTGATAAAGATGATGGCTCTATGGACAACACCCAAATCTAGAGGAAAAGAATGGTGCCAGAAGAAATGGGAAAATAAGTGGCAAAGGGTAAGGCAAAAACTAAGATTGCAGCAAGCGTGCAAAGAACATTGGAACAATTATGTGAGGCAGCAAAAAGTCATAACAAAGTTGAAGGTGCTAAAATTTCAATGTCATTGCAAGCCATAGGAGAATATAATATTTAAAAGTGGGTTCGAGCAATGGCATTTTTACAAAATGAGGGGAGATTGAGAGCAGATGAATTTAATTTTGCACTACAATTGATTAAAAAGGAAAAAAATAGACTCACGTTTATTTCTTTGCCAACTTTAAGTGATAAGCTAAACTGGATTCAATATAAGCATAATTTATCAAAAACTATGGTGTGAGTCATTGAATAATTTAGGATATGATTTGTTCATTTTAGGTTGATGTTGAACTTTAAACTACTTTTTTTTTCATATTTGTGTTCCTTGTTATGTGTAATTGAATTGGTTCTTGAAAGAAATTGCCATTATCTATGTTATATTTATTTGAATTGTTATTTGTATTATTTGATTTGTTTCAAATAATATTTGTTTTTTTAATTGATATATTTGGATTTCTACCTATATATTTTGATATTATTAAACAGATATCTTCTAACGAAGTCAAAGCATCAATATAAGTTGTAAAAGAAGAAAATGTGCAAGGTTTTATCAAAACACGTAAGGAGGAGCTGCTATTGCAATTGTATATCACATGAAATACTTAATGAAACAAGGAAACATATTCAATTATTCTGATGGATGGAATTAGGTAGGTGAAACTTTACAAACTCTAGGTGAAAGTTATAGAATGTTTAGGATGGAATCACATACTGCATTGCAACTTATAGATACATTGATAAGTAAGGGATGGTTACATTTATCTAAAGACATGACAACATTGGAGGTGATCACCTTGTTTCTTTGGACTTGTGCACATAGTGCAAAAAATTGTAATGTCAAAAATAAATTTAAAAAATTGGGAGAGACTGTAAGTAGGAACTTCGGTGAAATGTTAGACAATTTATGTTTACTGGCTAATGAATTGTCAAGGCTCCAAATTTTCAATTTACAAAAGTTCCATCCAAAATTAAAAATAATCAGAGATATTGGTTTTATTGTCAAGGGTGCATTAATGCTATAAATGGATCACAAGTTGCTGTTATTCCTCCTACAAATGATTAGATTTGTTTTATTGTTAGGAAGGGATATCCAACACACAATGTCATGTAAGTGTGTATTTTGATATGCTATTCACTTTTGTGGTTGTTGGTTAGCTTGGCACTGCACATGACACCCATATCTTTTTAACTATGCTAAAAGAAATGGAAAGCATGTTTCCTCACCCTCAAGAAGGTACAACTTATAATTTTTATGATATAAAGTTTACCATTCTATATATTTATCTATTAAATTTTTATAATGAACTAATACTAAAACCTTTAACTTTTTTCTTAGGTAAATATTATGTAGTGGATGCTTGTTCTCTTAATATGAAAGGGTATCTAGCACCTTATAAAGGTGAAAGATATCACAATTCTGATTTTAGAGGTTGCACTCAACTAGAAGGTGTAGAAGAAACATTCAACCATGCACATTCTTCATTAAGAAATGTCATTGAATGAACAATTGGAGTTTGGAAGAATAAGTGGCATATTTTATATGATATGAAGCCATTTTCATTGATAAAACAGGAAAAGATTATTGTTGCAACAACGGGACTTCATAACTATATTAGACAATGTGGTGTTATAGATGAGACGTTTAATAGATATGGTTGTAATCCTAATTCCATTCTTGAGAGTCAAGTAAAAAGAAGTAATGATGAATAAATGGGATCATATACTTATAGAAGAGCATTGGATGATAGTTAAATGGGTAGAGTTCGCAACCAAATACCTACTGCATTAATGGAAAATAAAAATAGTTAATTTATGAGTTATTTAGAAATTTCGTGTTACTCATAAATTATTTTTAAAATTTTTTTATGATTTATTATTAGTTATAAAATTTATTTTATATAACAATATTTTTTAGATTTTCAAAAATATATTTTAAATAAATAAAAAATAAAGTTAACTTTTCTCTATTTTGAACAAAAAAATTCGTGATTAATAGAAATTTATTTATTAAGTACTTATTATAGTAATTTTAATCAAAATTGGAGTTTATATAAATTATTTTGCCAAACAGCTTATCTATAAAAAAGAGCTTATAAAAGCGATTTCATCAGACAGTTTTAGCTTAATTTTAAAAGCTATTAGTTTTTTATAAGAGCTTTATACTAGCTTTTAAGTTGAAAAAAAGTCAAGCCAAACATGCTCTTAGCTTTGATCATAAATTCTTTGCTTTTCTATTGTGAGCAATGGCTATTTTAATGACCAACAGGTACATAATAATTATTAAACAATTAGTGTTCTAATTTTACATATGGATTTAGGGATAGAACTTACATGTGACATCAGAATCTCTTATGTGAAATTAAGATTCGAACAAGTTAAGGCTTTTGTTCCTCATAATGCATAGAGTGATTTGGTATAAACCTTTTCTCTAAACTCATACAGGAGAGATAGGAATTGGATATTGACATTTAGTGTTTGAATGAAAAACCTGAGATCTAGTCCATAATTAATCACTTATATTTTATGTGTTTTAATGTAATTTGGTCTCTTTAAATCTACTACACATGTTATAGGGTTGATATTTAAGATGTAAATACATAAAATATAAGTGTTTTGTGACCTATTCTTAAGAAACTCAAAACAAGTTAAGAATGGTTTTTGAAATCAATTTTCTTGATGATTGATCTTAATCTTATAGTTTTTGGAGTGTTGTGATGCATGAGCTTTTGTCTAATTGAGTTTTGGTAACTTCAATTCATTAAAACGAGCTTAAAAACCATAAAAATCGAAAGAAAATTAAAAAAAAGACCCAAATGGGTTAGAATCTTCAAACGAGTCGGGTAAACTCGGCTGTAGGAAGAAGAAACATGAGCTTGACATTGGATGAAGCCCACACACTTAGGGTGGCAACTGTGGCACGTGTGGGCACTAAGAAAGTTCAATTTCACCCTTTTTTTTAGTAGCCTTAGAATTTTAAGTCTGATTATTGCGTATTTTTTTTAAAATTTTTATATGAATTTTAAATAATTATTATTTAATACTTATGCATTTTTATCTATGTTTATATATTTTCTATAATCTATATGCATGCATTTTATGAATTTATTTTATTCTAAAATATTTTGGCGTGCTAGGAGTTTGTGGTAGTATGTATTCTCCTTGTAATTATGTGCATAAGTTTAAAGAATTATTTAAGTTCAAGACACTAAGTTTTAAGGCAACATATACTGTTTAGGACCAAATGAGATCCACCCAGGCTTAATGTCGCGGCCAAAATGGTTAATTACATACATTAGGTTGGGTATGCAAATTAAGGATTTTGGGCAAATTGTAAATTCCTAATTTAAGAAAACTTTTTATTAATTGATATAAGTACTCAGTTACCAAAGTGGTTCCTTTACTGAGATTAATGGATTTTTTTTAAGCAAAGGTTACGGAATGTCTTTAAATGGCTTTATACGTAATGAGATTTTTACGCAAGGCAATTCAGAGTGGGACATAAAGCATCGTGGTTGAGGGTATATCAGTCTAGAAGGTCTCTTTGCCAAAAAGGAATAGCTTGTTTTGAAAACTAGAATATTCTCATATAAGCTTTATTTGAAGAGTGCCTATTAACAAATCATATTCTTTGCCTAAAAGGGACTTGGTGATGATGCACCTGGACTCTTCAGTTATTTTTTTTAGCACGTTATGAACTATTGCTAACTATTTTGCCCATTAACTAATAGTTTCATTTATTGTCTTTAATAGTACCTTTTACTATAAATAACAATCAAGCCACTATTTAAATCCTTAATGGGTCTAATTTAAGAGATGGAATGCAAATTTGTCTATTGCCTTGTGAGTGAAATAAAATAGCCTAGTGTGTTGATAACCATGCTGCCCTTGCTAATAGAGCACTATTGAGGAAAAAGAATTCCTTGCTAAGTAGGATAAAGCAAATCGCTTGTGTCTACAGGCCATTAAGAGATCTGTTCCTAAGCATTTGTTGAGTGGGTTGCACAAGATTGAAATTGTGAAAGAACTTTATAAAGTGTAAGTTAAAGATACCAAAAATCCAATAAGTCTGAGGTTGGGAACTTTATAAGTGAGCTTACGAGTATGAAGTATTACAATTTGGAGGAGTTAGGGATTTTATCATGAAAATGGTCCACATTCAAACTAAATTGGCTTCCCATGAGATCACCCTTTTTAACAATTTCATTGTCCATCATGCCATTAATTCCTTATCTATTGAGTTTATGCAAATCAAAACTACCTATAATACTATGAATGAGATTTGGAGTGTTAATGACTTTATCTCAAAGTGTGCCTTACAATTGGAAGAATTTTAGAAAACCTAAAAATGCTCCTAAGTAGGACAATAAAGAGCAGGGTAATGGTCAAACTAAAAGGGCAGGAGGCCTTAAAGTTGTCATATAGAAAGAGGTTAAATGTTTTTCATGCAAAAAGAAACGTCACATGAAAAATGAGTACCTCAAAAATAAAACTTTCTTAAAGAAAAAGTACAAACAAGAAGGTAACTTACTAGATGTAGTTTATTTTAAATCCTATTTTGTCAGTGCGCCACCAAAATTTGTTGTGGCTTGATAGTGGTGCAGCTATTCATGTTGCTGTTACATTCTAGGGGTTATAAACTTGGTTATTATTTTGGCATCGGTAATAGAAAAGTTGACTTGCTTTTAAATTCTAAAATTATTGGAGAGTTTAAGCTAGTTGATAATCTATATAGATTGCGCTTGGTCCTTAAATATGAATATAGTTGCATGAGTGTTGAAAACTCTGTGTCTAAAAGATCTTTTATTAAGGAAAACTCTTTTTTGCTATGGAATGAAAGATTGGGTCAAATTTCTAATGAGAGAGGTGAAGATTAATAAAAAATGACATTTTACCTTATCTTGATTTTGAAAAGTTAGACACCTGTGTACATTACATAAAGGGTAAAATGACTAGGACTAAGAAAAATGGGGCAACTTATAGTAATGACCTTTTTGAAATGGTGCACACTGATACAATGGACTTCTTATACCCACCATGTGTGATAACAAGTACTTTGTTACCTTCTTTGATGACTTCTTTTTTTTTGGTCATGTTTAATTAGTGAAAAATCCAATGCTTATGAAAAATTCAGAATTTTCAAACTAAGGTAGAGAAACAATTAAAAAAAGGTATCAAAATTATTAGGTTTGACCAAAGAGGTGAGTATTATGGCAAACATGGTACAATTAGATAGCACATGGGACCATTTGCCAAATAATTACAAGATTGTGAAATTGTTGCTCAATATACCATGCCTTATAGTCCTTAACAATGTGGAGTGACTAAAAGGGAGAACGTACCTTTAAAGAAATGGTGAGGAGCATGATGAGTAAGATTAACCTTCTAGAGTCTTTTTGGGGTAAAGCCAATAAAACTGCTTTGTACATTTTTAATAAAATGCCTAGTAAATAAGTTCCTAAAACAAGCTTTGAATTGTTGAAAGGTAGGAAACCCAGTTTAAACCACTTTTGCGTTTAAAGGATGTAAACTCAGAACTACTTGTTGCTATTTCATAGGTTACCTTGACCATTTCAAGAGATATAGGTTTTTTGTCCTACATGTGCAATTAAAGTTATAAAGTCATAAGTAGTAAAATTTTTGGAATTAGATGTTGTTGATAGGGATATGACTGAGGTTGTTGATGGTAGTTAGCATATCAAACATATTATCATTTCTTTGCTAGGTTCATAGGGTAATGTTGTACCTGTGGCTACTAAGAGAAAGCATCTTGGGCAATATGATGGAAATCCTTTTCCTCAAGATCTTGTTCTTGCTCCCATTAATGTTCATCCTGTTTAAGAAAATGAGGTTAAGGTGACTTTTAAGAGATTTTTTAGGTAAAGAAAGTTTGCCATTCTTAATGATTACATGTTTTTCTTAAGAGAGAATGATTATGATATCAATCATGTGGAGGACTTTGTGACTTTTTGTGATGCCATTAATTATCCTTAGTCTGCTGTATGGATGGATGTTATGAAAGATGAAATGAGTTTTGTAGCTCAATATGCTGTTTGGGAGCTAATTGAACTCCTAAAGGGATGTATAAGATCAACAAAGATTTTAAGGGAAAACATAAAAGGTTTAAGGCCAATTTGGTGGCAAAAGGATTCACTTAGAGAAAAAGAGTAAATTATAACAAAACTTTTTCATTAGTGTCTTCCAAGGATTCTTTTACGATCATCATGGCCTTGGTAGACATTTTGACTGAGAACTTCATCAAATGGATGTGGAGATAGCCTTTTTGAATAGTAACATTGAAGAGAAGGTTTATATGGTACAATTTGAGGGCTTTTAGGAATCAAGAAGTTAACATTTGGTATGTAGACTTTGGTAGTCCATTTATGGAATTAAGCAAGCTTCCAGATAATGGTATTTGAAGTTTAATGAGATGGTTACTTTTAGAGGTTTT
Organism: Theobroma umbraticum; assembly: GCF_002168275.2. Taxonomy (NCBI): domain Eukaryota; kingdom Viridiplantae; phylum Streptophyta; class Magnoliopsida; order Malvales; family Malvaceae; genus Theobroma; species Theobroma umbraticum. The sequence continues at coordinate 4,648,356 of NW_018397263.1, forward strand.
GAGGAAAACAAGGTTGATCATTGCATACACCTTAAGATCAGTGGGAGTAAGTTCATTTTTCTTGTATGTGGATGATATATTGCTAGCTAGTAATGATTTTGGATTGTTGCATGAAAGTAAGCAATCGCTGTCCAAGATTTTTGTCATGAAAGATATTATTGATGCCTCATTTATATTTTGGACTAAGATATACAGAGATAGGTTCGGACATTTATTGAGGTTTTCCTAGAAGGCATATATTGATTATTTGCTCAGTGAATTCAACATGCAGAATTGTAAGGTTGAGGATGCACTTGTTGTGAACGATGATAGGCTTAAGCTTAGTCAATGTAAAAAAAATGATTTTGAGAGAGTATTTATGAAAGACGTACCTTATTCTAGTGTAGTTGGGAGCCTAATGTATGCATAGGTTTGCACTAGGCCAAACGTAGCTTTTCCAATAAGAGTTCTTAGTAGATATCTTTCTAACCCTAGTCTAGATCATTAGGTTGCTGCAAAAAAAGTGCTTAGATACTTGTAAAAGAATAAAGATTATATATTGGTATACAAAAAGGTGGATAATTTTGAGATTGCTAGTTATATAGATTTTGACTTTTTTAGTTGTCAAGATGATATGAAGTCCACCTCAGGGTATATTTTTATGTTGGTTGGAGGAGCAATATCTTGGAAGAGTGTTAAGCAAACACTTTTAGCTTCCTCAACTATACAAGTTGAATGCGTTGCTTGTTATGGGGTTGCTACATAGGCTATTCGGCTTAGAAATTTTATTTCTAGGCTATGTGTTGTTGATTCCATCTCTAGACCTCCTAAGATATATTGTGATAATAGGTTTGCAGTGATGTTCACTAAGAACAACAAAAAAACTAGTGGGTTTAAGCATTTGGAGATAAATTATCTAGAGGTCAATGATTTTATTCAAAATGGTGATATTGTTGTTAAGCACATTGACACTGATGACATGTTGGTTGATCATTTCATTAAGGTGTTAAAACCTACAATTTTTAGTAGACATGTTTAAAGCATGGGTATTTTGAGGTCCTTTGTTATATTTAATTAGTGGGAGTATATTATTTATATTTTTAAAAACTCTCACATCATGGCTTGCATATATTTGAGTTGAAACCCTTTTATGTCTTTAGACATCCATGAGATGTTCAATTTCATATTTATTGATGATCATCATTGATTGATAATCCATGTTGTTATTTGATATTATTTATACATGCACATATGAGTTATTAAAATTGTTGTATTGCATATACGTTTTGTGAAATCTTGGGATTAGTGTTTATCTTGAGAGTGATTTTAGTGGTGTGTCTCATTAATGACACCAATAAGTAACCTGAAGGATAAGTGGGAGGCATATAGGCATGTTGTTAATGCCAAATAGATTTCTCATCAGGTGTGTGAATGTGATTGTTAAGACCTATATAGCAATCCAAGTCTACTACTACTAGTAACTTGAGCTTAAGCTTTTGAGGGCCACGTGGTTTAGGCTTAAAAAAGTTATTAGGCCAACGGTTGGACTTGGGTTGTTACCAATGGTATAGAGCTTACGCTAGTCCGATGTGAGCTTTCACATTGTTTTGGTGAGATCCTGATCCTGTGATGTGATGTGTGACCTTGATGAGGACATCAAGGATTTGAGTGGGTGGGATTGTGATACCCAACATCCCACATCTGATGTGAATATGATTGTTAAGACCTATATAACAATCCAAGTCTACTACTACTAGCAACTTGAGCTTAAACTTTTGAGGGTCACGTGATTTAGGCCCAAAAATTTACTGAACTAGTGGTTGGACTTGGGTCGTTACATCAGATTTATAGAAATCAACAAGGTGACCGACAATGAAAATGGCACATTTTGATCACATTTGTGTGTTATTTTCTTGCTACGCAACCATACTGAGATCCATTATTGATAGGATCACTGGTACTTGTAACTATGAATTGATGCGTGTATCAAATACATATATTTAATGGGAGATTAAATACCTAATTAGTCTAAGTTAGCTAGATTTAGGTGTTTTCTAGTTATTTTATTAGTTTATTTTAATTTATGTTTAAATGTTTATTTTAAGTTAATAATATTCGTTTTATGTTATTTATATTTATTTTTATGTTTTTGTAGGAGTAGGATCAAAAATAATTTCAATCGGTGAAGAAAGTTGCATAATGGACTAGTGCTTTGTTTGCATATGTTTTGGTTTTTCAAGCATATCTCCTACTACAGAAGTCCAAATGATATGATTTTTAGACCATTAGAAAGCTGAAAGGTAGGGCTACAACTTTTATTTAACTAATTTGCCTAGTTCTGACCGAAAAGTGGTCAAAATCTTTGTCAAATTAAAAGTACTACACTAGAAGAACAAAATTGAGACAAAACCTTTGAGAGGCCCGGCTATGGAAAATGAGAGCCGTGGTGCTCAATGTATTTTCCAAATATAACAAGCTTATGGGATTTTAGACGCTAGGGCTTTTGAAAGCTATTTAAGGGGCCTTTTTTAGAGGTTTTAGGGAGGAGACAACAAGCAATTTCTCTGAAAAAAAAAAGCCAAAAACAAAGAAAGCAAGAGAATTGGATGGAGCATCAAGATCACAAAGCTTTAAGTATTAGTTTTCTCTCTTAACTCATGTGTTTTTCTAATTTTCTTTGACTTGGATTAATGGCTAATTTTTCTTTTCTAGGAATGCAATGGAACTCACCTATAATCTAAATTTTTAATCTTTTTCTTGCTTATCTTTAATGGAATTTGAATTGTTTATTCCAATTTGTTCTTACTACTTTTAGTTGCCTAATCACCAATTAAATTAATCTAGGAATCTAAGTAAACTTGGAAAAAAGAGTTTAGTGTAGACTAAATTTGGGATAACATATTATCAAATTAGTTGATTTGTGTATAGGATAGGGATATACGTATATGCCATATGTAGTCAAAATCAGAGCCTGAACTTAATGAGTCTATTTTAATTTCAATTCACATAGGGATATATTGTTTTAGTTAAAATAGATATTTTTATAAGATAAGTCGGGAGACCCTTATAAATAATTGAGGACTCTAGGTTAACAATTCAACCCATTGCAATAAGTTGAGGAAGAGAGGTAAGATTTAGATGAAGTGTGAGAGATATTGTAATCTTAGGCTTATTTGATTTGATTTTTACTCAAGTTATTATTATTTTGATTTTTTTAGTTTAAATTTTGGTTAATTATTTTTAGTTAATGAAGTTAGTTATTTGATATTGATTATTTGAATAAGATTAAATTGTTCTAATTTAGTACTTTGTAAAATTTTAGATCAATTCTCTATGGGATCGATACTTTGCTTGTTTATATATTGTTTATTCGATACATATATTTGCATTGTTGAATTTTAACTAACATGAATTAAGGACAATGTTCACTTTAAGTTTAGGGGGAATTTTTATACTTTCTATTATTATATAGCGTTTATGTTTTAAATTAGTTAGTGTGCATGTTAAGAGTAGGAACATGTTGAAATATTGAGCTAGAGTTGCGCACCAATAAGAATTGATTTATCTATCCAATGATGAAAATTAGTTGCCTTGTTATTCTTTTCACTTTTAACAAGTATGAATGTTATTGTAGTTTTATGTGAAATTCTTCTGCATGGCATCATTTTACAATGTGCTTTCCATATCTGAGCACCATGTTTGTTACACTATTTCATGATGTATATATAGAGAATGATTATGTGAGCATGAATCTTTAAACTATGTTTAGAATTTTAGAATTTTCTTGATCCTCTCTCACAATGAAATTGTAGGTTACACTTAACTAGGAAATGACTTAAGCCATCTTTGAATCGATTGGGCCTTTTGAGCTAACCTAGTCAACTTTCATCCTTAGTACACCCTTTTGAGCCTAAATTATTCCTTTTCTTTGTCAATCATAAATAAATTATTTTATCTTGTAAACAAATTTCCAATTCCACTATCGTCACTCCTAAGCATGTACGTTGTTTTAGGAATTATATATGGATTAAATGTTGAAGAGGTAAAAAGGATGAATTGAGAAAACTTTCAACTACAATGTGAAGCATTCATTCTACTACATTGAAAGAAACAAGTTTGGAAGTGTGTTGAATTATGATTAGTAAAAAAAATTTTCTTGATGAATGAGAAGTAAAAAAAAAAAAGGAAAAAGGTGTACTTGGTGAAGAAAAATAAGGCTATATAAATCCTAAAATAAAATATATCCTATATCATACCTTCATTCTAGCCTAACATTACAAGTTGAATAAAGTCCAAAGGATTCATAGCTAAGTGAAGGCCTACATTAGCAGAGAAGGAGTTGAAAGATGAACATATGAAATTTTAAGCTAGTTAGGATTTGCATGAACATAAACTTATTTGAAGTGCTTTATGTTCAATATAAGAAACTCACACACACACAGAAATTCATTTGAAAAATAAGCATGTACTTGGATGAAATATGACCTTAGATAATATCCATAATTTGTTTGGAGTTTGGAAGACAAGGCAAATTATAAAGAAATTAAAGGTGATCAATGAATTTATGCAAGCTCATAGTTGATGTTTTCAACTACGTTATTTCATTTTAGTTTTTGCTTGAGGACTAGCAAAATATTAAGTTTCGGGGTGTGATAGCTCTATTATATTGAGTTTTTTAGAAACATTTTGAGATGTTAATGTAGCTAAGTCTTTATGTATTAAGTAATTTTTAGTTGATTAGTTTAAGGCCAGTTAATTTAGTCTAATTCAACTAATTCTAGTTTATTTTTATGTTGAAAGTCATATTTTAAGCCAATACCGACTTAGTCTTTGTGCCTGTAGGTTTTCAAGTGCATAAAGTTAAATGGCAATGAACTACGCAAATGAAACTGAATGCAGATCTTCACTATGCATGTTGTGGTAATTCAGACATAACTTGAGCTACAAAGATTCAATCATTGTGATTCTTAAACCATTGAAAATCTAAGAGTAGACCTACAACTATTATGTTTATAATTTTGTCTAGATCAGTCTTAAGGTAGGAGAAAGTTGCATTGCAAGATGAGGCACTGCAGCAGTTTGCACCAAGCCAACATAAGGAGGAGTGTCGCGGCCTTGCAAGACTTAAGGCTGCAATACCCTAGGGAGCATCGCTGTTCCCATAAAAAATCCAGAGGGCTTAGCGCCACAACGCCCTAACATGTTTTACTAGGACTCAACTATTCAAGAATGATTTTCTTAGGGTTTTTTAGAGGCTATAAATAGGTGATTTCCAATAGCTGAATAGAGGACGAAAAGAGTAAATGAGCGGGATTTTTTAAGAGAAAAGAAAAAAGCATCTCCAACAAGAGAAACAAGAAGAAATCAAAGGCAACAAAAGATTGAGAATCGAAAGAGGCTTTGATATTCCTTTTACTCTCCATTTCTTTCTTGTTCTTTTGCTGTAGAAATTATCTTTTCTTCTGAAATGATTATGTCTATTGTAGTAAAAATGATGAATTAAATTTGTTTTCTAGGATTATGGGTTATTTATTAATTAGTTTAAATATATGATTTCTCTCTGCTTAGCATTAAAGGATGATCATGGTTTATTCAATTCTGTACTTATTGCTTTTCACTACTGGATCACCAATTGAAATGCCTTGGGTCTGTAAATGCAACTTAATGGAGGTAGTTTAGAATAAACCATTGTTTTGAGCGACCTATGTTTGATTCATTTCAGAGTTAGGTGATAGTTTCATATTCAGGATAAACATATACCTAAGTATATTAGGTAGCCAAATTAGAACACGAACGTAAAGAAGCTTTCTTAATTAATTTACATTAACATTTTGAGTTAGTTTTGAAAAGGTATGTATGTAAGATCTCAAGAAAGACTTGTACATAATATTGATTCTAGGTTAGCCGTGTATCCCATTAATCTAAGTTGAGGAAACTGATTAAGTTCAGATGAAATTCTGAAACATACCATAACTTTTGGTTTTGAATTAATATTTTTCTTAGTGAAATTTTATTCTTCTTTAGTTTTTTTTTAAAAAATCAGTTTTAGTTTAATTAATCATTCGAAATCAAGTGCTTGGATAAGATATATTTTGTTAAAAATTTAATACTTAGTGAGAGTAGGTGCGAATCTCTATGGGAAACGATACTTAACTTACCTTTATCTTTCTTGTAAGACCATCTGCACTTACGAGTATTAACCTGACAATAGTCTTATGTCAATAAATTGCATAATGGCTACTGTAATCCAATATCATATGTTTCTGTCGATCGTGATCATTAAAAATTATCTATAAAGGCTAAATATCTTTTTAAATTATGGCCATATCAAAATTAAGTCAATCAGTTTGGAGTCTTGCTTTTAAAAGTGTTTTCTTAAAATAAAAAAAAGTCCAATTAATATTGCTTAAAGAGGAGAATGTTAGAATTTTCTATTATGTAAGCTATTATTAATTAGTAATTTTGGTTCAATAAACCATATTGATAATTTAGTCCTATTGTAAGACAAAGCACAAGAGCCCAATTAATATTAAAGTGATTAGTTAATGATTGTTTTTGCACATCTAATTGGGTCATGTGGTTTGGCGGTTGTGTATGCCTTGGCTCAATAAGCCTTTAATGGGAGGCTTTTACTAGAGTTTATAACACATACAAACATACAAACATACATACAAACATACATATATACATACATATAGACATACATACATACATACATGATGTTAAGTCCCTTCATCCCTTCTAATGTATTGTATCTGTTCATTGTGAGCTACCATTAAGAAAAAAGATATGCGAAAAGGAAGACTTAACCTTGACTATAAATTCTTTACTTTTTCGCTAAGAGCAATGGCTACCTTAATGACCTAAATAGGCACGCAATAATGATTAAATAATTAGGTGTTCTAATTTTCACACACATATCTAGGGATATAACTTACATGTCTTTCATAGAGTATAGGCTTTTGTGTGGCAACTTATCCATGGCAAGATTGGGGTAAACGTGGGGTTGCTAAGAAGAGGAATCCTTCAGGATAATTTGGCTTATGTACGCTTTGCAATCAAGAAAAAGAATCCAGCAGTTATCGATTTCTTTCTTCCATGGAGACTTGGAAATTTTGACCTAGAGATGTGACTATTTCAAGTACAGGTGGACTTTTTCGATTGATGCTAAAACTTTTTTCGTGGTTTAGAATGGATGTCAGCTAAGAACTTCGAATAATAGGGTTTGGAAAATGGCCTATTTTGCCATAGTGTGGTCACTTAGGAATAGCAAAAACAATGTGGCATTCAGTGGCAAGGGATGTTGATGGAAAAGCTTTGGTCATGCATAAAAATGCAAATGACAAAACTAAAACCAAATTTGCAAACACAGTGGAATAACAATTAAAATCGACCTTTCCACCCAAGGTCACTTTCATGGTTTTTTGATGATATATAGTGCAACAAAACAAACATGTGATTTGGTCATTACCTTTAGTACAAAGTAAAGCTTGATTCCTTGTACAAACTCTACCAAAACTGACCCTCCAAGAAACCTCACACCAAGCCTAACTGTTGCAAACCAAAGCTGTCTAAAAAATTCTTGTGCAGCCTCTAACGAAAGTTTACACGGTGAATGGATAAATCCTTTCACAAAGGTGGGATTGCCAAGCCTTCAATATGCTAGCAAGGATGAGTTCTAAAACACCATTACCTTTCTTTCACCCTAGCCAAAAGAGCAAGAGAAAATTTTTTTTTTCTTCAAACCCTCATAAGGGGTGACTATACTACTTACTAGTGTTGAGTGGTGGCTAGGTTACTTAGATGAGTAACTTAAGCAAGGTACATATTCCATGGACCAATTTTAGCCCTAGTTGATTTTCCATGTAATTGCTAATTGATCCTTGCACTTAATTAAACCTTTTAACTAAGTTCAATAGAAGTTCGTAACTTCTAGTTTTGATTAAGTCTAACTTAATCACTTCTCTCAATTTAATCTCAATATTCATCTTTTGTGTGTGACCCATTAGGCTGTCAACATGTTGGCAATGACCTTAAAATGTAATCCATAAATTAAATCCAGTCTTAATGATACATCGACTTCGGGGCAATTTAGAGAGTATGCTTTGATGCATAAGAATCTCATAATTGTAACACTTTACAATTCCCTTGCAAGGCATGTTAATCTCATGAATTCATCCAATAGACTTATAAACATAGTCTTATTGATGAAGGAAAACCTTTAATCATTCAGCATGAATGATTAAATTGCATGATTGGATCTAGGCCTTGACCAATCCGATTGGTTACAAGGCTCATTCCAACATCTCCCACTTGCATAAAGCCAATCACTAGCTCATTGTATGTGGTTCCAATCTAGCAAGCAATCATCTCTCTACAGAGACTTGTTTAGGCCATTTAATGTGGTTGATCACTTTTATCTATCTAGTCTATGCTTGAGTATCTTGTCATATTAATATATTTAGATCCAATGAGAATCGGGTTCTATAAGAATAGCTACATTGTTTCAATAACAATGTTTATAACCCTTTATTAGTTTAGTGAACTGATGATCTAAATATCTTCAAATTAAAATGGCTACATTGTTACATTAACGATGTTTATAACCCTTGATTATTTTAATAAACTAATGATCTAAATATCTTCCTATTGAAACCCTTTGAAATAGGAGGTATATGACTTTATATACATGTACAATCCCTTTAATAGCTTAGAACCATTCAAATTGGACTATGTTATATGCATTATATGCATATGTTACTTTTGCATTGTGCCACTCAATCCTTTTAGATTTTGGTAGTTTCTTTGTATACACATTACATCCAATGCAATTGTATAGCCAAAGAATTACATTCACTTCCACTAATCTCTTTATGTGTATGAGACAAATACACTTGTACATTCATTTAAATCCAACTCTTTTGGATTCCTTCTTACAAAATGAAGTGTATAGATCAAAAGACAAAGTCATTTCTAGTGGATTCATCTAATATGAGTAATACATTTTCAATGTGTCCAACTAAATCCATGGAGTTCTTATACATCGAAAGCATATAGATTATATTTTTATGTAAAATCTTAAATTTTAGATTCCTTTGTAACCAAGTGATACTTAAGAAACTTCTTTCAAAGTATTATCATGCTCTCACTAAATCCAGGATTCCTAGTGAGAGTAATATTCAAAACATCTTGAATATTCCATGGAGTTACATATATACATCTCAATGTGTGTTTGGAATCCTATTGGTTAGGAATGTTATAATGGGCTCTATGTATTGGAGCAGTATGGACCAAATCATATCTCTATATGAATTTACTTTCTTCTTTGAACGAGCATCTCTATGTTCTATTCATAAGAACGTTCCATTTATTATAAATCTATATTCATCTTTGATCAATCAATTAACTACAAGTAAGAGTAGGCTTCATTAAGATCATATGTTAATAAGAATGCTTCATACTGTACAGTTCATATGATCTTATATTTGAATTCTATGAACATTCCAAACAATCCAAATTATATTTCTTTAACTATACAAGACAAAATCTTAATTTGGTCTAGTGTAAACATAATGAAATAGGAACATTTTCCATAGCATTTTATTTTTAATGGTTCATATATACTTATATGTATGAGACCTTTAAAACATACCAAGTCACTCGCTTTTAAATGAAAAGTAATTTGTTCATGTAGATAATAATTACTAGCTCCTTTGTGATTCCAAATCAAAATGATCTAAGTGTTTTCATACTTTAATTCTTACTTTAATGATCAAGACTCTAATGCCATAATTGAGACTATATGCAATTATAAGTTTTCTTGACATTTATGTTAAGCATTGATTTGCTACTATTGTTTAATGCTTTAGCCATAACTTAAATGCATCCCACATCTAATATTAAATACTTATGCTTTTGATATAATAGTAGCAGCTCATAACTCAATCATAAATTTGGTTAAATTAGAAATTTATATAAGTTTTGTCTTCTTTAACTCTGTTAAGGAAACATCTTTAGTTCCTCTTTCCTTTATCTTTGGATCAGTCTTTACCATGAATTGCATGAACATCTCCTCCAAAATTGTCTTCTTCTCAAGTATAGGAGTTCTAACTTGTTACTGAAAATTATGATGGAAAATAGATTGTGATGAATATTTAGAACCCTGATCATTACTCCATGAAAAATTTGGGTGAGAATTGTTCTAAAAATTTACTAAATACTAAAATTAAAACAATTTAGTTTTATTCAAAAAATAAAAATGTGAATAACTAATTAAACTAAAAATTAATTTACAAAAACTAAACTAATTAACACTAATTAAAAATCAAAGCAAAGGTATAATGAAACAGAAAAACAATGAAACAAAAATTAGATTGAAAAAGCCTAGGATTACAATATCCCTCACACTTCATTTAAATCTTACCTCTTTCTCTTAACTTAGTCCAATGGGTTGAATTGCTAACCTAAAGTCTTCAATTATTTATAATTCTTTCTCAAGTCTCTTATTAAAATATCTACTTTGACCAAAATGCTATATTTCTATGTGAATTGAAATTAAAATAGACTCATTAATTTTAGGCTTTAATTTTGGCTACACATGGCATATAGGTATATCCCTATCCTATGCACAAATCAATTATAATGATCATATGCTATTTCAATTTTAGACTATACTAAACTCCCTTTCACAAGTTTATTTAGGTTCTTGGATCAATTTAATTGTAGTTAGGCAATTAAAAGTATTAAGAATAAATTGGAATAAACAATTCATTCTATTGAAAATAAGCAAGAAAGAGATTAAAAATTTAGATTATATGTGGGTTCAATTGCAATCTTAGAAAATAAAATTAGCTACTTATAATCGCAAAGATAAAAGAAAAAATGTGAAGTTTTAACCATTAAGAGTAATTAGAAAAATAAAAGCTAAGGGAGAAAACAAAACAAATATTTGCAACCTTGCTCACTAAGCCTCAATTTCTATCTTCTTAAATCTCTTAGGCTTTTGTCTTTAACTTCTCCCAAAGCACCTCTTAAATACTACCAATCTTGACCTAAAATTCCCTAAATTTAACATAATTTAACCTAGTGTCTTTAACTTTTGGGCTTAGATGTATTACGGGTCCTAAACATTAAATATCATCCTTCAAATTGCCATTCCCATAGCATTACACACAGTTATCTTCCAACACATGTTTCTCTGTCTTCGAGGTAGACTTGGGTAAAACTAACTTTCTTCAAATTCATCATGCTTTATCCACAACTTTTATACAAGTTAATCAAGAATTGATAACGCGTGAGATATATATTCTTTTATATCATTTGGGGTGATGAATCCTCTCTTAACCACTCATTCACCTTCGCATACTTCATGTAATGCCCAAAAACACCTTGTTTAGGTATCTGATTGCCTTCAAACCCATAGGGGTAATATCAAAATATGTCATTCCCCATACAAGATGACTTGGTGTCTCAAGTCCCAAAGCTAGTTGAACAATTATCACATGAGAACATATTTTATAGACACTTGAGTGAAATACCAAATTGAGTTCTCATAACTGGTTATCTTCAATGAACTTGTTCTTTAACAAGTACTTACATGTTGCTCTTAAGTATCCCATAAACTTCAATCTATGAGATCGATTGCTTTCTTCCCAAGTAAGAAGGCTTAACATGTACTACTATTTAAGCATTGTCAATACCTGTCTTGACAATACAATGACAAGAAACAATTTTAGGAACATGGCTTTGATGTATAGTGATCACATAATTGTAACAACTTTACAATTCTCTTGCAAGGCCTTTATGTTCTATGGGCTTCATCTAATTAGTACTTAATAACCCTTTATTATTGCAATAATATAAAAGAAAACCTCTATCACATATAGTTATGCAATTAAGTATGCATTAAATGATAATATATTCTCCTTGACCAATCCAATTGGTTCAAGGGCATATACCAGCAATTATAACATTAATAAATATTACACTTTTATTTTAAATTTAGTTTTAAAATATAAAAATATTTAAATATAATAGAAATTTTTTTAATATTTTAATAAAAAAATAAATTAAATGTCGAGTAGGGCTTGCATCTTAGCTCGATTTTTTTAAAGCGTCAATTAGGCTTGATTTGACTTATGGACACCTTTAGTTGAAAATTACTTGGTGATTGAGTCTATTTAGGGGATAGATTTACTCAATTGGTAAGAGTTCTCCATGGGTTGAAATTCTTGGTGAACAAATAATAGGATTTTATAAATATGAAGTAGGTCCTAGCCTTTAAAATATTGAGAAAGATATAATATTTATGTGATCTCTATATAAGATTTGAGTTTTCATGGTGTTGTATATATCGGAAGAGGGGCGAAACAATGAGCTACATAAGGATATAGAGGGTAAGCAATGGCATTAGTGAGTATTGGCATGGAGCAAAATGTTTATTTTTGGATGTTTTATTCTTTTTGTAGTCTCTACATTTATGGAAACTTTCTCTCATCTCCATGGATGTAGGTAATGGCTATCAAATAATGTTAAGTATTGTTTCTTGTGTGATTTATTTTTGAGTTGGTCTCCGTGTTTAATAATGGCCTAGCTAGGATTTCGTGCTTTATATATAAAGCAATTTAGATGGAAACAATTCATATAAAAATATATAAATAAAATTTGAAAATTATTCAAAAAATCAATCTTAATAATTTACTTAAAAGAATTAACTAGTATAATCATAAATAATTTAATAATGATAATAATCTCAATTTCTAGATAAACTTAACAAGAAACAAAAATTAACAAATATAATAACAAAAATCTTAATGAAAAGCAATTCATTATCAAAATATTAAGGGATATCAATAAATAATTCAATGGGAAGCAATTCCCTAAAATTAATCACAAAAATTATATATAATATCAATAAACAATTCAATAAGGAAGCAATCCCGAATAAAAACCTTAATTGTTCACGAGAATATAAGTAAATATAAAAAAACACAAATAATTTGTAGGAAATCAATCAAACAATTCCTAAATAAATAACTAATAACTAACTTTACATAGTTAATCAAATTCTTATTTTGTTGCTTTCAACAAAAAATGACTAAGATTGCAAATTTTAAATCAAAATTACCAAGCAGAAATGAGAAAAAACATTGTTGGGAACTTTGTTGAAAGGGAACTTTGTTGGTGAGAGCATCTAGACTTTGATAGACTTTCATGGAATTAGCATTGATGATTTCAATAGAAAAATGGGTTGCCAAATTCATGGCTAAACGTGATTTTCCTAACCAAATTGGATCTATTATTAATACCATCTTGAGTTCTCTTCCTTGTGTGTAACATTAATTTTGTTCAGCTACAAAGGTCATAAATTTCAAGCCAATCTTTAAAAAGAACAACAAATATTTTTTTTGTATTCTTTTTTTTATCTCTTAGCAATTCATAATATTATAGGAGAAATTATATTATTTTCCCACTCATCTTTTTTTTATTTGATTCAATTTTTTTATCCTGATTTATTAAATACCCTTTGTAGTAATTTTAATTAAAATTAAAGTTTACATAAGTTGTTTTTCTAAACAGCTTATCTATAAAAAAAAGATTATAAAAAGTAATTTATCAAACAGATTTAACTTAATTTTAAAAGTTATTATTTTTCATAAGGGCTTCATAGTAGCTTTTAAGCTAAAACAAAGTCAAGTTAAATATGCTCTATTCTATTTATGGGATAAATAGATATGCTTAATGGGTAATTCTTGGTACTCATGTAATAGGGTTCTATAAAAATGGAGTTGGTTCTAGGCTTTAGCCTTTAGAATTATAACAGAGAGATGTGAATCTCTACGTAGTCTTTTCGTGAGAGATGACATTTTTCTGAGAAATTCACAAAGCTCTAGGGATGTGAGGAAGAGTAGGGAAACACCGATAAGTTTAAACACTAGTGAGCATGAAAAACTAGATTTTTTTCAATACTCAATTATAGTGAATTTTTCTTTCTTGTTCATGATCGTAGATAATAAGTGCCAAATCATTTTAAATATTCTCTTTTATGTGATATTTATTTATTTTGTTGGTGTTGATGTTGAATACATATTTGCTTAAAAATCCCAACATCATGAATCCTTGCTTCATAATTCTCAAAGCATTTTTGTAATCAAATCTGCTTTATAATTGGGAAGGGTTAACTTGTTTTGGTAAGGTTTTCTATGTTTTAGTTGGTTTATAAGTTATGTGGTGTAGTGTGTTGTGCCTCGATCCTGTTTTTGTTGGTGCAAATGGGGTTTTGAAGGTATTCAAGAAATGGCAAAATTGAATTCAAAGTGAGCCTTTAAATAGATGCCATCTTTAAGACTTATTTCAGCCCCACCACTTGCTATGCAAAGGGAAATAATGCAAATAGCTTTAAGGATACAATGAAGCCAACGTCTAACTTCGTCTTTCACTTAACGAGAGTAGACTGTTAGATATACTCGAGGGTTTGCAAATTTGTTTGGCCTTAGAACTTACTTTTTGTAGCAAGTAGACTATAAGGAGTTTGGAAGCTTTTGTAGTTGCTGGGAACTTAAGTGTTTATGTTATTATAACATAACACTTTGCTTGCTCTTGATATTTTTGCTCTTGTTTTTGTGTTTGCTTTTTTGTGTCAAAATGATTGGCAACAAGTCCTTTATATAGGCTTGTAAGTGTTTCTTCTTTAAAGACATAACCCTTTCATTAAGGCACCATTTTGTCTAAAAGGCATCTTTTCATTTTGCCAAACACAACTTTTAGATAAAGTTATTATTTCAATAATCATCTTATGAAAAGATAACTATTCATTCCATAAATTATAACCTTTGAGTTACAATTTGAAACAATAACTTTTCATATCTAACTTTTTGAGCTGTGGTGTCTTTTCAATATATCTCATAACTTTTAGTTGTCATTTCACCAAGAGACATAACCATTCACATGAAAACTTATCTATAATCCAATAGACACATTATATCACTTTATGTAACCTAACTTTTGAGCTAAGATAGCTTTTAATCGTATGACATAACCTTTGATTTTGAAAATACACCAACAATCCCCCACCATTTTCAACATTTCCAAATACTAACAACTTTGGGAAACTTGTGCATAAATGAAGGTATCCCGCAGATTTGAACCTTCACTTAGTAAGTGTGTTTGGTTCTAATCTGAATTGAGTGGTTGACCAAGAGTTGATTCATCGATTCTTCATTTGACTAGTCGAGCCACTAAACACACACAAGCTTCCTTGCTCACTTTG
>NW_018397263.1:4663612-4663753 GCF_002168275.2 Theobroma umbraticum
TGCCAACACGTTTTATGGCCTTGTGTTTTGCATCCATTCATGGATGCTGTCAGAGTTAAGCCTTTAGCTCCTATAAGCAGCCACACTTCCACTCATATAGATAGCCCCTATCGAAAATACCCCGTAATTATAGTACTTCAA
>NW_018397263.1:4663763-4663856 GCF_002168275.2 Theobroma umbraticum
TTATGGGTCTATTAAGAACTTTTGTTCATCTGTACTTTACATATTACGGGAACCAAGCACTATACACCTTGGGATGAAAAATATAAATTAGTG
>NW_018397263.1:4663866-4664524 GCF_002168275.2 Theobroma umbraticum
GGTGAGCTCCCACCATTGGAGATTTAGTTAATAGGCTTGAGACCCATCCCCCTTGAGGTCTTAATTACCAAGTCCTTTTTTAGAACTTTGATAAGTGGATTCGATAAATTTTCACAAGACCTTACATAACTTATAGTGATTATATCATCATTAATTCTTTGTCTTACAATGCTATGTTGAAGTCCAATATATCGACTCTTTCATTGTAAGCTTGATTATATGCCTTTGATACAATTGCTTCATTGTCATAATGTATCAAGATTGTTGCCGTTGGTTTAGGCCACAATAGAATTTCATAGAGTAAATCTCTCAACTATTTTGCTTCTTGGATGGTAGATGCTAAAGTTATAAATTCAGCTGCCATGGTGGAGTCTGCTTGACAAGATTGTTTCTTACAACCATAAGAAACAGAATCCACACCAATTGTAAAAATCCAACTAGTCGTAGATATATGATCTGTTCTATTTGAGTTTCAACTAGCATCTGTATACCTTTTTAAATCTGAATGAAAACCCGAGTAACAAATGCCATAATTTTTGGTACTCTTTAAGTACCTTAGAACTCTATGAACAACATACCAATGTTTTTTACTTCGATTACTTGTAAATGGACTTAGCATCCTAACCGCAAAAGCAATATCTAGCCTTGTACAAACCAT
>NW_018397263.1:4664534-4664716 GCF_002168275.2 Theobroma umbraticum
AGGCATCCAATCACCTTTGCATATTCATTTCGTGCTATTGGCTTTTCTTTGTTGGGTATTAGCTTTATATTAGAATCATGAGGCGTAGTCATTGGCATACTATCTACCTTACCATACTTCATTACAATCTTTTCTATGCAATGAGATTGGGACAATGTTAGGCCACTATTGTCTCTCATTAT
>NW_018397263.1:4664726-4664919 GCF_002168275.2 Theobroma umbraticum
AGAATAACATCCGCCATACCCATATCTTTCATATCAAAATTCTTTGACAAGAACCTTTTTGTGTCTTCCACTTGTTCCAAATCAATACCAAAAATTAACATGTCATCTACATATAAACAAATAATGACCCTTCTAACATTTTAAAACTTACTATTGACACATTTGTCAAATTGATTGATTTTATAGCCATTAG
>NW_018397263.1:4664938-4703295 GCF_002168275.2 Theobroma umbraticum
CTTTTGATGCCATTGTTTAGGTGCTTGTTTTAATCCATACAAGGACTTTACAAGTTTACATACTTTCCTTTCTTACCCAGGAACAACAAACCCATCAGGTTGTTTTATATACACCTTTCCATCTAATTCACCATTTAGGAATGCTATTTCAATATCCATCTAGTGAATTACCATCTTATGTATAGATGCAAGTGCTATAAGCACTCTAATTGTAGCTATTCTTGCTATCGGTGCTTATGAATTACCACTAGCCTTGCTTTAAACTTTTCTACAGTTCTATCAACTTTCATTTTCTTTTTGAAAATTCACTTACAGCCTATTGGCTTGGAACCTGGTGGAAGATCTACCAATTTCCATGTTTTGTTTCTCACCATTGAGTCCATCTCATCTTGTATTGCTTCTCTTCAAAATGAAGCATCTTGAGACTTCATTTCCTCCTCATAAGTTTGAGGATCACCTTGACCTTCTACATTAAAGCAGTAAGGTAAGTACTCACATGTTTCTTCTTTTGTACCTTTTACTAAGTACATAAGGAAATCAGATCCAAATGTCTTTGCTTTCTTAATTCTTTTACTTTTTCGAAACTTAATCATTTTCTCATCGTTTGAAAATTTATCACTTTTTGTTACTCGTTCTTTGGGTCATGGAATTGAATTAAACCTTGTTTCATTAAAGATAACGTATCTTAATTCAATGACCGTATTAACGGAATATGAATCATTGTGCTCTATCACCATGAAACGATATGCTTTGCTGTGTTCAACATATCTTATAAATATACATTCAATTCCTTTTTCACCCAATTTTCTTTTCTTTGGTTTCAGAACTCTTACTATGGCTCGACATCCTTAAACTCTTAAATAATTAAGATTTGGCTTTCTTCCTTTCCATAGTTCATAAGTAGTTTTGCTCCTTTTATTTGGGATTCTCTTTAGTCTATGGCAAGCCGTCAGTAAGGCTTCACCCAAAATCATTTTCCTAAACTTGAATTAGAAAGCAAACCATTGACCATTTCTGTAAGAACATGATTCTTACGTTTCGCTACAACATTTTGTTCAGGTGTGTATGGAGCTGTAATCTCATGAATAATACTAATGAACTCAAAATACTTGAATTGTATTGTGAATTGTCTATCAAAATACTTCTTTTTTATAAATTTTACATTTCTCCAGTGCTTCATTTTTAGTATGCAATAGGTAAACATAGCAATATCTAGAAAAGTCATCTATAAATGTTATGAAGTATTTCTTTCCACTGATAGAAGGAGTACTATACATGTCACAAACATCAAAATGTATTAATGCAAGTAATTTGGAGTTTCTTTCTACCTTAGGAAATGAGCTTCTTGTGATTTTAGTGACCATGCATGTCTTGCACATATCATAATTTTCATCAATGTTGGGTATTAATTCTAATTTAGCCATATCATGCATTCTTCTATAATGAACATGACCTAATCTATTATGCCATAAATTAGACAAAATTGATTTACTATCATGAACATTAAATAAGGAATCAATATAAGTAGAACTAGTAATATTCTTATTGATATTAAGCTTGAACATGTTTTCACAAAAAATCCACTTCCCACATAACGTCCGCTTTTTGTAAAGATGAACTTATCTACTTCAAATACTAATTTGAAGCCATACTTATTTAACAAGCCATTGGACACAAGATTCTTTCTAACTTCTGGTACATAATAGACATTGTCTAGCACAAGTATTTTTCCATAAGTAAACATAAGTTCCACGATGCCCTTTTCTTTCACTTGTATAGTAGAGGAATTTCTCATGTATAGCACGGTTTCATTATTAACTACTTTCAAAGTCTTGAAGAAACCCTTGTTGTTGCATATATGATTAGTTGCACTAGTGTCAATCCACCATGCTCTATTATTTTAGAGAAGATTGACCTCAGAAACCATAGTCACAAATTTGTTGCTATTCACACATTATGTCTTGTTTTTCAAAAGTCTACATTCCACTTTAAAGTGTCCATGTTTGTTACAATGGAAACATGGGCCTTTTTCATTCCTTTTGATCTTATGACTTTTATCATTCATGCCCACAAAATGTTTTCTTTTGTTGCGTGAGACTAGCTTGTTTGATGGTTTATGTGCCATCACATGGACCTTCAAAGTCTCAAGATTGTTTTCAATTTCATCTTGCTTGACTTTTTTTTTTGTTTTTGATAATCTTCTTCTATTCGAAGATGATTGCCAAGGTCCTCGAGAGACATATCTTCTTTTTTATGTTTTAGAGTTTTCTTAATGTCTCTCCATGGAGGGGGAAGCTTATCAATTATTGATGATACCATAATAGCTTTATCCATTTTAAGATCATATTGCTTAAAGCTATTTAGAATGCGTTCAAGCTTATGCAATTGTTCCATAGTAGAACGATTATAAACTATTTTGTAGTTATTGAAACGACTAAATAAAAATTTTTTGTTGCTTGCATCTTCAGCAATGTATCTTGCTTCCAATTTGTCCCAAAATTGTTTTGCACTAGCTTCATTATGGTACGCATCAAACAATGCATCCGACATTCCGTTAAGAATGTGTCCCATGAATATATAGTCATCATTATCCCATTTTTGCCTCAACGAGTTCTTTCCATGGATTCTTCACCATCTTCTTCATTTGGTCATAGTGTATCTAGAACATAAGCAACTTTAAGAATTCTAAAGAGAAAGCGCATCTTTTTCTGCCATCGAATAAAGTTTTCTCCTTCAAAGTTACCTAACTTGACAATGTTGGTAGCTATCTCTTTGAGTGAAGCCATTTTGAATACCACAGAAATAAGTCTTAAAATTATTGGTGCAAATGGGGTTTTGAAGGTGTTTAAGAAATGAAAAAATTGACTTCAAGGCGAACCTTTAAATAGATACTATCTTGAAGACTTATTTTGCAACAACTACTTGTATG
The DNA here is from genome assembly GCF_002168275.2 of Theobroma umbraticum. Lineage (NCBI taxonomy): Eukaryota > Viridiplantae > Streptophyta > Magnoliopsida > Malvales > Malvaceae > Theobroma > Theobroma umbraticum. The sequence goes on from NW_018397263.1 coordinate 4,667,868, forward strand.
CAAAAGGGAATAATGCAAATAGCCTTGAGGATACAATGAAGCTAACGTCTAACTTCATCTTGCACTTAACGAGAGTCGACTGCTAGATACACTCGAGGGTTTGCAAAGTTATTTGCCCTTAGAACCTATTTTCTATAGCAAGAAGACTATTAGGAATTTGAAAGCTTTTGTAGTAAATTGGAACTTAAGTGTTTATGTTATTATAACATAACATTTTTCTTGCTCTTGATATTTCTGCTCTTATTTTTGTATTTACTTTTTTGTGTCAAAATAGTTGGCAACAAGCCCTTTATATAAGCTTGTAAGTGTCTCTTCTTCAAGGACACAACCCTTTCATTAAGGTACCAATTTATCTAAAAAATATCTTTTCATTTTGCCAAACACAACTTTTAGATAAAGTTATTGTTTCAATAATCATCTTATGAAAAGATAATTATTCATTCCATAAATTATAACGTTTGAGTTATAATTTGAAACAATAACTTTTCATATCTAGTTTTTTTAGCTGTGATGTCTTTTCAATATGTCTCATAACTTTTGATTGTCATTTCACCAGGAAACATAACCGTTCACATGAAAACTTGTCTATAATCTAACAGACACATTATGTCTCTTTATGTAACATAACTTTTGAGCTAAGATAGCTTTTCATCATATGATATAACGTTTGATTTAAAAAATACACCAATAGTTTTGAGTGGTTTTTTAGCTTTGTTTTTGCTATTATAGAGTTCTTTTGTGCTATCTTTTTCTAGCCTAACAACTAGATCTTTGTAACATTTTGGTTATTTTATTACCTGATTCCCTTGATTGCATTATATACATTTTGAAACATTTTGATTGCACCGAATAGAAATAATTTGAAGGTTGACTTACTTAAGAACAAAAAGGTTGTTGTGTTAATTTTGGATTATAAATCCTATCAACTATTACTTACATGCATTCCATGAATCCCACTCCACGAGAAGATTCATATGTGAGATTTTTTGTCAATATCAACTTTTGTGTACAAAAAATCGCATCGTAACCATACAAAATCTCTACTTCAACCCAATTGAGTGACTGTCTTGGCGAAGAACTTTGACTTGTCACTTGACACATACGTGTATACTAAACTCGCCACCATGAATTGTCCCCTAAATCCACCAGTTGACAAAACTTTTTTCTGTTTTTTTCTATATGATATTCTTAAACTGCCATCAATTTTTTAGGTCGTGGACGGGACTTTATCCTTCAAGCAATCAGCTTTCCCTTGGAAGTATTTGTCTTCTATGGTAGATGTTGCCTTATGGCATGGGCATTCTGTCATGTTGTAATATTATTTTTTAAGATTTATACTTGATACATTGACAATACATATTTTTTATATATTTTGAAAATATCAAATGATGTCACTTTAGTAAGAAATAAATTTAAATTATTAAAAAATTTAAAAATAAATATTATTTTTTTAAAAAATAAAAACAATTTTCTTTCTCTCACTCTATCTCGTTCTCCTCCAATCTCCTATTCTTCTTCTCTTTTTCTTCTTCCCTTACCAACAGAAAATCCAAAACTCTATATTCTTAATTTTAATTCTTGAAAATAATATTTATTTAATTCTTTTTTATTTTACCATTTTCTTTTTTGTTCATATTTATAATCTTTTATTTGATTAACAAAAAGAAGATTTTGAACACTTTTGAGACTTGGGTCCAGTCTTAATACCATGAACAGAAGGTACAAGCTTAATTTCAGATATTCAATAAGTCTCTTCTAACAAAGTTCGCATGGCCGATAGATATGCATCTCGATTTCAGATTCTAATCAATCCCAAATGAACCCTAGTTACAAAGGAAAAACCAACCCTTCTTCTTCTATTATCATCAATTTTTCTATCAAAGTTATTAACAATTTTTTTTCCTTTTCTTTTTGGATCTATTGTTGTTGAGGGAGAGAGAGAAGAAGATTGAGTGAGAGAGAGTTGGAGAGAGAAACAATTATTTATCTTCTTTTAAAAAATTAAGAAAATTAGTAATATTTATTTTTTAATTCTTCAAAAATTTAAATTTATTTTTAAATAAAGTGACATCTGATTTCCTGATCGTATATATAAATTATATACTGTCAATGCATAAAATATAAACTTTATTTTTTAACTCTTCAATTGCATGTCATTTATAACTAAATATGAGAGTAAGTCTTTCTCAAAACCTTCGTCTCCCATCTCAAAATTTATATTCTAGATCTTAGGGTTTGGACTTGAGTCTCGAATTTTAATATATCGTTAAGTGTCGTCTTTGGGATTAACCTGCAATAAAATGAATGTATTTATTTTATATATCATTGATATATGATTTTATACATTATAGACATAATTTATTTATTTATTTAATTTCATATTTGTTAATAAAAACAATTGAATTAATTATTTGAAGAAAAGAATCAGGAGCTGCTCTGTCATTCAGACTTGACGTGAGGCTAATCATCTTACTAACCGTCTTGTTAAATTGGCTGTGGGTCGCACTTATGACAGTCTCCAAGTCTTTGGTTAGCTGTTTCGTGATCCTTTGTTGTTTGATTCTTCGTCTTTTGGATTCTGCGCTGTTGTTTGAATTGGATGTTCTTCTGTCTGCTTTTGATTTCTTGGTGCTTCCTCATGTTTCTTTGTTTTTCTTTTGCTGATTTTGTTCTTTTACTAAGTTTATTCACCTGGGTATTCTGCTGCCGTTCTATTTGGGTTTGTATTGAGTTCTCATTTTTCTGACGAATTAATAAATTCAACAGAAAAAATTGAGGAAATGACAAGTTGTAGTTTATTGATAAGTGTATATTTAAAATCACATATTGACTACACATAGAATATTTGATTAAATAATAAATATATGGATATATCTTACTCCTAATTGATTTTGCATTCTTTATTTTAAAAATAAAAAAATTATATATTAATATCATTTCAAAAAGCTATATTATATATAAAACATTCAAATTTTATTTAGTTGATATTTTTATTATTATTTTTATATCATGTCATGTCAGTATAATTTCCATAAACTTAGGTGCTTACTGTGACGAGCCTTCGTGCGACATGCCATGCCTACTCTACGGGCAAAAGATCCCTTACCCTAGGATGGCCCATATGTAATGAGCTGTGGCTGACATGAACCATAATTGAAGTTCCGTGGTCGTGTCAGACGCCACACCCATGTCGTTTTTGGACGGATTACAACTCACGCTGCTTTACTTGTTTTACACGACTTTTTTTGAACATATTTAAGACTGTTAGATTTCACAAATTCAAATTAATATGCTATTAAAAAAAGATCTCATTCTATTATTAATTTTATTAAATTTTTAACATGTAAGAAGTTATAATCAAAAGTATAATCATTGATGATAACAAAGTTAGAAAATAATCATCTAATATTGCACAAACCTTAGCTACCAATTTTGCGAATCCATAGTTGAAATTTCAGACGCGTGAGCTTTATTTTGGCTATTATTCCTCTTGGTTGCTCTACTTCTTGGTCTGTGTAAGGTCTTATTTCTACACTCCACAGACCAAGTTTGACTCGAAATCCTTCAAATAAGTTGCCACAAAGGACATTGGTAAATATGTCAGCTGTTTGATTTGTAGAGGAAACAAAATTTGTAAGGAGAGAGCCTAAAGTCATATTTTTCCCAAACAAAATGAAGAAGGGGAAAAAGAAACAGAAAACTTTTCGCAGCCTTTAACCAGAGATGGGTCAGCTGTCAAGGAATGCAAGATAACGGGAGTGGCACAGGGGACCTAGAGGAGATTGAACAAGAAGAGCTCAAAGCCGGTAAATGAAACAAACCTCAGCTGAAGGAAGCCCACGAAAATTATAATTGAACCAAGTGGGAGAAAAGAAAAATGGTGACAATGGAAAAGATGAGCCATCAATCGTAAAAATGAAGAAATCGGTAGCACTGAAAAAAAAAAAAAGAAGAATTTTTCGTGGATAAAAGATAAAAGCAGTCGCTATATAGTTAAAGATATGATAGCCATGTTTTTTTGGTTGATAATAGAATATACCGTCGATAAATCACCAATGGTAATTTCGATTGATAAAGTATTTAATTTGTCAATATATGGACCGATTGGTATAAGGGAAAGTCCATCGGCAAATTCCATTAACAATTTATTGATGAAGTTGTTGACAAAATTGCTAACGGACATGATTGTTTCAACTATGGCTAGCTTCTGCCAGTGATGCACTTAAAACCAACGATGATGAAGATGATTCTCTTAGTAATTTGGAGTTAAAATCCATTGATAAATTGATAGTTCCATCAATAATTTTGTTGATAATAATTTGGAACACGAAAATTTTTTTTACCCAGAATTGAAATTGATCGGTCTTTTGATTTGATGTTCTCAATTTCAATGAAAAAGGCGTAATTGTATAAAATTATTAATAATATTAAAAATTGTAATTTATAACAAGAATTTTATTTTTATTAAAATAATAGAAAATACAAATTATATTATTAATATTTACACACAATCAGTAAAACCTACTATTTAAGTTGTGACCTCGTCCCTATGTGAAGGATACTCAGTATTAGAAAGGCTCGACTGCTCTAATGAAGAACCAGAATGGGTTGGCTTCATGTACAAAAGGATTTGCGCAATGCTTGACTTTAAATCCCGAATCGTGGCCTTCATCGTCATGGACTCTTGCTTAAGTTCCTTGCAAGTCTCAAGATCCTATGGTGGCGTGGCTGCAATCCTGCTAGAAGGGGTTGGACGACAAGCTAACTTGGATGTCTAATTTACATCAAGTAATAATGATGTAACCAGCACCTTTGTGCTAAATCCATACACAAGTGCAAGTGGTCTTTGCCTATCCAATAGCGCTCGACCACACTTTCAGATCAAACTATGACTAGGACAATGGCTCTTGACCATACTTCTGTAATAATGCAAAAACATTCATTTCCTAAAAAAATGAAATGAATTAGTAATTAAATTTTTAAATAAGATACATAAAAGTACGAAATAATATTCATAATTAAAAAATATAAAATTATATTATTAAATATAACAGATCAAAGTTATTACTTACAGTGATGATTTTGGACCTCTTGTCCACAAATTCTCCATTATCCTTTATTCACTTGTAGTCGTCGTTCCAAAGCTTGGGGAACACCACCGATCTCTTGCATCGTGTCTAACTGTAATCATAACAACCTTTGTCCCACATGTCAATAACAACAAAATCACAACAATCCAACAATATATTCTAATTTGACAACAACAGAACAATTGTTCTTAGCACAATCCCAAAAATCATTCTCTTTGGACTCTTGCAACAAGCATCCATATGTTAGTTTTAAGTATTTCAATACTTCAATTTATGAAATTGATTACTTGATTTTCAAGTACGAAACATATATAACATATGCTAGTTGTTAAGCTTATATCAATTTGAGTTTTATTTATCTATTGTGGAATTAACAATATTCTTTGCATGAATGATGGACTTTTACTTAGGGTTTTTTTCCATTTATTGCAAACAGTCCTAGAAATTAATAAGTATCTCTAGGATTTCTAGTTTTCATCAATCTAGCAATGAGGATAGAGGGTGAGGGATGAAATCATGGTATACATGAAGACTTTGAAAGATGCAGAGATCTATATTCACAATTTTCATAGGGAATTTGAGCATGAGAGTGACATGGGAGTACGCGAAGGATTCTGTGTTAGAGTAGGAAAGGAGATTGGTGGTAAGGATGCAATGGAGGTAAGGTTTCAAAAAGGGGTTGATGACATCTAGGGGAAGAAGACGAGCGAATCTCTTTCAATATGAATCCTTGATAATGATTTGGAATCGCTAAATAGAATTACGGCTAGAGTCTTAAGATCTCCATCCAATTATAGTGTTATTGAGTCGACATTGTTCCATGAAGGAATTTCAGTTTAGGTGAGACCAATAGGTTTTTGAATTTTGTGCTTCTTTTTGCTAATGAAGAAGATATAAAGGTTTTGTTGAAGCATTACAAAGAAGAGTTTTAGGTGTGGTTTGAAGACATCCATAGGTTAATGAGAAGGACGATAGAAAATAGTGGAAGATCTAGGTCAAGTTAGAAGAGTTTCCATTGAATCTATGGCATGAGGAAATATTTAAGGTGGTGGGGGATTCATGGGGGAAATTTTTGAGATTAGGCAAAAACACAGTAGAGCTAAAGAGTTTTGATTTTTCTTTGATGTTGGTGGAAGTTGAGAGTATGAGGCAAATTAAGGCATATACACCATTTGGTGTAAATGGGAAAAGGGTGGAGTTTCACATGATAAATGTAGGATCGGAGTGTTGTGATCTAGAAAGATATGTTGTGGGTGCCAGGACTAAGAATCGGCTGAACGCTAAGTGTTTCGATGTGACGGAAAGGTCACCAAAGAAAAATTAGGATAATGAGGATAGCTGCACATGAACCAATGGAAGAGTCAATAAGGGTATTTACTTGAAAATGTGTGGAGGTGAGAATGAATCACTGCATAGAGCCTAAAACTTGTTTGGGATTTCAAGACAGATCGTTGAGTGTTGGAAAAAAATGTGTAAGGTAAGGTGGTTGGAAGGGTAAGGGTGCTAGAACAAGATTTATGGAAAGGGATTAAAGGAAAAAGATAAGGATGAAAGCTTAGGAAAAAAAGATGAGTGTTTTAATGGAGTTAAGGTAGTAGCTGATTAAGGTTAAGCGGTTTATCCAAACTCTAATGGGAATTCAAGTAGATTTGTTAGGGGAAAGGAAAAGACAATAGGCCTAGATAGCCTAAAAAGGGAAATGTTTATAGGAGTTACAATAAGGGGAATTTTGGATAGTCATAGCTTGTTTCGCTAGAAATCTTGTGAAGTTGGACAACTTAATGGCCAAAAGAATGGGGTTTGGTTCTTGGAATAGGAGGATAGCCCAAATCGAAGGCTTGGTTCACAACACAATTTGGTAGCCTAGCATGAAGAATTTAAGAAAGGGCTTGTAATTTTAGGTGAAAATGAAGGAAAAAGAGGAAGGTGGATGCAAAGAAAAGAAAAGGAACAAGAGGAGTTGAATGACAAAGGAATTAATGAAAAGGAAAGCTTAGAGATGGCAGGTCAAATTAAGGAGAATACAATGAAAAATGGGAGCGATTGAGTTAAACTTAGATGACTAACAATTAGTTAAGGATGGATGGGTTTAAGGGTTCATAGGGAAGGTAAAATTGAGGATGATGATAGCTATAAAGGAGAAGGTGAAGGGAGAGAAGCTACTGAAAAGATGTTGAAATGAGTTTTGTAGCTATTTGGATTGGTCAAGGCTTAATGCCTATCATGCAATCATATCATTCTCATTGAATAATTAGAGGTTTTTATTCATCAATAAGACATTAATTATGATCATTATAAGTCTATTAGATGAAGTCTATGAGATTAATATGCCTTGTAAGGGAATTGTATTGAGTTACAATTATGAGATCCCTATGCATCAAAGCATAAAATCTAAATGTTCTTGGTCTATGTGTCATTGAGATTGAACATCAATGATGTTTAGAGATTGATGTATTCTATATTCCTTACTTGGAAGTAAGCAATCAATCTCATAGGTTGAAGTATAGAAATACTGGAACTAACATGTAAGTGCTTGTTCTCAAAACAAGTTCATTTAACATGACCCGACATGAGAAATACATTTGATATCTCACTTTAATGTCTATGCAAATATTTCTTATGTATCAATCGTGTAAATACTGTTTAGACTTGATACACCAAGATATCTTATATGTGGAGTACTAGATAATTGATTATATCTCTACAAGTCTTACTAAGGATGCCAAATCAGGATCTGGTTGTTTATAGCATGAAGCATGTAAAGGTAAATGAGTAGTAAAGAGAAGAATCATCACCCCTAGTGATTCAAGGGACATATCTTAATGTTTCTTGGTTGGCATTAGCTTATTAAAGTCTTTGCCCAAGGTGATTTTGAGATTATGAATGAAGTTTCATAAATCTTTATAAAGCTAATAACCTAACTTCAAGAACGAATATCGAGATCAATGAGAGTAAATATTGCACCATACTCTTATTGTCCCTAGGATATATGATAAGGGAATGAATTACACTAATAGAGTATGAACTAAATGGTTGTCGAAGAACCTTTTGACTTTCTTAACAATTAGGTGGCCAAAATGCATTTTTGAATGCCAATCTTGGTTTATGGAATTGATTTAATTAATTTATAATGAATATTATTCATTTAAATTTAACTAATGAAGATTATAATTCAATTCCATTGCCAACATGTTAAGAACCAAATAGATCACACTTAGTAAGTTGCATTATGGATTAAATTAAGAGTGTGATGATTTAAGTTGGACTTAAATTATACACTAGGTTTCAATCTCTAAAAGACTTAATCAAAATAATTTAATCAAGTGTTAGACCAATATTATACGTAGTTATAATATCATGGCCTTAATTGCAATTAAAAAAGTTGATTTGACCTAGATGTAAGAGTCATTTTTAACTACTCTTCACATATTGTTTTTTTTTTAGTTAGACAAAATAGTTGTCAAAAAAACTAACAGAGAAAAACCTCTCTAGTCACCACCCCTTAAAAAAGAATTCTTTGAGAAAAAAATCTTTTGTGGTTCGACCAAAAAGTGAGTAGGGAAAACAAAGGACAAGTTGTTATTCAGTTTGCTAGCAGAAGGCATGGTTGAAAGCTAACACCTTGGTAGAGGTTCAAGTGTAACCATGTGTGAGACCATTCGAGGCCAAACACCTAAGTGGCTTTCATTTTTCCACTTCTTTGTGGTGTATTGTGTTTTTCAAAGTGGTTTTCGCCATCATGATAGCTACATCACTTGGCTAGATAATATTTTTAGAGAACTTCCTTGATGTTTTTGTTTATATTAAAACCACCAAAGAGATCCATGGTAGATGGTATGTTTTATGTCAATTTAAAGTTTTAATTTTCATTACGTATGAGATGACTAATTATATTGTTTTCATGTAGTTCTCTACAACAAAAATTTATGGTTGATGGTGAGAACGATGTGAAAGGATCATCAAATGTGTATAAAGGACAGCAAAAGGAAAGACAAGAAGTAATAGCAAAACATTGACTTACCAGATTTCCAGCATTAATGTAAATCACAAAATCAATGCCTTTAAGCATGAAATCTACCAAAATATGTCAAACAAAGATTTACCTCCATGAAATCTGCTTCCCAAATCTTCACCATAATTTTCTTATCATCACAAATCTGTATATATAGATATGTATAACATTGTAAAGATTCAAGCTTCATAATACACAAATACCTTTACTTATATGGTGTCAGAGCAAATTGCATCACTAGCCTTTCAATCCTTTTCAAAGCTCTCTCATGGTAGCTACCAACCCTTCCTCAAATAACACCACCACTTTTATTTCTATCAATGTAGCAACACAAATACCTCTCAAATTGATCTCAACCAATTTTCCTTCTTAACAAATACAATTCAAGTCCCTACGAGCAAAGTATGATTTAACTAGCTTCATTACAAGACAAAAGGCTTGTCCTCCACCCATGAATATTGATGGCTCACACATTATAAATCCGAAATACACTTTCTGGTGTAGGCAAGACCAGTTTATTTTGCGTGCCATTGTGGCATCAGTTTCTGAAACAATATCACCATTCATTACAATAGCAAAAACTTCTCAAGAAGCATGGGAGAAGTTATCAAAGATTTTTGCCAGCAAAACTCATACAAGAGTTATGTCTTTAAAAAGGAAGCTGAGTTGTCAACACAAGAAGGCAGATATGTTACAAAATATTTACAACTCGTGAAAAGCACTGCAGATGAGCTTGCAATGGCTCAAGCTCTAGTAGGTGAAGAAGACTTAATGATCTTTATATTGAATGGCCTAGCATCGAAATTCAAGGAATTACCAACAATTATTAGAGTGGGGGTGTCTACCATATCATTTGAAGAACTTCATGACAAACTCACAAAATTTGAGATAGCATTGAAAGAAGATGATTCCTATCCTTTCACAGTAAACTATGTTACCAAAAAACCAGAGGTAACTATACATCTAGAGGAGGTAATTCTAGGAATAACTTCATATTTAATGCTAACCATAATAACTCTCATTATTCAAGAAAGAAATTCACTAGAAATTATCTACATAATACTCTTAAACTAGTGTGTCATCTTTGTGAGAAACCAAGTTACACTGCAAATATTTGTAAGCTCAACAAATCAAGAATCAAGGAACCAGTTGCCAACATTGCAACAATTTCTCAATTTCATGGTAATAAGTATTGGGTGGTAGATTTAGGGGCATCTCACCATGTGATAGCAAACTTGAATAATTTGTCACTCTACATTGAATATGGTAGTCTAGAAGAGATAGTTGTTGGTGATGGCATAGGTAGTTGTTGGTGATGGCACAGGTTTGTCAATTAATCACGTTAGCTCTTTTGTTATCTCTACCACTAAACCTCTCAAATTAACAAATGTATTACATGTACCTGACATGAAAAGAAACCTCATATTAGTATCCAAAATTTGTAAAACTAACAATGTATTTGTTGAATTTTTGCCTTTTCATTTTCCAGTGAAAGATTCAAGCACGATGGCACCATTAGTGAGAGGTCTGAATAGGAATGGTCTGTGTGAGTTTCCAAGATGCATGTCACATCCTTCAATGATTTCAACGCCATTTCTTAGAGTCAAAATTTCCTCTGATGTCTAGCATAGTAGACTTGGTCATCCATCATCCAAAATCTTTACCTTTATGCTAAAATCATTTGGTTTACCATCTACTGCTTCCAGCAAAGCATTTAGTTGTAATTCTTGTGCCTACAATAAAAGTCATAAACTGCCATTTGGTCAGTCAACTTTGTCAAGCACTAAACCTTTGCTATTACTCTACACTAATGTATAGGGGCCTATTTAAATCTTTTCCATTGAAGGCTTTAGATACTATGTTATATATATTGATCATTTCACTAAGCATATATGGTTTTTCCCAATGAAACACAAATTTGATGTCTACCTTTTGTTTCCTACATTCAAAGCACAAGTTGAGAAAGCATTTAACACATCCATCACTTGCATATATTCTAACAATGAAGAAAAATATCAGTAGATGCCTAAATATATGCAATGCATGGTACTTCTTATCTGACAACCCTTCCATACTCATCAAAACTCAATGGGGCTTCAGAAAGAACACATAAACATATAATTGAGATAAGTCTAACCTTATTTCATCGTGCTTCCATGCCTTTAAAATTTTAGTCACATGCTTTTCAAGCTGTTGTTTACCTAATCAATAAACTTCCCACCCCTCTTCTTAATCTCAAATCACCTTTTAAAATTCTTTTTAAAACTCGACCAAAGTACTTTAAACTCAAGGTCTTTGGTTGTCTTGGCTATCCATGGCTCAAGCCTTACAACAAACAAAAGCTTTAACCAAAGTCTAAACCTTGTGTCTTCTTAGGATATTCTATCAACCAAAGTGCCTACAAATGCTTTAATCTTGAAACTCAAAAGATTTTTATGTCTAGGCATGTCATGTTTCAAGAACACATATTTCCATTCATCTTAGCTAAGACACACACTACCTTTGTTCAATAATAGCTTTCTTCATATTCAACTGTAGCTCAACAACCTTTTGAATTTTATAGCCCTTAAGTCTAAAATGTTGCTAATATGACCAGTTCATCTACTCAATAAACACTTACTCAGACTGATCATCTTTTTCATGCTACTTTGAATTCTTCATTAGGTAATGATTCTCTCTCGCCTTTAATACAAACTATTAACTTACCTTTGAGCTTGCCACAATCCCAACCCACAAGAATTCATACCATGACCACAAGATCCCAAAACAATAACTTTAAACCCAAAAGAGTGTTCATTGCATCAACACATCCACTTCCTTGTCCTATTGAACCCACCTGTGTTAGCCAAGATATGAAAGATCCAAAATGAAGACAAGCAATGACAAAAGAGTTCAATGCACTAGTTAAGAATCAAACCTGGGTATTAGTTCCTCCATCTTCCAAGCAGAATGTTGTAGGTTGCAAATGGGTGCTTAAGGTAAAAAAAAAGCCAGACGGCTCAATAGGCCGGTACAAAGAAAGATTAATGGCAAAAGGGTTCCATCAACATGAAGGCTTTGACTATTCCAATACATTTAGTCCTGTCATTAAGCCTAGTACCATCAGGATTGTTTTGAGCATTGCCTTGCCTTGTGGGTGGCCTATTCAACAACTTGATGTCAACAATGCCTTTCTTCAAGGCACTTTATTTGAAGAAGCTTACATGGCACAACCCATTGGTTTTCTTGACAACGACAAGGCCTTTCATGTTTGCAAGCTTCACAAGGTAATTTATGGTCTTCAACAAGCTCTTCATGCTTGGTGTTAAGAATTGAGTACTTTCTTTACTGGTTATGGGTTTTAAAACTTAATTTCGGATGCTTCATTATTTATTTATACCAAAAATTCTGCCATTATTTATTTTTTGTTATATGTTGATGACTTAATGTTACTAGCAATGATGACATAACATTGAAAAACTTTTTATAGCAGCTCTCTAAAAGATTCTCTTTGAAAGATGTTGGACCTTTAAATTTCTTTTTGGGAGTGAAGGTAACCACAACACCTACAAGCATGTTCCTATCTCAACACAAGTATATCAAAGAACTATTGCAAAAATTTAAAATGAACAATGCCAAGGAAGTTGCGACACCAATGGCCACCAATGTCAAGTTGCAACTCAAAGATGGAACTAGTTTAGCTGATGCATCAGATCACAGAAAGCTCATTGATTCTCTTCAATACCTTTCACTGACCAGACTTGACATCACTTATGTCATCAACTAATTATCTCAATTCATGCATTCACCAACTTTAACTCACTAGTCAAGTCTCAAAAGAATTCTAAGATATTTGAAAGGCACCATTCATCATAGGCTGCACTTAAACAAGCAATCATCTCTAAAAATTTCAACCTTCAATGACTCTGATTGGGGTGGAAATCTTAATGATCGAACTTCCATTACTACCTACATAATATATCTTGGAATTGATCTCGTATCTTGGAAATCATCCAAGAAAAGATCAATGACAAGATCCTCCATAGAAGCTGAATACAGAACTATTGCCAACACCACTGCAAAACTAATATAGATCAAGAATCTTCTCAATGAACTGCGTGTCTCTTTTTCCTCCACACCAATCTTGCACTGTGACAACATTGGAGCTACAAACTTAAGTTCCAATCCTGTGTTTCACTCAAGAATGAAGCATCTAGCTCTTGACTACCATTTTGTATGTCAACATGCTCAAAATGTACAACTTAAGGTCTCTTACATTCCAACAAATGATGAACTTGCAGATGGACTCACCAAGCCTCTCACTAAGCAAAGGTTTTTCTACTTAAGGTCCAAGATTTGTGTCACCAATGGCTCCACCATCTTGCAAGGGCATATAAAGGACATTAAAAGGAAAGACAAGAAGTAACAACAAAACATTAACTTACCAGATTTTCCAAGATCAATGCAAATCACAGAATCAATGCCTTCAAGCATGAAATCTACTAAAATCTGTCAAACAAGGATTTGCCTCCATGATATCTGCTTCCTAAATCTTCACCATAATTTTTTGATCATCACAAATTTGTATATGTACATATGTATAACATTGTAATGATTCAAGCTACATAATACACAAATACCTTTTCTTATAATATGGAGAGAAGTTAAGCAAAATAAATGATTATATGGGTTACAGGATAAAAGTAAAAGGAAGGTTAAAATGTTTAGGTTGGATGAAGACAAGAGAAAGTTAGATGGAGATCTTAGGTTAAGAAAAAAGACAAATGATGGGACAAAGGTAGATTAATGGTAAAAAGAAGACAAAAAATGAAAGTGATAAAAGATTTGATTAGATCATGTAATTGGAAAAGTAAGGAGCTAATGGAATGTTTAGTCTTGAATGGAGATATTAAAAGAAGGAATTTGGTCATTTTTAGATATGCTATGTTGGCTTTGAAGAATAGTAAAGCATTGGGCATTGCTTCATGGAGGAGATAAAAGACTTTTGCAAAACCTTAATAGAGATGGAATGGGAGGAAGAAGGCACCCAATAATAACGGGAGAAAGGTATGAGGTTTTTGTCATCTTTCTTTTTCAATGATTTAGATGTCTTGGACTATGCATGGGCTTGATAGGGTTGAGAAAAAAAAGGGTTGTTGTAAAACCCTAATTTTTCCTTAAAAGATAAAATATTAAATCCTTAGGTAAGCTTGTAAATTTCATATTTTGAGCATACAACTTGAGTTTTTACCTTTGAAAAATATTGAATTTTAAGTATTAAGTTGATATGATAAGTGGTAAGGAGAGATTAGTAAAATGGACTTGTTTTCAAGTTGATTTTACATTTTAAGACAAAAGTATCAAATATTTGAACAACAAGGATCAATACTTGCTGCCTAGAAAGCTTTTAAAACGGAATTTGAAGAACAAATATCAATACTTGAAACCCAAAACAAAAGTATCAATACTTGAAACCCAAAACAAAAGTATCAATACTTCTACCCTAAGTATCAATACTTGTCACTATTTTCACAAAAATAACAAGGGTAAAATAGTATTTTTAACCCAAAAATTCCTAAATAGACTACTTTAAACACCTTTCAATTCTATTCCACAGCTCTTTACTATTTTAGAAACTCTCAATCTTTTTCTCCTTTTTCTCTCACTAGGAAACTCCATTTTTGAAGGACTAAAGTTTGATTCTGATTTTCATAAAATAAAAAGATTCATGTTTTTTGCTTTAAGGTTTTACAGCCATCTTGGTTTCTCACTCTACAAGCTCACTAAGGATCGATTGAAGCTCCAAGGATTTAGTTGGAGCAAGGGTTCGATGTTTCAATTGTGTGTCAAGTTGATGACTTAATCAAGGTGGGTAGACGCAACCTTTCAAATTATTTTGCTATGTATAAAACTAAGCATGATTATTGAGTTCACTGCTTTATGTGAATTCAAATGTTATCTACATGAATACAAATGATTTAGCTACAAGCTGAATGATTTCAATTATGGTTTTCAAAAAAATATATCTTATATAAATATGAGTATTATGTAGTGGTTTTAAACATGTGGGGATTAATCCTTTCAAATGTTTTAATTCAAAAAAAGTTTTAGATAAAATGGATAATGTGAAAATGTTGCATGACTAGATAGATGCCTATGTAGATGAATAAAGATCCACTTGTTATGATGTGCTTGTGGATGAATGTGTAAATGTGGATGAATAAGTACCAACTTATATGATAATGCAAGTGTGGATGAATGAATGCACACCATTAAGATCATGAGATGAAAATGATGCAAGAACACGACTATGATAATGAAATCTATTAATTGATGTGTGTATGATGATGTATGCTATAAATGTGCAAACTTAATATAAGCATAAGGGCCATGATGTGGGGCATTGTACCACACAACCATAAAAGCCATGATGTGGGGGGTTGTACCACACGCATAGAAGGGTCATGATATGGGGCATCATAACACACAATTATATAGTCTTGAGTTAGGGTGAATCTACCACTCTTACATGGCATTCATAGGCATGACATTCATCATGAATGCATAATGATTATGGTGCTACAAAATGTGTATGATGTTGTTGAAATTGTATCAGTGTTGAACTACATTATGATTGTATGTACAAGTTCTGTTTCATGTATTTCGAATGAACTAGCATGAGATTTTGTAAGAATAAATGCTCATAAAAAATCTAGAGACTTGAATGTGTTGGAAAATGCCCAAAATATGAGTTTATATGAATGAAGTATCGATACGTAGCAAACAAAATCCTTAGGAAGCATTCTATGTGAACAGTATCGATATTTCCCTAAGAAGTATTGATATCCATGGTCCAGAAAGCATTCTAGATGAAAAGTACCAATACCCAAGGTGAAGGGATCAATACTTAAGGAATAAAACCTCTTATTTTCTCATTTCAAAAAGTTTTTCACTAGATTTTCAGCTTCATTTTCAATCCAAACTTATATATGAATTGGATTTCAACTAAAACAATGTGAATTAAGCTTTAACAGCATTGATTCAAACATTTGGAAAGAAATATGATGATTATTTATGAAATTCATGTTTATTGTAAGTTATGGATTATTGCAGAAGTTTTTCCCTTTTAGCTTGTCCTATTCCTTTGTTTACTCATGGGGCCTTTATAACTCACTCATTAGTTACCTATTTTTTCAGATCAATAGCTCACTTGGCTTGCCACTTTGTGGAGGAGTAGCTTAACTTGTATTTGGGATGTGTGATAGTGTTTTCCTTCGAGCCTTCCAATGTCATACATTTTATAGTGTGTCAATTCGAGTCTTTATGGTTATTTCATTTTTATGAAGACAACATATTTATGTAAATAAATTGAAATTACTCGTATTACGTTACTTTTGTATGAGATGTTATGTGGAGAACCATAAGGGGGTGCACATGCTAATGAAGCCTATGATGATGAGGTAATAAATGACATGAGCGCTAACATGTGTGTGCTATGAGCACCAAAGTGTGCATATGACATTATTATGAAATGATGCATGATTTTATATGTGATATAACTTCTAAAAGTAAATGATACACTTGTGCCATACCTCGTGATGACGTCTTTCCATGATTTACGATGGTGTACATAATAGAGCGTGCTTTAGTATGAACTGATTTAGGAATATGTGATGATATAAAAGCTTGCTTTGGTCTTGTGAACTACACCCCTATAGACCCTTACACTGGTCATGTCCTCGGATTCAAAATGTGATAGCTGTCTGGTGGATAATTAGAAAGGAAAAATCGTGCATGGTTATGATTCATAAGTCCTTGTTGAAGAAGGTTGATGCTGGTTTGTTCAACAAACCACAAGGAGAAAGAGATGTAAGAAGGCATGAGATTAGTTGTTAGAATTGTTAACTCAATAGATAAACACTAAGAATGTCCAGAAGGGGGTGAATTAGAGTTTAAAAATTTGAAAAACTTAAATTAGATTGTAATAGTTAACTATGAAGGGAAAGAAGTCGACCATTGAGTTGTTTTTGCTCTTGGCTCTTTTAACAAACTTTGTCAAGGCTATTCAAACAACCTTAAGGTCGACTATGATGGTTCAATAGTTGATCCTTAACCAGAATATTGTATTTCAAAAGATACAAAAGAGGTTTCTTGTACAACTTAATAAAAGTGCTAAAATAAAACAAGTCTGACAATTGAAGATAAGTTATTAAACATCTTTAGAAGACTTAAATGTCTTTCAAGTGCAAATCAATCAAAAAAAATCATGAACTATTTTTCAAAAATTCTTTTTAATAAGAAGTGTCTAAGTTGATGAATTAAAAGAAAATAAAATAAGATACCAATAAATTTATAGAGGTTTGCTTTCTCAAATGCCTACGTCCTCTCTTTTAGCAAGCTAAGGAGTTTCAAATCTACTATAAAAATTGCTTTTTAATGAGATCAAGCAAAACCCTATGACATTTCCTTTTTCCAAGCTCAAGCACAACCCTTACAATCACTTTTTACAGGGCTCAAGCGTAATCCACATTTTACCTTTTCATGGAAGCAAGCACAACCCACACTAATTTTTCAAGGCTAAGTTACAACCTTTACAAGGATGTATACAATGAATCGCGAGAGTGCTTCTAAGAGGTAGATTTTGCTAAGTGAGTACAAATGAGGAAGAATGTGTGAAGAGTGTGTACAAAGATTGAAGTGAAAGCACTAAGGAATTTTAAACTCAAGTATGAATGCTTGTTTTTGCTTTATTTTCTCTTTAAGTTTTTGATTTTCAGGAGTTTTACTTTTTCTCTGTTCTTCCACACTTTAGATTGCTTCCAAACGACCCTTTTGATAGTTGAACAAGTTTTGGAGCTATTAAAGTTAATTCCAACAAGAAATTTGCCGTTTGTCTTTTGAAATCTATGTCTAACAGCCATTTGCAGTCAAGTATGGAAACCTTGTAGTCAACTATGCCTTGTAAACTTTCAAGTTTTGGCCTCAATAGTTGACTATATAATGCCTATAGTTGATTCTTTTCCCAAGAATCTTTGTTTTGCACTTTCTTGCATCAATAGTGGATTATGCTTCTCTAGCAGTCAACTTTTGTATTGCCTTCTTCAATAGTGTTAAGTTTGGGATATGAAATGGGTAATGCAAAAGGGTATAAAGAATATTTTTTGTGGCATGGAATTCTATGAACTTAAGGAAGGGGAAATAAAAATTAGAGGATAGGGTTTTTTACTATAGTTTGGATTGTGTAGATTGATAGAAATACGCTGATTTTTTATACGAAACCATGGGATATGCAAAGTATGTGGGAATTAGGTTGAGAATGGCAAATTAAGCCAACGCAAAATGGCCTGAAGAATTTCCATCTATTTTGGATGTCGATAGAGAGCACTTTGAACAGGATAGTACAAAAAAAGAAAGAATGATTAGAAAAGGTGTGGAGCATTGAAACTAAAGCAAAGGGAGTTGAAATTTGACATTGATGGTGTAGCCAAAAGCTGTCTAGGTTTTGGAGATAGATGAGGGAATTTAAGAAAAGACTTGGGAGAGACAAAGGTTGTGTTTTCTAAAATATAGGTATGGGGGAGTCAAATATGGTTGAGATTTTGGGAATTAAAAAGGCTTTTCCTATAGTTGCAACCTTTCAGTGGAGATTGTCGCATATGCTAGTTGTGGAAAATGACTTTAGAAGTGTAGTGAAATGTGTTAAAAATCCTTCTTTGGTTCCATGGAGATTGAGAAGATGGATACTGGATATTGAAAAACTGAAAAGAAGAAACAATAGAAGATTATCCAAGTGTTAGAAGAATTGAATACTAGAGCTAATCAACTTGCTAAAAAGGGAGTTACGACACAATCAGATTTATTGTGGGTCACTCCAAATGAAAGTAGTAGGCTTAGTATGGATTGCATAGCAAAAGGTAGAAGCTAAGTTTGAATGAGCATTAGCAAGACGAGTTATAAAAAGATGTGCTAGAAGAGTTTTGTCTGTTAGGTTTCTATGGAGGATAGTGTCGATAAGTCCTTTTTTCTCTTTTCTTATTTTGGATGCATATGACTAGATTTTGTTTCTTTTTTGTTTTTCTAGCTAAATTTTGGTGACTCTGGTTTTTTTGTTTGATTAAGGTTAATGTATATACTTTTGGTTTCCAGGGGTTGTGCAGTTATAAGGTCATGTATCAAGACCCAATCTTAGGCCATGATCGACGCAAAGGCTTAGTAAGATAACTCACTAAACCCAACAAGCCTCATACATTGATTTCTGTTAACCATAATCATGTACTTCGTACAATACAACCATGAATAAAAACTCATTTAGTTCATAAAGTTATAACTACCACAATATGACATATTAAAACATGAGTTTTAAAACGGTGAGTACAATACTCAGTAAGGGATGAGAATGGGAACAAGCTATACATATTATAAGAGATTTATAAACCATGCTCTTTTTCCTTTCAAACCATTGCAAATTCATTTGAAAAATCAAATCCAAGATGCAATATAAACATTTAACCCATTTAAAATCACCGCTGGTTATAAATCAGGTTAATGGTGCTTTCCTATATAAAAACAATTTGTATCTTGTGTAATTTTTTGAAACTGGACCATAGGTATCAATACCCCTACTATGGGTATCGATACTTTCGGCACAAAATACCCTTTGCGCTTATTTTCGCTTGAAAGTATTGATACTTATACTGGTGGTATCAATACTTCTTTCCCAGAACCCTTTTGAAATTCATGCCTGCTGAACACCTATCTATACCTTTCATATAGGTATTGATACTTCATTCATATTCTGCATTTTTTCTAGCACATTTTCAAGTCTTTTAATCTTTGTGCCATCTTGTCCTACACTCTAGGCAACCCTTGAGGCACCTTTATTCCATTTGGAATCTCTCTTGTATAGGGCTTAACCCAACTTATTAACTTAAGGAAGGATCAATCATATAATCATATTAAAATGCCATCACATTTGCACATTTTAACACATACATAGCAAGCTCATGAGATATAAAATGATACACATATGTACAAATCATGATTGACACAGGCGAGAATCGCAGGTGGGACAAGAACAACATCCCTACTTACTACCATTTCTATAATGTTCTATGCACATCATGTTTAACTTAACATATCAGTTTCTTGAGCATCAACGCTTTAACATATCATGTTTAACTTCTAAAGATACTAAACCTTTCACATTATGACTTAGACATTTCATCATGTAACACCAATATTCGACCTAGCAAGTTTTTAAGTGATAACTCTATTATATAGAGTTATTTTGACTCATTTTGAGAGCTTAAGTAGCTAGATCTTTGAGATTTTAGGTTCGAATTTTAGCATTTTAGGTGTTTTTTTTAGTTTAAGTTTGATTACTTGTTAAGTGATTAATTTAAGTTATTTTAGTTAAATTTTAGGTTATTTTATTTTAATTACTTTAAGAGTAGTTATTGCTAATTTCTCTTATGGCTTTTGTAGGAAATTGATGAAAAAAACTCATTTGATGAAAATCAGTGCAAGTATGGTGATAACTTCATTCGTATATGTTTCAGTATTTTGACCATATCTCTTTCTAAAAAACTCCAAATGAGGTGATTCTTAGACCAATCGAATTATAAGAAAGGGAAACAATGTTTATGTTCACCAATTTTCCCAGTTCTTATTGGATCATGGTCAAAATATTTGTTAAAATCGAACCACTGCAGCAGTATGTAAAGACTGAACATGATGCGGTATTTGGAGCAAATCTTTCAATCCAGAAGTCCAATTGATGTGATTCTTAATCCATTGGAAAGTTAAGAGACAGGGTTAAAATTTTTATGTTTATTACTTTGCCCAATTCCTAACATATCAGGATGAAACTCATGTTTGAAGTTGATAGACTGCCACAACGTTGGGAGAACAAGGCTGCAGCGTTGATGAAAGGAAGCACACATACAAAATTCCAGAGAGCTCAGCGCTGCAGCGCTGGAGAAATAGCGCCGCAGCGCTGCGCGACTTTCCTAAAAATAAGGGAAGTTAACGAGATTTCGAAAATTAGGTTATTTGGAGCCTATTTAAGGAGCCTTTTTCAGAGATTTTGGAAGAGAGGCAGCAAACAACTATTCTGGAGATTTGGAGCTAAGAACAAAGTAAGGAAACAAGAGAATTGGAGAGAGAATCAAGATCACAAATCTCTAACTATTAGTTTTCTCTCTTACCTTTGTGTTTTTCTTATTTTCTTTGACTTGGATTCATGGCTAAATTTCTTTGGATATTGTTTTTATTAGATACTATGAACTAAATTATTTTTCTAGGATTGCAATTGAACTCACATGTAATCTAATTTTTAATCTCTTTCTTGCTTATTTTTAATGGGATTTGAATTGTTTATTCCAATTTGTTCTTAATGCTTTTAATTGCTTGGCCACCAATTAAATTGATCTAGAAACCTAAACAAACTTGGGAAAGGGAGTTTAGTGTAGACTAAAATTGAGATAGCATATGATCATATTAATTGATTTGCGTATAGGATAGGGATATACCTATAGGTCATATGTAGCCAGATTAGAGCCTGAACTGAATGAGTCTATTTTAATTTCAATTCATATAGGGATATAGTGTTTTAGTTAAAATAGATATTTTTATAAGATGAGTCGGGAGACCCTTATAAATAATTTAGGGCTCTAGGTTAGCAATTCAACCCATTGAAATAAGTTAAGAAAGAGAGGTAAGATTTAGATGAAATGTGAGGGATATTGTAATCCTAAGCTTGTTTGATTTGCTGTTTACCCAATTATCTTTATGCTTTAATTGTAATCAAATTAGTTTTAGTTGCGTAATTTTTAGTTCAATTAGAATTAAGATTTTAATGTTTGAATAAAACTAAATTGTTTTAATTTAGTACTCAGTAAAATTTTAGAATCACTATCTCCCCTCAGTGCAAGGGATTCGTATATCTCCTGCCTTCATGCTAAAATATTACTATCTATTCGATACGTATACTTGCGTAGTAGAATTTTAACTGACATTAAGCATCAACATGGTCAACATCATTCGATTTGATACAACATGTTTTTATTTGAAACCTGTTTGTCCTTGTTGTAGATATTCATATACATATATACACATATATTACATATATAATACTTCCAATATTCAATGTTCCTCACCATCGTAACATTTATTACATACCCACACTATCCATTCTTGAAAACTTATCTTTCAAGCCATTTTCATGCTTTTTTGCACATAAATTAATTTGAATGCAAGTCCACTCACTTGGTATGTTGTTGAGCAAAATCTCAAGGCCACCTAACTAAGCTCTCCTAGCTTGCGACTTTTGGAGTTATTATGAAATCCCACATTGAGAAAAATGATAAGTTAGGAAATCCTCAAGTGAGCATATAGTTTACATATTTTGAATATCAAATGTAGTTTTAACTTTCAAAAGAATTCATTGACACTTTTGGTGGTCTATTACTTTTGAAGTAGAAAATTTTCTTAGTTTGAAAGGGTCAAAATATGTGATTTTTATAGAATAATATTTTGAAAATAAAAATTAGCGGTAATGAGTCCCTTGAATTTTAGATGACCAAAACTGATTCTTTCCATAATTTTTAGAGTACATTTGCTATGGTAAAAGGGAATCACAAATTTAATTTTAGTCAAACTTTTTCTTTTTTGTACTTGAAACTATAATTTAGATTTTGATTCTTTTAGTTTTTTTTATTTTTATTGAATCCAAATGGAGGGTTATTTGCTTATTTACATTAAATATCTTAGTAAATAAAGAGTAAATAGTTTTAAGTAAATTTTGAGTAAAAAAGAAAGAAGTAAAAATGAGAATGTTTACTTAAATAGTATTTAATGTAAATAAGTTGGGTATGTTTTGTAGGTAATTTGTCTCAAAAAATACATTCTGTTTTAAATGTATCGATACATGTTTATGACGTAACATATGGTCATGTATCGATACATGTTTATAATGTATCAATACAATTTTTTCAGAACCCAATGTATCGATGCATGGTCCAAATATATCGATGCATTTTGTTGATTTCAAAAAATAAAAAAAGCAAAACTATTTCACACTCAAAGCTATAAATACCTCACCATTTTCGAGGGTTTTCAACCCTCAACCATTTTTCTAAGGTATATCTCTCAACTCAAACGCTCCCAACTCATTTTTAACTCAAATCTTCATTTTGATGATTAAATGATGTGGTTTTGAGTTGTTATGAACAAGGTAAAATTTTTAAGCTTTGAAAACTTTAAATCTTGATTTCTAGTTTCTGAAAATATGATTTTATTGCCCAAATTTTTTCTTGGTGATTAAAGCTTAAAGGTTTTATGATTTTCCTAAGCATGTAAGCTCACCTAAGGTAAGGATGAAAGATTTATGGATTTCTAAGCATGGGTTTTAGCTAGAAAATTAGTTTAGCTAAAAGCGAGTAGGTGATTATTATGAGATTTTTATACTAGGAAATGGTTGTGATGATTGATGTATGATAGGGACACTTGAAAACTCCATGGATATCATCAAAAAAGAGTTGTGATTGGAGCTAGGAATTGACTCTCCAATTAAGTAAATGGATACACCTTTTCAAGTATTTTATAAAGTTAGCATGATTTTTATGGAAATGGTTGTTTAAGCATGTTGAAAATTATTTACATAAATGGTTTATTAAAGGATTTGAACTGCAAGATTTTATGAAGTTTCAAGGAAATGTTCAAATGACTTGATTTGATAATGATTGTGATATGTGTGACAGAATGATTTTCAAATTGTTTACAAATCTACTATGTATGTAAATATGCTACTATGTATTAGTTTTCAACAAAAGGTACAAGCCCTTTCATATTTGTAGTCCACTCGATTACTCCAGCCTTCAAGCTAGTATACGTATGAGATATTTCTATGGTTAATATATGAATGTTGTTATGCACATATTAGATACAATGTAGCATGATTATAATAGATGCATGCTATAATAGATATATGTGCTCCATTTATGGGATTATAACATGCATGCTATGAGATGTATGTGTTGGGATAGTTATATACACTATAAGCTAAGCATGTGAGTGATTTATGAGATTATGAAATGCATGCCATGAGATATATGTGTTGAGATAGTCATATACATTATGGGCTAAGCATGTGAGTGATTTATGAGGTTATAAATTGCATGCCATGAGATATGTGTGTTAAGATAGTCACATACACTGTGGGCTAAGCAAGATGATGATTTATAAAAATGTTATATGTTTATGATGCAAGCTAGGGGTAAGAACAATCCTAAGCTTAAGAGATCTTATGATGATAGTGAGAGAGGTCGATGTGCCATTCACATAATTATGATGATTGTTCATGTGAGGATAATTAGACGGTAGTGAGGACTTTGTCCACTACTTGCATGAGTGGGGTAAGACCACTCATTAGATCATGGATGAGGCCAATGTGCCATTCACGAGAGTGCACTAGGAACCCAAAATAGTAGTCGTTAAACCACTACTCGCCAAAATAGGCCGAACCCACTTATAACTAGAATGTTATGATAAATGAGATTAATGAGTTAAAGAAATGATTGAATGAGTATTGCCTTATGATTTATTCTTAAATGCCTAATTTATGATTATATGTGTATTGATGATGTTATTCACTTTGTAATGTGGTGATATTGGCTTTGTTAGATAAAACCTTAGCCTAAGGAATGATCCTTTAATGCTAGAAAGACTTATAAATGAGTTAGATTAAAGAAAATGCCTAAAAAGTTGGATTTGTGGCAAAAGTATCATTACATATGAAGTATGTATCGATCCATTTTCAGCGAAATGCTGCAGAAGGCATCTTGTGTGAAATGTATTGACACATTATCAAGGTTATTGAAAGATTCCTTGCATGTATCAATACATTCCAGAATCTATCGATAAAATTGTTATATAATTGGCTTCTCAAGTGATTTTAGAGAGCTTTTCAAGATTAAATGGTTTCTAATGAATTATGGAAAGATGTTTTCCATGCAATGTTATTCAGAGATGATTAAATGCTATGTTTCATGAATATCATGGCAAAGTGAAAGGATTTGTGAATCATATGTATTTATAATTGCATGGTTACAAAAAACTTATATCCCCTCGCTTGTCCCTTTCCCCATATCCACTCACGGAGTCTTTGTTGCTCACACGTTATTTCCTTCACTATTTTTGTAGCAGGTAAGTGATAACACTCTCTTGCTAGCAACCAGTGTCACAGAGACATGATCCGTTCATTCCTCATTAGTAGGTGTCTAGCAGCCTCTTGATGCCTAGTGAGTCGAGTCATGTTTCACTGACAAGTCAATCTATGTTATGTTTATGTTTACAGATTATGAACATGTTTTATGGATTATGAGTATATTACGATAATGTAGCCAAATGTTTGGGCATATTGCATTATGAATGTTATGTTAAATGTGTACAGTGGTTCAAGGTCCTATATGGACACTCGAGGCTGTTGAGACATGTAAATATTGTGGTGCATCGAGAATATGGCACTTTGAAGAAATATCAAACATGGCATTTACATTAATACATTGAGAAGTTCCATATATGTCTATGTTGTATATGATGGTATGCATGAGTTCATATTGTATGCCTATGGATGTTTATGTATGCCTCTACATTGATGAATATTTAATGATGTATGTTGAAAAGGCTTGCTTAAGCCTAGTGGGCTATACCTGTCTGGATTCATGCACTGGTCATGTTCCACCATAAAATAAGATGTGACAGTTATGATGGGACCTAACAAAATCAAATATTCATAAACAAAATATCACCATTTCCTTTTTTTAACTTGAAATCTAGTCATCATTGCATGATTTCTAACATTTCTTTCTTTGGGTGTAGGTTTTTCATCAACATTCTCTACACAAGTCTATACCCATTTCAAATCTTAA
Organism: Theobroma umbraticum; assembly: GCF_002168275.2. Lineage (NCBI taxonomy): Eukaryota > Viridiplantae > Streptophyta > Magnoliopsida > Malvales > Malvaceae > Theobroma > Theobroma umbraticum. Next base: position 4,693,877 of record NW_018397263.1, read on the forward strand.
ACTTTTCCTTGAAACCCATACCTTGGTGAGCTAAGATAAAAGAATCCAAGTACAAATCCTCTCAATGAAGCCTCCAACCACTTTTTTGAAGCTAAAACTTCAAGTGTGAGCAAGAAATGGTGAGTGAGAGAGAATGTCTGGCAGAGAGAACAAAGAAAAGAAATGAAAATTAAGGTCGGTTGCATGCCTTCCCTTTATTTTTTTACCCCATGCCTAAAGTATTGATTCTTGACATGCAAGTAATGATACTTCTACAAATAAAGTGCTTCCCAAAAGCATTCTGGACTCTAGGTATTGATATTTCTATTTAAAGTATTGATACTTTTTGTAGAAAACACTTCTTAAGGTATTTTGAAACACAAGTATCGATACTTTCCTTGTAGGTTCTGATACTTCATCCATATATCACACTTTTCAAGTTTGAAGCTCTATCATTTAATCCCATACTCATTTCCTTTCTCCCAAACATGCTTAATATCTTTATAATTGGAGTTTCTAAGGAAATTTTGAGACACGGCTCGGGATTTTAACAACTTACAAGCTCACCAAGTAAGGTTTTCTCTTTGTATTTGTATTTGAAAATTCAAGGTGTCACACCATGTTGCTCCCTTTTTGGTTTTTCACAGCAAGTCTCTAGTGTATAGATGAGTTATTGATTGTGTCTCTTGTGGATAGGGTCTAAAGCCATGAGTTTGGGATTGTTTACCTTGTTCTATGTATTCAAGGCGCTGGTGTAAAATTCAATGGCCATAGATGTTTGTATAGTTTGATAACGGTTATTTCTCTTCCCTTTGAATTTTAATAGAGCCAATGACTTCGTACTTTTCAAAAAAAAAAAGCTTATATTAAGCTTTTGTCTTGATAAAGCATCGGCTGATAATTGTTTAGAAGTAATGTTTTGATGCAGTAAGGATTTCATAATTATAATACATTATAATTCCTACACATAGCATATTAACTCCAAAGACTTTATCGTATAAGTAATAAACATATAAAAAGAATATGTAAACTCATTATATTATTGCAATGCATAAAATCCATGTCAATTTTTTCTACAAAACGTGTCGATTGATTTGAAAGGCACACATTGATTCTATCAGACCACACAATACTAAACACTCTTGTGCTAGCGCTAACTGGCTTACCAATAGCAGCTAAGTCATCATGAATCCCTTTGAAAATTCATATATAGTCAAAGATAGATAAAGCACCTTTCTTGTGCATTTCTAGATGTTTTAAGACATAAAATTTCCATTTCTTGTGATTCTTGAGGCAAAGCATCGAGAAGAGAATTATAATCCTCATTGCTGTTTCAAGTCCAACAGCAAGACCTAGGACCTCTTTTGAGAAAAGTGTTAGCTCTCCACCCTTGAAAGAGAAAATTATAGTTTCTCCAAGACATGTACTTCAGTTTTTCTTGATGAGGCATGGGAAATTTCCTGTCGAGGAATCCAAGCATACCTTGACTTTCATTAGGTCCAATAACTTTTTCCTAGAGAAGAAAGTTTGATTGGTAAGATGGAAAAATAGAAAATTACAAACAATTAGTGCTGATTGATAAGACACCGTTTAAAATGCGAGGCTGCCATTGTCAAGAGCAAAATTGACCGAAAGAAACAGAGCAAAAGAAATGGAGAGAGAAGTTTAGATTTAGAATCAATATGGGCAGAAAAAAAAATATGTGAAGTGGGAGCAATTAACGTGTTTGAAGAAAAGCCAAGAAAAAAAAAAGGGAGTAAGATGACAAGAATAGAGATGATGAGTTTAGATAAAGGACTCATCACATCATCCTAGGCTTTGATACCATTTTGAAATTTTAATAAAATAAAAGAAAGAAGAGACACATGATATTAGAATGTCACAATGTTTGGTGAGTCCTCGAGAAGGTAGAATTTCACTATATATGTCGACAAGGTAAAGAAAGATTTCTCCAACATGGATGAAAACTAGCTTTCTAACGATAATAAATAAATAAATAAGATAAAAGTCAGAACATTATAAACAAATATTGCACAAACGCGGGCTGTTAATGTTGTGGTTCTTTAGCTGAAATTGCAGACACATGAGCTTTATTTTGGGCTACTGCCACTTAGTTGCTCTACATCTTGGTCTCTAGAGGATCTTATTCCTGCGGGGACTACTAAATAAGTTTCTAAACTTTTTAATTTTTTAAATATATTTTTGTGTTATTATTGTGTCTAAATAAGTCTGTATTCTCTATGATTTGTATATGAAAAAAGTCACTTGTATCACGTGACCTTAAAACCCGTTAACCGACTAGTATTTTTTGCATACATGGACCTTGATCTGGTATATTTTGACATAGCAAAATTGGTTCAATGGGAAAATTTCTCGCTTGAGACGTTGTTATTCTGATTCAACTTTGACATGTTAAAAAAGTTATGTAATCTACCAAGAGTTCAAAGAATGTTAGCTAAATATAAATTTTAGTCTGAAGGTCACGTTTGTCATATGATATCTTTAATCAACATAAAATTTTATTTCAATAAAAAGTATAAAATAAAGATTTATATGGATATAATAAAATTATAAATTTTTTTTTGAAAAGTTTAGAATAATTCAAAGATTTGTTTAATATTGGCATAATGATTAAAATAATCTATGAACCATTTAAGGAAATTCAAATAAGTAGTTATTCTTCTATTGTGTTCGACAAATTCCTATATATATATTTTTTGTATTAAATAGACACTTATGACTAATAGTTGACTAATTATTATTAATAAAAATATCACTTATCATTTTATGTCTATATAGTGTTGACATAACATTGATGTGAAGGTTGAAAAATACTTTATGATCATTTCACCATACTACATCAACATGTCATGTCATTATTATTATGACATATGTTGTTGATTTCTTACGCAAATGTACATGTAATTAACAAGTAATATAATAGAAAGTAGAATTCATTCTCACGGAGAATTGAATTAATTCCTAATTGCTAACTATTAAAATTATAGCATCTTAATCTTATCCAAATAACCTAATTATTAAAAAGAAAAATTAAAATTAATAATTAAAACTAATCTAAAATCTATCAACAAAATTATTTATTAAATTCAAATAACTATCAGACTTAAGATTATGATATCCTTCAATACTTATTCTGATTATTATCTCTCTCTCTTAACTTAGTTTAATGGATTAAGTTGTTAACTTAAATTTTTAATTTATTTACAAGTTTCTGTCGAGTTTCTTATAAAAATATCTCTCCCAATTAACCTATTATATGTTTATACAAATTAAATTAAAAATAGATTCATTAAGTTCGTACTCTCATTTTGACTACATATGGCTTATAGGTGTATGTCTATCTTATATGCAAATCAAATCACTTAATCAACTAAGTATATTCAATCATGCGCTATGTTATTTTAGGTTTATCAAAATCTCTTTTGTCAAGATTTAACTTAGATTTTTAATTCAATCTAATTGTTGGTCAGTCAACTAAAAGCATTAAGTTTATAATAAAATAAACAACCTAAATCTATAAAATATAAGCAAAAGAGAGATAAATAAATAAGACTACGTATTGAATTCAATCGTAATATTAAATTAACAATTTGGTTCTTTATCAAGTCACACATTATCATCAAAATAAGTTTAAATATTGAAACTAAATCAAGAAAAATAAAAAATAAAAAATAAAAAAACTCCAGGAGTAAAACTCTTGATCTCCAAATCTTTTTGAATTTTTCAATTTCTTTTCAGCTTCAATGGGACTTTTTTTTTTCAATAATTTTGTGACTTGAATCTCAGTTGTCAATCAGGTATCTCATTCTCCTCTAAAAGTCTCCTAAAAGGTTATTTTTATATAACTTTAAAGTTATATCAACTTAGGTAAAGAAGGAAGTTCATTCTAATTAGAATTTTCTTATCAAAATACGTGAGTGAGCCATGGCCTCAACCAATTAATTAACAAAAATCACAATTGTTCTAAGACTACTGCAATATTTCAACTTCTACAATATTTTTTACCATGTTCCAAGCTGAACTAGGTGAAGTAATAAACATAAAAATTGTAGCTTTTTTTCTTGTTTAAGAATCATCTCATTTGGAGCTTTGTAGAGAAAATTATGATCAAAATTATCAAAATATATGCAATAAAAGTCTGTACCTCAAAATTGCTCTTCTTCTTCTATTAAAATTCTTCTTTCATTAATCACTTACAAAAGCACAAATAAATTAGTAACAACCTATTTTAATCACATTAACACTAAATTAAGTGTAAAATTAACTAAACTTAGTTGACTCACCTAAATTAACAAACTTAAAATAATTTAAATAAAATTTACTAATTTTTGTGCATTATTACAAGAACTAAGTTAAATTACTATCAAAATTAAATCCAAATAACTCTATATCAGAGAATTATCGACATATCAACATATCACGTCATCATTATATAATATAAAGTTATAAATAGTATTTTTGATAAACAGCAATTAGTAAATTATTAATTATAATGGCTTATTAGGTTTTAAATAAAAATAATGAATCTAATTGAATAAAATGAAAGAATAAAAATTTAATTAAATTTTTTAAAATAATTCAAAAGTTTTTAGATATTATATTTAATATTTTAATAAAAAAATTTATATAATATATGCCATTATTCACTACCTAAGACCAGTACGAGAGTTGCGTCATAGTGAATTTCGTGCCAAATTCTTGTCCATTAAGGAGAAGAAAGTGAAGAAAATCTATGAAACAGCACGAGAAATTGTTGACTGAGATAATGCATTCGCATAGGGTTAACCTAACAGCCCTAACACCCACGAAAGTGCGAGCGTCCCGCTGGCATAGGGAAAGGACGAGCAGGACGACCGATAACAGTTGACCGCTTCACATCATTGGTTCTGTTCATTCCTCTGCCAGCTTCAAGGAATCTTACTAGATAGCTACGACTGAGAGCTCTCCAGTATAAAGAGCTTGGGATAAAACATCTACAACGAAATGTGTACCTGCTGCATTCAATTTCGTGTCAAAGATCTTTAAAGGGGAGGGAGCGTAAAATAAAAGTTCAATATTTATATATTTATTGAACTTATATAGATATATGGAGTTGATATCAAGTACAAATTTCTTTTCTTATAATTTCATATAACTATTCAATTTATAGATGTTGAGGTTCATATTGAAGCCCACATTTTTCAAGAACGATAATTTGGAAATTCATAAAAAAAAATTTAAAATTCTAATAAAAAATTGTAGTAGATATAAATTTTATAGTAAACGTAACATCCTGAAAAGTCTCAGCAATGAAAAAGGTGTTCTCGGAGCAATTAGAGTGCTATCGCAGCCCTTCACATCACAAAGCTCATTTCCCTCCTTTTGGCCCCCTTCCCCACGACGACGCTCACTACGTGTGTGGCCTTCATTGCCTCGTTGAATCTTTCTAAAGGGAGGCTAAGTAGATGAGACAGTTTTTTTGTTTTTTTATAATTTAAAAATAAAAAAATTTAAATTTTATTATTTAAATAAAAAATTATATATTAATTAATAAATTAAATTTTTAAATACGTAATAGATGAGACAGTTGATAACAAAGTTTAATTTTTTTAATAAACATAGTTTAAATTTTTTTTTTGGAGTGAAATATGATTTCTTCACTTCATCAAATTGAGTTACATCTGGCATATAAATATATAAAGGGACAATCACTAATACTCACTGTAATTTAGAAAATAACTTTTTTTTAGTAGACATAGTTTAACTTTAATCCTTTTCTTTATCTAAAAATTACATGCTTGGCACATTTAGTCATCTAACAATGAAACAAATATAATAGTTCCTTAGTTTAATCCCCTCCTTTTGCTTGCCTTGTTGCAAGCATAGTTAAAAAATGAAAAAGAAGTTAATATTTTATAAAACAAAATTAACCTTCGAGATGGGACTTGGTGACAGACCCAGATGTTTACATTTGAGGCAACCAAGTTAAAATTGCATAATTGTAAAATATTGTCATAACTTTTGTTGAAATTTATTTTTTACATAAAATACTAACAATGAATAAGATACTAAAAAAATTAAACATTAATCGAAAAATCAATTAATTTAAATAAGTTAACAAAATAAAATTTACTAACAAATTATTTTACTACCCAAAATTATAAGCAACTTTCATCTGGAAAATGATAAAGTTTGAATATACCACTTTGCTTAAAATAATAAATCAAATTTATAATTCATCTTTCAAAGAATTTATCATTATATTTTGTAGATTTGCTTCTGGGGAAGTGTGTGTAGGTTGGAAGGGACAGGTCAAAGCGAACGTGTCTCTAATTTGGGCTTAAATATTTATGTCCATGTCAGTTTTAAATTCTTAATCAAGATCAATTTAATTATTTTAATCTATATTAAATATTTTTAATTTATAAAGTATGAAAAAATAATTTAATAGCAACATAGGGTCTTTTTTACTTTTGTTTCTCCTTTTATTGCATGTAAATTTTTTAACCAAAAATTTTTTTGAAAGGTAAAAAATAATTTATTCAGTATGCCAAGAGATAACAACAATGAATAAAGGACTAATAAATCCTACCATCAGTAGACAAAACCTTTAAAAAAGGGAAACCTAATCAATAAGCATATTTGGTTTAAAAATAAGACACAATTTGTGAGACCCCACCTCAGATTAAGAGGTTAAAAATGTAACTTAACTTGGTGAGCTAGTAATTCAAAATCCTTAAGAATGTTTTTAAGCATTTTTAACTTAGAAACATGCATTCTACATTCCTAAATAAGTTTATTGAAAAGTTGGGACTTTAAAAACGGCCAAAAGATTGGGTTTTTAACTTGGAAATAGCATTCTAGACCAAGAGTCCAGATACTTGTTCATATAGTATCGAGACATATGATTTTTGTAATAAAGTATCGATACTTTTATCGAAGTGTTGACACTTTTGATTGAGACCTTTTGAGAAAATGTCTCTATTTCAAAAGTATCAATACGTAGGCTTAAAGTATTGACACTTCAACATTATATTTCAAAAAAAAAAAAAGTAAGATCGTCTTTGCTCACCAACCCTTTAAATATGTCACCATTCTCGAGACCTTAATGGTTTTCTTCACTACTTAGCTACCAGCCACCTTTCCCTCAACCCTCTCAACTCTCTTTCACCTCCCAATCCATTTTCTCTCAAGACCAACAAGATTTATAATTTGGAAACTTGTTTGCTGATATTTTTTAAGCTAAAGAATTGATTTCTTATCATCAAAATCTATGGGTTTTCACCCCTCAGCTTTGTATCCCTCTAAAGTTTTGATTTTTATTCTAAATGTTAGGTTTCAAGTGGGTTCCTACATAGTAAGCTTACCAAGGTAATGTTATTACAAACTTGGATTTTAATGTTAATATATAAATAGGATGAGGACTAGAGATTGAAATAAATATTAGATTGATGGTTAGTTGAGGTTTTTGTAGCGAAAGCATGGTTAGGGCAAGATTATGATGTTAGACACGTTATTAATACTCGTTTAGTTATTGCTAGGTGAGTGGATATTCCGTTTTCAAAACTATTTTAGTATGTAAAGTAAAGCATATTTAATTGAGTTCTCTAAATGGCATGATTCCAATGATGTTTTTAAATGATAAAGTGTTCATGTATGAATTCAAAGTTTTGAAAAAGTTTGTGAATCTATATATATATATATATATATATATGTAAATATTTTATTAAATATTAGTTTTTAATAAAGGAGACAAGTCTTTTCAAATGTTTAACTCAAAATCTTCAGTGATGGTGTAGTAAGTATGAAATTCACGATAGAATGACAGTAAGTAAAGGTGGATATATGTTTCACACCCATACAAATAGTGATGAATATATATATGTTATGAGCATAAGCAAAAGCAAGCACGTATGATCAATTGAAAGCATGAGCTTGAGTTGTGATAACATTATTTAAGTTTCCATACATAAAAACAATAATAGAAAAAGTATCAATACCTTGAAGCCATAATGCTTGGAGGGAATTCTGTGCTAATAGTCTTGATACCTATTGGTGAAGGTATTGAGACCTAAATAAGAAGTATCAAAACTCCAGGTATAGAATAGTATGTTTAGTCCTTTTCTATGAGTTTTTGATGATTTTCCACTTAAGCTATACTCCAAAGGTTTATGTGAACTCAAGATTGGTTTGAAATACATACAAAGGCTTTGAGTAACCTATTTTCAAATATTGATGGCAAAGTGTTTGAAGTTCCTAAATGCATGTTTAGTTAAAGTGACCATTATGCAAAAGCTCCTCCCTTTTGACGTATACCATTCTCGTATGCACTCATGGAGTCTTTATGACTCACACATGTAAGATGTATTTGTTTTGTAGATCATTGAGTAGCTAGAGCAAGTGTCACAGAGACGTGATACGTTCCTTCATGGATAAGCGTTCTACCAGCTGCTTACAACATAGAAGGTCTTGTCATGTTCCTCTAACGAGTTGTGCTCTATGCTTATATTTATGTGATGCTATTGCTGCTTGCTAATTTATCAAGACAATTTGCTTTAAAACTTTTATTAAATTAGCAAAACATCATGCAAGTGCATATGGTTAACAAGTAATATAGTAGTGAGTGAGTTATCGTCTCTATAGAGAATTGTATCCAAATTCTTGCTAATTACTAAAATGGGAAATCTAGTCTTATCCAAGGAAATCTAGCATGAAAATTGATTGAAAATAAAAATTACAGTAATAAGGCTAAACTAGTGAACTAAGCTGAAAAAAATTACACATAAATTGAGTTGGAAAACAGCGGGGAAGTATCTAGGATTATGGTTTCCATTAATGCTTCATTTGGACTTCAGATTGACTAATTACCTACTTTTATGGAAAACTAATGCCAGCCTAGGATCCTTAAGCATATACGATTCTCCGTCGAGTCATTGTACAATGACCTACCTTAATTTAGTTCTTTATATGTCTATAGCTAATTAATTAACTAAGTTCCTTATGTGTAGGTCTTATAAATTGACTGTATATGGTTAATAGGTGTATGTCTACTTTGTTAACAAATCATCCAATCAATTCCTAATTGCAATGATTATATACTACCTAAACCATGGTCTTTTTAACCTAACTTTGTCAAGTATTATCTAAAAACCTACGCACATGTTTTTGGTTGTCAGTCAATAAAATGGGAAATAAGTGCAGATATGAATAAACACTAAATATTCCATAAAAACAAGTAATAGCCAATCAATCATCCAAACTATACATTAATATCCATGATAATCCTAGAAAAGAAACTTTAGCTTAACATTGCAACAGCCCACAATAAAATTTCAGCAAAACTAAGCATTTATACAAGAAGATTTAGAGAGAAAAAAAATAAAGTTGGTGAGAGAAAACTCTTTTGGTGTAGCTTTATCAAGCTTTTCTTCAAGATTTTT
>NW_018397263.1:4703305-4907899 GCF_002168275.2 Theobroma umbraticum
TCTCCTTGTGGAAAGCTCTTTTTTGCTTTTAAAGTTGCTTTTACCTCATCTACTTGAAAACCCCTTTAAAATGGCCTCTATATACCTCTTTTAAAGCCCTAAAGTAAAAAATTGAGAATTGTAGATTTTAAAAGCCCTATTCAGGCGCCATGGCATTGGGTGGCTAGTGCTGCAATGCCCAGCTCACTATTTTGTGTTGGAGACATGTGTTCTTGGCTCTTCAAGTTGCCTAGTGTAGCACTACTAAAGGTTAGAGAATTCTAATGTGATTTTGACCATATTCTGAATAGAAATGAGTGAAGTAATAAACATAAAAGTTATAGCTCTTCCTCTTAGCTTTCCAATGATCTAAGAATCATGTTGATTAGACTTCTGTAACTTAAGTTATGTCTAAAATACCACAGCATATTTAGTGAAGTCTGCACCAAGCCAACTTGTACAATTCCATGCCACTTGACCCTTTCTCTTTTGAAGACCTTAAAAACATAAGAACTAAATCAGCCATAGCTAAAAATTAGCATTTTTACCATACAAATGAACTAAAATAACTTGAAGTAAACTAACTCAATTATGAGTAAACTCATTAAAGAAAAACAAAGAAAACTACATACAACTTTGCCTAAACTCAAAGACTTAGCCATTTTATCACTCAAAATATGACAAGATAACTCTATATAATAAAGTTATCAGTTAGACATGTTTATGTAAGCTGAATTAAGTACCATGTTTCTTTATGATATTAAATGGCTCAACGCCATGATGGCCCAAGGACAAAGTTAAGCCGAAGGCAAAGTTAAGCAATAAGGTGCTAGTGCATGATGATGTGAAACCATGTAACTCAACAAAGGGCATAACTAAAAGAAGGAAAAAGTCACAACACAAAACCCTAAGCCAAAGACAAAATCAATGAATACCTTAAACATTTCTAAAGTACCTTGAACATTAAAATAAGTAAAATACCTCAAAATTCGCAATAATAACAAAACAAAAATGTCGTCAACATGTGTAAGATATCTTGAATATCAACATAAATAAAATACCTTTAAAATTAATAACAATGATTAAGAAAAATAAAACACACAACATACAGTTATCCAATGAGAAACAAAGAAAAACACCAAAATAAAAAGTGAAAGTGAAACTTAATTACATGCAACCTGAAAAAACTTGAAAGCAAAACTACTAATTTACACCACATAAACAAAAACAAAAAAAAAAAAGGCAATTGAAAAGTAAATGAAAACTTGTAGACAACAATAGTAAAATGCAGAAGAACAAAACAATCTGACAATAATAAAAACAAAAAAAATCAAAGTAGAAATAAAGGAGAGGCAAAACATGAAAACCTAACAACCAATTTGCATCACATTAACAAAATCTATAAAATCAAAAGCACAAACCGAAACCAAATTCAAAATTATAAAGGAGAATAGTAACAACAGTCAAAAAGAAAATAGAAGAAGAATGAAAGCAGAGAAAAAGAATCCTAGCAAAAAAAAAAAGATAACTAGAATCACAAAATCGAAAGCAAAGACAAAAGTGAAATTATCAAAACCTAACCCCCCAATTTGCTTCACATTAAGAAAAACTAAAAAAAAATAACTAAATTCAAAGTTGGAGAGTAAAATAGGGAAAACAAATAAACAAAAGAAACAACATGGAGAGAATAAAAAGAAAAAAACCAATAAAAATGTGAGAAACAAAAACAAGAACAAAGCAAATCAAAAAACAAAAGAAAAGTGAAAATAGAGAAGAAGAGACCAATATAGAGAATAAAAGGTAAAAAAAGATGACACGAAGAGCCAAAACCAAATGAAGAGAAAAGAAGTTTCTTGAACCATGGGATGATAGAAAGACCAAAATACCATCAAAATGTTTAAAAATTAAAAAATGTCCTCAACAAAAAGAACAAAGTTAACATAAACAGACAAAAATGTCCCGTACATTTTGTAAAATAACCCAAATCCCATAAAAACCCTTGCCATTGTGAATATAATAGAAAGATCAAAATGCCCTCAATTTATTCTAAAAAGCCAAAAATATCCTTACCAAAAAAGGAGAATCTTAATGTAGACAGACCAAAGTGCCTTTAACATTTTCAAAAATACCGAATTTATCTACCATAAAAAATCGTACCATGCCAAATGTATAGAAATACCCTTACCATTTTAAAAAACCTCAAAATGTCCTAATTTGTTCTCATAAACACAAAAGGAAAATTCAAGCCATGGCCTCAAAAATTTTAAAAATACTAAATGTGTCTCGAATAAGTGTTAATTGTCACAACTCAAGAGTTTAAACCTTGCTAGGCAGCCCACTGGATAGCAACCTAGGTAGGCTAGTTAGCCAAGACTGTCTACCAAACGGCCTAGGCCAAGAAACTAACAACTTAGGCAGTTTTGTAGGCCAATAGGTCCAACAAGAAAATTCAACCTTACTTAGAAGTTTGTTTTGATTTGAGTCTTTGTAAAATCTACTGCATTTTTTTTTCTTTTTTGGTTTTGAAAGAAAGGGGATTTGAACCTTACTCTTCAAGTAGAGGGATTATACACCAATCAATAAGTCAAATGTTTGGGTGTAAAAATCTAATGTATTTAAATTTGAATAGATTTACTTAAGATTTAATTTGATTTGATTAGGATTTGATTTAAATTTGAATATCCCTTTTCAAATTTAAATCCACCTAATCCTATCCCATAAAAGGGGGGCATTAGCCTATAAATACCCTCACTTTTCATTTGTAACACACACCAGATAAATAAAGAGCATTCCATTTCTCTAAAAAGCTTTGCCTTTTTTATCTTTCTTTAGGTTTTGTTTTTTGTGAGTTTTGAGGTTTACTTAAGTTCTATTTTCAAAGTTTAAGGTTGCATGAATTAGGCTAAAGTCTCGGCATGTGATAGTTGGTATCAGAACCAAAAGAATCGACCATAAAAAATGGCATCAATAGTGGACCAGTTTGCACCCAACCAAAAGGTAAAAGAGACTAGAGGTGTAATTAAGCGACGTAAGTCGAGGGACATGTTGTCAACTCTCAAAGAGCGAGTAGCTAGAGTGGAGATGGTCATGGACAAACGAGGGATAGACTTGAGGAGTTTAAGGCCAGCCTAAAGTAGTTGAGGTCTACATATGATGAGCTTTATGGGAAGTTACAAAAGATGGTGGATACACTAAACCACTAAGAAGCAACATTAGAGGAGATAGTCGAGTCATTACGACAAGAGGTTTAGGGGCTTAGGGACAAGCTCATTGCACTCAAGGCAACTACAGGCAGTGGGGGGTCAATTGCTTAATTGGGAAATCACTTGAATGTGTTTATGCCCATGGAATTCCAAGGAAAATGGAAGCCAAAGAGGTGGTCAATTTCCTTTGGAGCTTGGAACAATGTTTCAAGGCCATGAGCATCACAGAGGATGCTTTATGGATTAATTCTGCAATGATATATTTGGTGGACATTGCCGTGTTATGATGGAGACGTAAGTGTAATGAGAAGTTCAGGGAAATAACCATTAGCAATTAGGCAGAATTCTAGAGGGAGTTTTAAAAGTAATTCTACCTTGAGTATATAGATGATGAGCTGCGTGGAAAGCTCATGAGGCTTAGCTAACAAGGCGAGCTAAGAAAATATGTAAAATCTCTAAATTATTATTGTAAATTAATGATTTTGGTGAAAAACAAGTGCTCTTTGCATTTATGGATGGGCTTAAACCATAAGACAAGTTGGAACTCCAAAGCGAGGTGTTTAAAATATCACAAAGGCCATGACTATGGTGGAATCATTAGTTGAGTTGCGAAAGTTTGACAACAAGCCTTTTCTTTCCAAGCCCAAGAAAGAGAGCAATAGTTGTAAAAAAAAAAAAGATAGTGGATTAGAGGAAAAGGTTTATGAAAAGTTACCCCACCATTGAACAAAGGTAATCATCAAGTAGAAGGGTAAGGACAGAAAACACATCAAATGTTTCTTATGCAAAAAACAACACTTGACGACAAACTACCCCATGCATAAAAAGCTCGTGACCATCACGATGGACAAAGAGGATCTAAGCAACGAGAGTGACAACCAATGTGTAGAAGAACCCAACGAATAGTCACACTTAGAGAACTTAGTGTTATACAAGGAAGAAGAGACTCATACAATCCAAAAGAATGATTAGTGTAATGGCAAAGAGTGCCATGATCCACAGTTAGGGAGCCTAAGAGCTCACTAAGATTGGGCAACATTGTGTTACATCGAGGGGAACAATCAACGACAGTGGGATTTCATATGGTCTAAAAGAAACTAAGATCAATGACAATAGAACAGTAAGAAACGAGGGCCAAGAAGCCTAAGACATGGGCACAAAATCATCGAGACTAACCAATCACACATAACACTAAAGAGCTGACACAATTGTGAATTGGTTCATAACAAGTGTCCAAGGAGATAATACATTTCAAAGAAGTGCGAACAAGCCAAAAGTACACAAAATGAGGTCACTCTAGGCAAAGACATGCAAAAGGATAGTCGCGACATGACAGTGCACAAAGACATCCATCTCTCAGCAATGTGGGTGTTGTTGGATTGAATGGGGGAGGATGTTACGATCCAAGAGTTCAGACTAAGCTAGGCAACATAGTAGACCAGCAACCTAGGTAATCTGGTAGGCCAATAGGCCTAACAAGAAGATCTAGCCCAACTTAGGGTTTTGTTCTAATTTAAATCCTAGTAAAATCTGATGTATTTAAATTTAAATAAATTTGTTTAAGATTTGATTTGAATTTGAATATCACTTTTCAAATTTAAATACACCCAATTCTATCCTATAAAGGGTCATTAGCCTATAATTATCTCCTCTTTTCATTTATATCACACCAAAGAAACGCAGAGCATTTCATTTCTTTACAAAGCTTTCTTTCTTATTCCTTTCTTTTGCTTTTACATTAGTTGGTTTTAGACATAGTCAAATCAATGTTAATTAGGCAAAGACAAACTAATAACTCTATAATATAAAGTTATTTGGACTTAATTTTGATACTAATTTTGCTTAATTCTTGTAGTAATACATAGAAATTCGTAGGTTTTATTTAAATTATTTGAAATTAGTTATTTTAGGTGAGTCAATCTAATCTTAGTTAATTTTATGCTTAATTTGATGTTAATGTGATTAAGATAGGTTATTATTGAGTTACTTTCAAAGCCTATAAAAACAATCTTTTAGAGGACTTTTAGAAAAAAAAGAGAATGAAATGCTAAATTAACAGCTGAGAGTCAAGCCACAAAGTTATTAAAATTGAGAAGAATTTGAAGGATTCAAGGAGATTTGGAGATCAAGAATATAATCCTTGGTTTTTTTCTTTTTGTTATTCTCTTATTCTGTTAGTTTTATTTTTAATGTTTAAATTTTATTTAATGATGATGTATGACTTGATTGAGAACTAATTCATTAATCTAAGAACATGATTGAACTCAATATGTAGTCTGAATTATTTATTTCTCTTTTACTTATGTTTGATGAATATAAGCTGTTTATTTTATTCTATTTTTAATGCTTCTAGTTGACTGACCACCGATTAGATTGAATTAAAAACCTATGTTAAATCTTGACAAAAGAGATTTAGGTAGACCTAGAATAAAATAGCATATGATCGAATGGACTTAGTTGATTAGATAATTTAATTTGCATATAGGGTAAACATACCCCTAAAAGCCATACGTAGCCAAAATTAGAGTATGAACTTAATGAATCTTTCTTCAATTTAATTTGCATAGACATATAGTAAATTAATTGGAAGGTGTATTTTTATTAGAAACTAGACAGAGACTTGTAAATAATTTAGGATTCTAGGTTAGCAACTTAATCTATTAAACTAAGTTAAGAGAGAAAGACAATATGAAAATGAAGTAAAGAGAGATATCATAATCTTAGGTCGGGTAATCATTGGAACTAATTTTGTTGATATATTAGTTTTAATTATTAGTTTATTAGTTCTGATTTTGCTCTTTAATTTTAATTGTTTAGATAAAATTAGGATGTGTTAATTTTAGTAGTTAACAGTAAGGATTAATTCAATTATCTATGAGATCGATATTCTACTCATTTTTATATTATCTTTGCGATATGTATACTTGCGTAAGTAGAAAATTGAACAACACAAACATTATCTATTAATCCCATAAAAAACCCTGCATCAGTCTTACTAATGGACATATCCGGTAACTAGTAAGTAATTAAGAAGAAAATTAGTGTGAGTGATATATTTTGATTTAGAACCACTCCTATGTTTTTATCGTTTTACACTTTCAATCATGCTCTCATAGTTTGAATTTGTTCATGCTCATGCTTACGCATGCATTACTTAACCTTTTTTCATTTTTCCACTTTAATCTGTTATCAAAGTTAAGTAATTATTTATCCAAAAAAAAAATAAAGTATTGAAAAAAATTTCTTTACCCGACATGCTTTCAACAAATCTATTAACCTTCTTTGACAAGTTGTGAATGTAAAAATCATTTGAGACATAAGTAGTTCTCCCATGACACTGCCGTTTCTCTTATTTGCTGCGACAATTTTTTACGCGTTGGCCTTTAAAGAAAAACAAAATTTCTCCTTTCGACAATAGCTTCTTCAAATTTTCTTCATCTTTTTCGGTGAAAGTTCTTACATTCATTAAATTTCTTAGTTCTTGCATCTATTCATAAACTTCCTTTTTTTTTTGTGAATCTACTCATAAGTTAATTAAAATTTAACGATAAGTTCCAAATAGGATATTTCAAAATTAGAATTTGAGACCTTAACCTCCAACTCTCAAATATGAATACTAAAATAAGAAGAATTGATAAGATTATTTATGAAATGAAAGAGAAAATCATTTGTCATTGCATTGTTCAGTCTACTGTGTCTCTTAATTAATGTACAAAGACAAAAAATGAAAAATAAAAAATTAAGTTTATGGATAAAAAGTTGCAACATACAGACTCGACAAAATCACAGAACATGTTATGTTAAAGTATATGTTTGATTAGGGTTCTTAAATTGCATGTTTTCTAGCTTTGCTTAATTACTATCAATTAATTACTGTGTCTTGTGTCTTGCACACATGTAGCTTTTTCACTAATTCTTGACCAAATTAAAAAGGCATATTATTCTGGTCATCTCTACCCTCTTTTGGCTTTTCTTAACTAAGGTTCCTAATGTTTAGACTTTGCAGATATCTTCGTGATCCCACGTTTCTTTCGAGTGGAAGAGCTTGAATTTTCTTGTTCGAGGTCTTTTCTGCGTAATTCAAGGCACATGGATATATGATCTTTCAGCTTTTGTCTTTCAACTCAATGTATGTCTCGTCTTCTTGACCTGCTACAATCCAAAACGCTGTATTATCTTTCTTTTCAACTTATGGATCGTGTTCCTGATCTGCTATAATCTAGAGCATTGTCAATTTTTGTTGACTTCATTCTAGCTTCTTTCCTCTAACCTTTTAATGTAATTTCCTAGTATTCTACTAGTAATACTTTATACCCTTTGCTTTAGGGTACAACATAATGACCTACTGGACAATTGACCCACGTTGAAAGTCAATATAAATTTAAAATCCTGGGACCGTGGATCGGAAATGAGACAGAGAAAGGTCTTCATATTCCTCCAAGACTAGGATTTTGTTTGGAGTGATAGATTAAGCTTTTCTTGCAACTTGCATATCAAGTATGCTTTCCTGTTTCTTTAACTAGACTTTTTAGGATTGCTTGATGCATAACGATCAAGTCAGAACCTGTTTCATCGGGGCAATTCCCCACCTCACAAGCAGGATTTCTCGCGTCTTTGGCCAACGGGAGAGAGTGACGTCCTTGGCGAAATCAAAATTGATGGTCAAACTAACCATTTCGCAATTTGCCATTGTCCCTGTTGATGAGAACGACAAATCTAAGACCTATTTCACTATGAGCGCTCAAGCTATATATATGAAAAATCAATTCATCTTCTAGATTTGCTGAAATTGGCATAATTGTTAGACTTAGCAAACTAATTAATTATTCTAATTAATCTAAACAATCTGTTTGGTCAATAATAAACCTAGAAATTGGCATTATTCTAATTAATCTGTTTTTTTTTTGTTTTTCGTTTTCTTTTCTCAAAGACCAAACCCATAAATTATAAGATTTGAGGAAGTGACTCAATGACTCAATAATTACAAGTCAAGCTATACTGGCCTCTTTACAATCTCTTCAATCTTAAATCTAATAAATAGCATACACCTTTTAATAAGATTAAAATAATATGTGACATTTACTAGAGCCATACATTTAAATTTAATTATGGCTAAAAAGTTACGATTAAAAAACAAGCTTTCCTTTCATGTTAATGGAACTTGAAGTTGTCGAACTCAAAAGTTTGACCACACTTCTGGATCATGAATTTTAATGAAACTTATTATGGATTAATAGGTTTTCATGGAAATATTTATTTATGGATTATGATGAAAATTATGTTGATAATACCTTTTTTTAATACATAAATTCCTTGTTGATTAATTGCTATGCTTACTCCATGTATTAATGTTGCATTACATGTCATATTCATTATCATTTTTAACATATTTAAAAAAAACTAAGAGGTTTTAATTTCAACTTTGGAATATAATATATTGTTTTAATAGTGTTGAATTTTGGTTAAATTAGGATATTTTAATTCTAGTTAGACTAGTATACATTACGAAGATAGTCTTTTGCTATAATACTTTGAGCAAGACTACTAGACCAGAATATCAAGGCACATTCATATATGATCTTTCATCTTTTGTCTTTCAACTCTACATTGGCTCGTATTCTAACCCACTACATTCTAGAACATTGTCAAGTTTTGTTGACTTCATTCTGACTTCGTTATTCCAACCTTTTAATACGATTTTCTAATATTCTACTAGTACTATATTGTACCCTTTGATATAGGGTATAGAACAATGGCTCGTTGAAAAATTGACTCTCATTGCAAGTCAATAGAAATTTCAAACCCTTGGAGGATGGATAGGAAATGAGACAGAGAAAGGTCTTAATTTGCCTCCAAGACTAATTAGACCTTTGTTTGGAGTGATAACTTTAGTTCTTGCAACTTCCATATCAAGTATGTTCTTTTTTTTTCTTTAACTATACTTTTAGAATTCCTTAATGCAGAACGATCGAGTTGGAACTTGATTCATTTTCCAATTCATTCTCCACCTCACAAGAAGGATTTGTCACATCTTCAGCAAATGGGAAAAAGTGAGAACAACTTTGACCAACATCAAATTGATGGTTAAACTGACCATTTCACAATTTGCTACTATCCTTGTTGATGACAACGATGAATTTAGACTTATTTTAGTAAGGGTGCTCAAGCTATATATGAAAAATTAATTCAGGTTCTAGATTCGTTGAAATTGGCATTATTGCTAAAGTTAATTAATATTATTTAGTATCTAAAAAAATTTAGACAATCAATTCATTAAGTATGCAGTTATTGGACAGAATAGAGTACTACAAGATCACATTGATAAGGATAACTTGAAGTCATCAGAATCAACCAAGGATAAGGAGTTGGATCAATCTTCACAGTCATCAAAATCAACCAAGGATAAGCAGTTGAGCCAAACTTTACAATCACAACATTTATAATTCAATCTAGGATAACTCTTGTATACTTATCAAATACTTTGATGTAATCCTATCTTAGTCTATCTTTTGATTTGATGTAATCTCATACTAGTTATATCCTCTTATCTAAAAAGCTTACCATGTAGTCTAAATTTATAGTGACTGCAAAGCTATAAAACCATCCTTCACCAAAGATTCTATTCTTTCTTATATTTCTCATATGGTATCAGAGCCTTAAGTTCTTCAAGTATTAAGCATTTCCATTGAAGGTCTTTAATAGCATAAGTGGCACAAGTTGGTTTAATAGCTTAGGGAAAAGGATGTTTAGTAACCATGTTTATTTGTTTAGGTTTGAAGATATTGTTTTGTGACCCAGTAACCATAAGATGAGTTCTTTGTATAATAGGATTCGAAACAATGTCAGTTGAGCTTGAAAGTGAAGATTGAGATGAAGAAGAAACCTTAGTTGATGCTGATGATGAAAGAGGCTGAATGCACGAGTCTGCAACTCGTGGAAAAGCAATGTGAATTGGTTTTAATGATGGAGTCAGTGCAATATTTGTTGGACAAACAAAATATGACATAGAAGTAATAAAGTCAGAATCTGTTAAGGAAACAAGAGATATGGTAGACAAGTTCTTAACAATATGTTGGATATCAGAAAAAGAAAACTAAGACTAATCAAATAAAACATTTGTTGATGTAAATATCTTATGAGTGATAAGATTTAGGCATAGGTAAGCACTTCTATGTTTGGATTTTTTATTCAGCTAGAATTGAATAAGGCAATTACTTCAATAGGTAGATAGTAGCATCGAAGCCATAAGACCAATATTGAAGTGGCATGAAAACATGATAAAGAAAGATAAGGCAAGTTTCTACTATACTTTTGTGTCTTTTTTCAACAATAGCATTATGTTATGATGTATTTAAAGGGCTTTAACGGTGTTGAATACTAAAAGAACTAAGAAAAGACTTTAGTGCTTCATATTCTCCTCCACAATCTAAGTAAATTAAATGAACAAAAGAACAAAAATAGTTTTTTACCATTGATTTAAACTTAGGAAACAATAAATTGATATTAGATTTATTTTTCAAAGGAAAAATCCAAACATATCTCGTAAAATGTTTAACAAATGAAACATAAAATTGAAAACCATTAATAGAGTAAACTCTTAAAAGTCACCAAACATTAGTGAGAAGTATTTTAAGAGGTTTATTTTTCACCAAAGTAGATTTAGCAAAAGCTAGTTTATGGATCTTATCACAACAGCAAGTGTTGTATAAACTACTGAAAATAGTAGAAGAATAAGGTAAAGAGAAGTTTTCGATCACGAATTGCAAAATGTGGTTTAAAGGATGACCAAGCCTTTAGTGCCAATTAATGGAACTAGTTTTTGTGCCAATAAGTGCTAGAGCTTGTGGAGTGACAAGTGGCTTGGTTGTTTGAAAGTCATAAACACCAATGTTATTATGGCCACTTGCAAATGGCTTCCTCGTGTATGGATCCTTCATTTAAAAATGATATGGGAAAAATTCAATGGAAATGGAATTTAGTAGCACAAAATTTTGAAATAGAAAGTAAATTTGTATGTGCTTTAAGAACACAAAGAACATCTTGCAAAGAAAATGAAGAGAAGTGAGAGGTAAGAGATGTAGAACAAGTGTGCGTAATGGGTAAACTTTTGCCATCACCAATAAAAATTTCATCAAGCCTTCCATATGGTGAGTTGAGTGTTGGATTTTATAAATTTGAAGTAACATGGTGGGAAGTTCCAGAATGAACAATCCAAAAGTAGTTTTGATTATTTACAGTGGCATAATGTCCTATTGGTTGAGCAGAAGGTTGTCGTGGCTTGATCTGAAAATAATTTTTTGCTATGTGGCTTAGCTTGTCACAAAATTGGAATCTAACTTGTATAGTGGATTTATTGGTAGGACTTGTTTTCTTTGGAAATGATTATGGGCTATAATTGTTACTTGGGTTGTTACAACTAGAGGATTTGCTAAGCTGCTTGTATTCATCAAATGTGGTAGAGAAGGCTTTGGTGGAAAGATGTATAGTTAGAGGAGTGTAATCCTGAATAGATTCAAATTTCTTTAAAAATCTTCATAGTCTTGCAATTTTTCAAGGAGTTTTTCAAACGAGATATGAGTTTCTTTAGCCTTTTCTATTGTTGTTATTTCTTTGAATTCAATGCCAGTTCCATTCAAGGTGTGAATCATAAGGTCTTCTTCACTAACAAAATAATTTATCAAGGCTAATCCGTTGGTTTACTCCTTAAAATATGAAAATACTCACTTATAGATTTGGTTCTTCTAGGTTTGGTGAGCTTTCTCTCAAGTTCATCATTCTAGATTTGGATTTGTTGGCAAAGAGTTCCTTGATTTTCTACCAATCATCAAATGAGGTGTTGCAAGTAGCAAAACAAAGAACAACTGATTTCAAGAAAAAGGAAATGATGGTATGAAGTAATAGTTTATCTTGTTGAATCTGATGCTCATAGTCAAGGTTTGAAATCAATTAAGGTGGGTTTGAATTTGGTTAGGTTATTGAAGTTGGAGGATAGGGCATGGAACCATCTATGTAGCCATATAACTTATAGCCATGAAGCAAAGAGTTGAATTGGGCACACCAAAAAAGGAAGTTCGAAGTGGTAAGTTTAATGGGAAGTTGAACTGCTGCATGTATGGTTATCAATGGTGACAATAGCTAATTTGACATGATTGAGTTTAGATTTGAAAAGGGATCAGAACTAATGATATGTAAAAAGGAAGATGTTTGAAGAAGAATGATCCATGGTAAGTTTGAAGAGAGAAACGATTATGAAAAGATAAAAACACTTGACTCGTTAGAACAAATGAGGCTCTTATAGCATATGAGATGAGAAATGTGGTATCATGCGAATGGTGCTTAGGAACTTGTTTCTTCCCCTGTCAACATACCTATGATAGGATACAACTAGATCTTCAAAATCAAAAGACATCCCAATGGCTCAATTTCCAAATATAAAGCAACATTAATGGCTAAAGGTTATAAGCAAAGGCTTGGACTTGATTATACTAAAACCTTCAACCTAGTTGTCAAACGAGTCGTAGTCAATTTGGTATTATGCTTGGCAATATCCAAACAATGGCCTCTCTATCAACTAGATCCTCAATAAAAGTTGAATATTGAGCCATTGCAATTTTAGTCTTAGAAACAATTTGGATTCAATCTTTGCTCTCTAAAATCAAATGCAAACTTATGACAGTTCCAACTATCCTTTGTGATATCTTAAGTGTAACATATACTTGTGTAAGTCCAATATTCCATACTAAAATGAAGCATCTTGCATTCAATTATTTTTTTGTCAAAGAAAAAGTTAGCCAAAGGCAATTTCAAGTAAGACATGTCTTAACTACACAACAATTGGTCAATGCCCTCACCAAACCATTGTCTAAGTTCAGATTTCATTACATTTTATCCGAGATTGTTGTTTCCAGTGGAACCAGCATCTTGCGAGAACATATTAGGCAGAATAGAGTACTACAAGATCACATTGATAAAGATAACTTGAAGTCATCACAATCAACCAAGGATAAAGAACTAAATCAATCTTCATAGTCATCAAAATCAACCAAGGATAAGTAGTTGAACTAATCTTCACAATCACAACATTTAAATTCAATCTAGGATAATTTTTGTATACTTATCATGTACTTTGATGTAATCTTTATCTAGCCTATCTTGTGATTTTGATGTAATCTTATATTAGTTATATCCTCTTATCTAAGAGGCTTGCCATGTATTATAAATTCACTGTGAATGAAAAGCTACAAAACCATCCTTTATCACAATTCAATTCTCTCTCATATTTCTCATAACAGTTATAAGACTACAATGCGTGCAATAAGTCTTCCACCCAAAATATATAAAAAATGAATCTAAAAACATTATTTAGAATGACAATAGTAATGGCATATGAACAAAAAACCCCTACTAACCTTACGATTGGCTAAGAAAATGTACAATTTAATAAATCTGTTTTATTGAATTAAGTCCATGAGATTAACATGCTTGCAAGAAAATTGTAAAGTGTTATAATTATGAGATCCCTATGCATCAAAGTAAATCTCTAAATTATTTTTAGTCGATGTATCATTAAGATTGTGTTAAAAGGTGTTAGCTCAATAAGTAAGTCACAAGATTGTCCAAGAGGGGAGTGAATTGCACTTTAAAAGTTCTCTAAGAGATTTAAAAACCTTCAAATGATAAGAGTGGTTTTGTAAAAAATTTCTTCAAGCATGGTTTTTCACAAAGGGGATGCAAAGGCAATTTAATAAACTACTTAAAAAGTATGTGATTTAAAATAAATATTTTTCAACTTAAGATGTAGAATTTAAGATAAGATGAAAATTTTTTAAACAAGCTAAGAAAATATTTTCCAATGTAATCTAAGTTAATTACTGATATCTTTGTTATATAAAGTTATTTTGAGCACATATTACGGGCTTTAGTAGCTAGACCTTTGAGTTTTTAGATTCAGATGTTAGCATTTTAAGTGTTTTTCTAATGTAAGTTAGATTACATGTTGAATAGTTAAATTGAGTTGTTTTAGTTTAATTTTACTTTATTTTGTTTTAATTTACTTTATGAAGAGTTAATGTCAATTTCTCTCATAGTTTTGTCCAAGATATGTGATGAGCAAGGCGATATTAAGTTATTATAGCATAAGCATGGTGAAGTTATCACTCGTATATGCTGCAATAATTTAAAAATAACTTGAGTTGCAAAAGTCCAATTAATGAAATGTTTCATTCATTTAGACCAGATCAATGTAAAAATCACATCAAAATTTGATAGATAAATGCAATTCTGCACACAAGGCAGCTTGGTGACTGAGGTCGTGGCTCTAAGTTACTCATGATTGCGACGTTGAAAAAACTACCGATTTAGTGCTGGGAGGATTGCGGTCACGGTGCTTAGTTGGAAGGGTTCACGATACATTTGGCTGAGAGTAGAACGCCGTGACACCAAAAACTGAGTGTCATGACATCACCAAGTCTTGTCATGATGTCGTGGTGCTAATAAGTCAAAGCTGCGGTGCCACCCAAATTTTAAAAATTAAAACTTTGACAAAAAAATAGCAAGTAGGGCACCTCGCAAATATTTAAGAGGCTTTTTTTAAAGCATTTAGGGAGAGAGATGGCAATAGCTTTTTTGGAGAATTAAAAGTAAGAATCAAGCAAGAATTCAAAAGCAATTGTAATAAATTCGAGATCAGCCAAACTTTAATATTAGCTTATTACTCCCTTTTTGTGTTATTCTTATTTTCTTATTTTGAATTCATGGTTAAATTTCTTTGAATAGTGTTTTATTTAGTTATTATCAACTAATTTACTTTTCTAGGATTGTGGTGAATTTCAACATGTAGTCAAAATACTTGTTTTCTGTTATTTATTATGAATGGTATCATTTTACTTATTCAAATATGTTCTTAATGCCTTTAATTGCTTGAACAACAATTAATTGATTTGTGAATCTAATTAAAACTCGACAAAGAAATTTTAGGTTGGACTAAGATTTGAATAGTGTATGTTCACGTCACTTAGATGATCTAATTCGATACTTCGAATAGACATATGCCAATTACTATACATAGCCAAATTAGGACACTTGCTTCATGAACTTAATTTAATTGATTCCTATAGATATATAGTGAACTAATTAAGTTAGGTATTTGTATAAACATCTCGACAGAGACTTGTCCATGACTTTGGATTCTAAGTTAGTAAAACCACCCAAGAAAGTTAAATAACAGGAAAAGTTGGTATCAGATAAAGTATTGATTAAACTCATGATCCTAGGCTTTTAATCTACACATTTTCTCAATTTATTTAATTTCTATTGGTTAATTTAGTATTTCTTTTAAATTTTATTTTTGATTAGTTTAGCAATTTTCTCTCTTATTTTTTAAGATGACAAAATACTCCTAGATTAAGAGTGCAATGTCTATATTTATATTTTATATCTATGTGTAACTGAGGGATTACACCTCCTTAATAAACGCTCCCCCTTAATATATGCACAAAAAATAATTTCGAGATTTTTCTTTAATCTTTAAATTAGACTTTAATGAATGAGGAATCATAAGCACTCATGCTACTAAGCCATACAAGCTTATATATACTTTAATAACTTCAAGAGTCAAGCTTGTAGCTATGTAAGAACAAATGAATGTGCTTTTGATTTCTTACACAAGTGCATGTATCACAAACAAGTAATATAGTGATGAAGTAGAGTATCGTTCCCATAGAATAATTCCTATTTGCTAACTACTAAAATTGACATACCCTAATTTTATCCAAATAATAAAAATTAAATTAAAAAGCAAAAGAAAAATGTAACAAACTTAAAAACTAAAAAAAAAACTAAAATTAATTAGCAAAATTACTTCATTAAACTCGATTAACTAGTAGACCTATAATTATGATATCCCTCAACACGTCATCTTAATATTGTCTCTCTCTCTCTCTTAACTTATTTTAATAGATTAAGTTGCTAACCTGGAGTCCTAATTTATTTACAACTCTCTGTCAAGGTTCTCATAAAAATACCTTTTCCAATTTAGTTACTATATGTCTATGCAAATTAAATTGAAGAAAGATTTATTAAGTTCATGCTCTAATCCTAGTTACGTATGGCTTATAGGTATATGTTTACCGTATATGCAAATCAAACTACCTAATCAACTAAGTGCATTCAATCATATGATATTCTATTCAAGGTTTACTCTAAATCTCCTTCGTCAAGCTTTAACTTAGGTTTGCTATTCAATCTAATTGGTAGTCGAGCAACTAGAAGTATTAAGAACAGAATAGAATAAACAACTTAAAACCATCAAACATAAGCAAAAGAGAGATAAATAATTCAAACAACATATTGAATTCAATCATAATCTCATATTAGTAAATTAGTTCCCCATAATGTCACACATCATCATCAAATAAAGTTTAAACATTAAAACTAAACCAAGAAAATAAAAGAATAACGAAAAGATAAAAAATCCCAAGAATTGTAATCTTGATCTCCAAATATTCTTGATTGTCTTAATTTTTTTCTCAACTCCAATGAGACTTTCCTTCAATGACTTTATAGCTAATTCTCAATTCTAAATTTGGTATTTCGAGTCTCTAAAAGTCCTCCAAAATGTTGTTTTTATAAAGCTTAAAAGTTAGGCCAAGTTAGGTGTAGAAAAAAGTCAATTCTAACCAAGATTTCCTCATCAAACTATGTGAGCCATAACTTACCTCCACCAAGGTCGTAGCCTTGACGATATAATTTGCAAAAATCATGATCTCTCTAAGACTATTACAATGCTTCAAACTTGATAAGGTTTTTGACTACATTTTAAGCTAATCTAAGCAAAGTAATAAGCATGAAAGTTGTTTCTCTTTCTCTTATCTTTCCAATGATCCAAGAATCACCTCATTTAGAGTTCTAGAGAGAAATTTATGGTTGAAATACCAAGACATATGTAGTGAAAGTTTGCATCTCATGAGCACTTAACTTGACAACTATTCACCTTTTCATCTGCACACCTATAAAATCAGCAAATTAATCAATAATAACATATCTTAGGCTCATTAACATAAATTTAAATATAAAATTAGCTAAGATTAGATTGACTCACATAATTAACTAACTTAAAATAATTAAATAAAACCTAATTAATTTCTACGCATTACTATAAGAACTAAGCTAATTTACTATCAAAATTAAGACCAAATAACTCTATAGCATAGAATTATTAGCATGATAGTTAAATTATTTCAAGAACTTGTCAAAGACCACTTAAATAATGTTCAAGCAAATTTGATCATTTTCTCATAATCGAAACTATAACAATTTTAAAGCTAACACGCAAGAGTCGAAGGTGATAAGTTCAAGGCATAACTTGTGGTAGAGAGCTATACACAAAGAGAGGAAATAGACCACAATGAGATAATCTCTCTCATCATGAAGCATAGTTTGATCCAAGTGTTGTTTGCTATAATGGCCTACTTTAACCTTAAGTTGGAATAACTTGATGTCAAGACAACATTCTTACATGGTGAGCTTGAAAAGTGGATTTACACCCAACAACTTAGGGGTTGCATTGTTCCATGTATAAAAGGCTTCGTGTGTCTACTTAAAAAGTCATTATATGGCTTGGAATAGTCTCATGGGCAACGGTATGAAAGGTCTAATATCATTGCAGAGGCACATGGGTATATTAGGAGTGTATATGATAGCTATATCTATTGTAGAAAGCTTCTAGATGATTCATTTATCTATTTGTTATTGTATGTAAAAAATATGATTGTTGTTGCTAAAAGTATGCCTAACATTGATGTATTAAAAAAGCAGCTTAATGCTAGTTTAAGATGAAAGACTTAGGTGTTGCAAAGAAAATATTGGGTACAAAGATTATTAAAGATAGATATGTGTCTAGTTTATGTTTGTCATAAAAGAAGTACATTCAAAAAGCACTAGAACATTTTGGGATGCAAGATGCCAAGTTCGTGACCACTAAATTAGGGTTACACCTAAAACTTTCAGCTTGTTTATCATCACAATTGGAGAATGAGAAGTACATGACCTCGTTTTCCTTATGCCAATGTAGTGGGTAGCATTATGTATGTTATGGTGTGCAGTAGGCCAGATATCTCACATGTCATCAATGTCAATAGATTCACGGACAAACCGGGAAAAAGACATTGGCAAGCTATGAAATGGATCTTTCGATATTTGAAAGGCACTATAAATGTTGACTTTTAGGTATGAAGGAGGTACAAACACTAGTTGTATTGGTTTCTCTGATTTATATTTTATTGATAATCAAGATAGTAGAAAATCTCAAACAAGGTATATGGTTACTCTCTCAGTATTTACAACCAGTTGGAAAATAGAGTTGCAGTCAACAGTTGCTTTGTCGACGATTGAAGCTGGTAGTGAAAGAGGCTTTATAGCTTCGAGGCTTGGTTAGTGATCTTGGTTTTGGACAAGCATAGAAAGCTGTGTTTTATGATAGTTGAAGTGTCATATATTTAATTATAAATAAAATATTTTATGAGAAAACCATACACATGCAAGTCAAGTGTAATGTCATTTAAGATATTATTTATAGAAGTGAGACTGTTTTGAAAAAAGTACCTACAATTGAAAAGTTGGCAAATATGTTGACTAAGTCAATTTTTGAGATGAAGTTCAAGCATTTCTTAGACTTGATTGGTGTTTGTAGTGCTAGAGGCCCTTTGGGGCATTGGTGATGATGGTAAAGATTGGTTCGTAAGGTGGAGCTTGGTGAATTCAAGCCAAAATTGGAGATTTGTTGTGATAGTCTTGAATTCTACATAAGCTAGGATATCTTAATTCTAGTTAGAATAGTATACTTGGTTGAGATAGTCTTTACTTTTAGCTAGAGTAGGACATCAAATGCTAATTAGATTAGGATAAACTCATGTACTTGGTCCTATAAAAGAATCACATTGGATTAAAAAATATCATTAAGTCAAGAGAGAGTTTAGTGAGCACCTAGATCTAAAAGGAGTAAATTAGGGGTAAATAGAATAAATGTTGTGAGTTTGAGATTGTTTTTGTAGTCTTTTAATTTTTTTTATAATGAATCTTTATTTGTCATTCTGCCTATGAACTTAAGTTATCAAGAGAGCTAACCGCATAAATGTCTTGTGTTCTCGTAAGTGAGTTTAACTTTTTTCTTTTTTTATTCTATTAGTTGTGTAAGATTTTGGACAACTAAATTGAAATTATTTACCTATTTTCACAATATATATACATGTGTGTGTATATATATATATACACACACATATATATAATGGGTTATTACATGATCCATCTAATTAGAAGAACACGGTTAAGGCCGTGACCAGAAAACTGCCAGTTAGAACATTGCTCATCCCTTAAACTATTTCCTCGTCAGAATGACAACGTAAGCATGAATGGCCCTAGCATAGCAAGGCGAAGAGGGTGGGCCCAAGACATGGAATTTTCGTTTTATGGCTCCTCTTTTCCCAACAGTCTTTTTCATTCATGTGGGGTTGTATTATCATTTTTGAAGACTTCACATTGGTTGTTAGCATAAAAGTTGCATAATTATCAATGACCAATTAAGAAAAGGAGAGAAAACACAAAATTCTCTCTAATTATCATAGAAAAAATTTAAAAATAAAATTTTCCATAAATAGATCCTTCCACATTCCACTCGGAAAACAACAATTTTAGAGTAATACGAATACGACTTTTCCTTGCCCAAATCTCTCTGTCCAAGCATAGAAGAGAAAATAAGTACAATACAATTTGCTAAGGATTAGAACAAATATTTTGACCTGCTTTCATCTATTTGATTGATTGCCGCAAAAAATCAACTCTGATTATTTTTGAAAGATTACTGACTTTTTTAAATTTGTCTAAAACCTAAAATATATAAAGATACATTTCACACTATATATGGTTAAAGAAACAAAGCAAGCCGAATTGGTTTGGGAAATTTAAGTGGAATTTATTATTTTCTTTTTCTCTCTTTTTTTTTCTTTTTTGAAGATAATAGTCTTTATTTTTCTGAGGGTGAATGTAACCAAGTAACCAACTAAATCAATTATTAGTCCAATTTTAGAATTGTGGCGATGCATGAACTTTCCTTCTTATATTCAGAGGTTGCAAGATCGCATCTTGCATTTATGAACACTTGACTACGGATTAGGAATGGTAATGGGTATTTTATTATAGAGCATCTAAAGGTATCCGACTCGGGTTATACCAGGTTAGAGTACCCTATAATCGGGTTTAAGACGGATTCGGATAGTTATTTTGCTATCGAGTTCCGATGGAATTTGGGTACTACCTTTTGGGTACCTGCTACCTGAACTCGATTATGTTAATATTTGGGTTACGCAGGTACCCACCCCAAACCTGATCCTAATAGCCATTTATATATATTTTATTAATATTGAAATGATTAAATTAAAAATAATCAACATCACTATACTTATTAAAAGCTGACAACTATATTAAAAAGTATGGTTACTCAAATTATTAATGTGATAACATTAATATATTTAAATTACAAAAATTTTAAGTTATTAATTATATTTAAATAATATGAATGTCATATCATATTACAAAGGAATACAATTATTATTATATATATTAAATATAAATATATTTACTTTTTATTTTCTGTTGACATTACAAAAATTATAACTTATAATATATATATAATTAAAGATAGTCCTTAAGATTAGAACAGTTTTGGAATCTAACTATTGTTTTTAATTTCATGTAATTAAAGACGAACTCATTAGTTAATTAAATTAATTTATTAAATTATAATAATTAATTAACTTGGAAAGATTTTTTAATATATACATTATATTATTGGGTTCATTTATAAGAAATAGTATTACTATATTATACATATACTAATACTTTTAGTATATATATAATTTAAATATAAATATATTTACTTTCTATTTTCTATTAACATTACAAAAATTATAACTTGTAAAATTATTAATTATAATATATACACCTTTGCTTATAAAAACTTATAATATACAAACCTTAAGAGAAGCTTGATTAAAATAGTTTTTAGACTTAGTTATTTTTTTTAATTTCATATAATTAAGGACAAACTCATAAAATTAATTAAATTAATTCATAAAATTATGATTATTAATTACCTTGTAATGTCTTTTAATATCTATACTATATATATATTGGGTTCATTTATAAAGAATATAATTACTATCATATATATACACTAAAATGCTTTTAATATATATATAATTTAAATATAAATATATTTACTTTTTATTCTGTGTTAGCATTATAAAATTATAACTTATAAAGTTATTAATTATAATTATATATACATTTTTTTATATAAACTTATAATATATAAACTTAATTATCTAAAAAGAAGTGAGATTAGAATAGTTTTGAAACTTAGCTATTGTTTTTAATTTCATGTAATTAAAGACAAACTCATATAATTAATTAAATTAATTAATGTAACTATGATTATTAAATAACTTATAATGTCTTTTAATATCTATTCTTTATACATATTGGGTTCATTTATAAGGAATATAATTACTATTATATATATACACTAAAATACTTTTAATACATATATACTTTAAATATAAATATATTTACTTTTTATTTTGTATTAACATTATAAAAATTATAACTTATAGAATTAATAATTATAATGTATATACGCACACTTTATAGCATATAACTGGTAATGTCTTTTGATACATACACTTTATATTATATATTAAGTTCATTTATAAAAAATATAATTACTATCATATTAGTTAATAATTACTAAACAATAAAAATAATATTGATTATATTATATATTATGTTCATTTATAAACACACTTTTTAGTTTTTGATTATTTAAATTTAAATTTTATTATTTGTGTTTTTATTAATTTAATTAGTAGTTAATTATATGAAATATATAGAAGAAATAGTATTGTACATGGATATGGGTTCAAGTAATCGAATAAACAGTTTAATAATTTTTTTATCTAATCAGATTTTTAAACAGGTTAAGGTAATTATAGGATGGTAGGAATGTATTAGGGTAAGGATTAGAATAATAATTTTTAAAACTATTCAAGTAGTTAATAAGGCTTGAGTATTTGATTTTTTATAAGGTTAGGGTTCAAATGCTTTGAAATTAACTGATACCTTACCTGTTGACAACTTTGTTAAGAATTAGACTTTTATTGAATTAAAATTTAAATCCTTATATTATAACATCAATTAAACGTGAGACTTTTATATTGAAAGTGAAATTATAAACACTCTATTTCTAAAAGTTAGGTAGACCCAAACAACCCATAGATCGAGTCACGAGGTTTGCTCTAATTCAGACTCGTGCAAATCACAAGGATGCCCACGGGCCCACTGCCCAATTAATTTAACAAAAAGTAATAATTAATAAAAGATCAAATCCTCAAATTAATTATTCCTAGTAAAAAGAAATTTTGAAATATGACCTTTTGAAATAACAGAACCTTTCTCCTCACATGTGGTTTGGTGAAAAATATTCCGCGGACCAAAAATTCAAGGAAATTATAGAAACTTCGCTTAACACCCTCTCGACATTATAAGGTCAACCCATCTATATTCCAATTAATGAGCACTTTATTGAATTTAGCAACCTAACACATGCAGATAATTTCATGATACTAGCTATGAAGTCTATTATCTGTATATATACCCCCCACATCCAGGTGCACTGTTCTCCATTTACAACAAATTCAGCTTAATTCTAGCCGGCCTAAATATCTTTGCAATCCTTTCGTATGATATTAAATTAGGTCTACTACATTATAAAATATTATATTATATTATATTACATTATATATCAGTTTTAACTTTGTGCAATACACTGATGATAATTTTATTTTTTTATATTATTAATTCATTTAATATAAATATTTACGTAAATTTTAAAACAAGAAGGTGTCATTTTAACTTTGAGAGTTTTAAATATAATTTTTTTTAAAGATCTAAATATGGTTTATTTATTGCTTAATAAAAACTATATTTTACATATTGAGCAATAGACGGAATAAATAATTAGATTTTTATTATTAAAATTATTAATATTTCTAGTTTCACTCATGTTGTCACATATTTCACATTAGTAAGAAATGTAGTAGATCTTAGATCTATAAACATGAGTCTTCTTCCATCTATTAGATATGTCTTTTGAGTTAAGAACGTGGGCTCATGATTTATAAAGTTACTTAAATTTCATTTTCAGAATTTAAGGTCGTAAGTAGTTAGGCTTAAATTTCGACCCGTAACATTTGGTATTGTAGAAAACTCGAATTTTCATTGATATGAAGCCCCCATGAGAGATATAAGAGTCGAGATACACCTAGACTAGTGTAAGAGTCATTTTCCTCTATGGATAAAAAACCAATGCACATAATTCCTCCCTCCAAAACTATATGAGGCTTCGCCCTGATCACATCTGTTTTTATTTTATAATAATGCTAATCAACAGTATCCGATATTACTTAAGAAAAAAAAATGTGTGATATTGTCTACGAGTAAACTCAAAAAAAGAATATTCCTAATATTTGATTATTTACTACAACAAGTTATGTCATTTCATCTACTTGAATAATTAATACTATCACACAAATTAGCTGTATTTAATATTTTAATGTGAATTTACTTACTTTTTATATAATTTCAACTTTTTCTACATAATATCTTATGATTTTTTAGATTAATATCCTATGCTTAAAATTTATTCTATAAGAGATTATAGTGTTAATTTTACCAAATGAAATTACAAAATATTTTAAATATGAATTACTAATATTAACTTTATAATTGAAAATATTTAATAATTTTATTAAATAATTAGTTAGTGCATGATCCTCATACTTAAAGAACAAGATTCGAATTCCCTTTTCTCTAAATTCAAAAAAAAAATTCATAAGATACTAAGTGAAAAAAAAAATCACAAACTATTATAAGAGAAAACTTGAAATCATAAAAGATATAATTGAATTTTTCATATTTTAAACATAGTAGGAGATCTGTTTCTTTTTATTGCAGCCTTAATCAACTTATCAGTGCATATCTCCAGTAGCCCAAAGAGACAACCGTCGGTATCCGTGAGATAAAATTAGTCTGTCACCCTCCCTCCAACAAAAAAAATAAAGCCAATCAAATTTTGAAAAGCAAAGAGAAAGCAAAGGTTTCTGCCTTAAAAAATAATGCATAAAACCGCGTCTTTGATCGTCTTTCTCACAAGTATTAATTGTAAGTATCTAAACCATTACACGCATGCATGATTTCAATAATTAAAACAATAATAAAATATTTTAAAAAAATTTTAAATTTTTGAACAAAATTTATGTAAGTTTTTATTTAATTAATTTTTTATATTTTTATTTTAAATCAAATAAATATTTATAATTAATGGTTGACTAATTGTAATTAATTAAAATGTCATTATGTCATATGGCACTGCATATTGATATGTCATAATGAATTATGATGTGGTATGTTAATATGAAATAATGATGATGATGATGTGACATTTTTCGCCATTCATATAGCATCATATGGGTTCGTAATGAAAAGTGATATTTTCACTAGTTATAATTAAAGTGAACAGTTAATTATAAAAACTTATTTGTTTTAAAATAAAAATACAAAAGCTTGATAAAACACAATAAAAAACAGCTTATTTAAATTTTTAAATAATTCATGAGTTTTTCAAACATTATGTCTAAGATAAAAGAGTTGACTCATACCAATAATAGACATTTGCTTTGCCAATACATTCATAGATTCTTAACCCTTAGATTATCTATTTTAACAAGATTGCATTTGCTTTATGATCATTGCTACTATTTGTGCTTACTCTTTAAGAATATTTTTTCCGCTATTTGAAATTTCTTTCTAATTAAAATTAAAAACAATCAATCTTGATCATTTAAATAAAAAATACATACATTTATGATAAAAGAAATATTGAATTGATTGATTATTTAGAATTTTTTTATTTTCAATTCTTTGCAGAACTTTTATAAAAACCTTTATGTATTTGGTTTGAGAGGTTCTATTTAATGGATTAATATAATACCAAAAATAGTTATACCTTTTGAATGCCCTTCTCTTGATTATGTTAAGAATCCCATGTAATTAATAATCTTTAACTATTTTTAGTAATCATCACTCAATTTTTTACTATTTTATTCTTGCACACTCACATAAAAAAATTGCATAAATGAATGAAAGAAAAAGAAATTAATATAGAAAAAAACATAACGAAGTTGCAGAAAAGTTGTATGGAATGAAAGAGTCAAATAATGTGTAAGTTGAAGATAAAAAAATTGTGGAGTAAAAATCCCGATGTGCTTTTTTTAATGGAAACAAAAAAGAGCACCAATGAGATGGGAAGGGTAAGAGTAGTGACGGGTTTTGATAGCTGTTTAGCAATTGATTTGATTGGGAGAGCTAGCAGCTTAGCTCTTTTTGGAGAGAAAGTGTAATGTTGGATGTTAGACCTACTCAACGAACCATGTTGAAGCTGAGATTGAGACTAGGGGTACTAGGTGGCATTTAACAGGTTTTTATGAACACCTAAAGTGACAGATAAGTAGGATACACGGAACTTGATGTTATTGTCCAAATCAAGATTATTGTTACCATGAATGTGTTTTGGAGATCTCAATGAAAAAATTTTTCAACATGAGAAAAAAGGTGAAGTTGATGGATGTAAAGCCTGTATGAAAAATTTAGAGATAAATGTGAAAGTTCTTTTCCTTTTTGAATAAGTAAAGATTTTCATTGATCTTTCCTCCCAGTTTCTTTGATTCTATAGAGCATTTGCCAATTCATTTACCTTATGAGGTAGAAGTTGGTGGACCTGTCCAGTATCAATAGATGTATCCATTTGAAAGGTATTATAGCTGTTATTTATTTTCTAACAGTATATTAGAAGAGTTTTAGCCACTTATTAAGTATCATGAATATTATGATGTTTAGGTTTTTGCATGATTTGAAGAAGAAAGTGAAAAATCACGCATTTGTTGAAGGATCTATATGCGAGGCATATATGATCGAGGAAATCTCCTCATTTTGCTCATTGTATTTTGAGCCGATGGTGCGAACAAGATTAAATCGAGTGCCACGTAATGGTGATGGGGGAGACATGGACTCTTGTGGGTGTTTTTCGATTTTCACTCATCCTGGCAGAGCATTTGGTCCACTAGATAAATCTTGAATTTTAAATGAGGATGAGTTTTATGCTGCCAAGCTATATGTTTTAATGAATTGCGAAGTAATGCTCCCATACATTAAGTAAGTACTACTCCGTCATAAACTTAAATGATTGATCATATGAATGAACTTAATTTCTAAAATATGGATATGATTATAAGATATTTCATGATATAATGTGAAGAAATGTGCATATATCGAAAGATGAATTGGAGAAAGTTCGTGATGAAAGTTTCATGAAATGGTTTAAACAATATGTAAGTTTATGTAAAGTAGATGTGATCTTTTAATAACAAATATGCATTACTTATGTAAGTTAACCATTCTGGATCTTGTATTACATGTTGGTAGGTTGTCGAACGTAGGGATGAAATTGACCCATGCATACTTGAAATCTCTCATAGTCCAGGCCGTATGACAAGGTGTTACAAAGGATACTTTGTAAATGATTTTAAATTTCACACCCTAGAATATGGGCAAAATTGTAAGACAATAATAGTGGGGTATGCATAAAAGGGAGTTGTTACAATGATTATGAGTGTGACTTCTATAGTATTTTGGTGGATATAATTGAGTTGGAGTATTTTGGTTTCGGAAACAAACTTGTGCTATTTTAGTGTCATTGGTTTGACACTGAAAAAGGTATTAGGGTAGACCCTTGTCATGGTCTTGTTGAAATTAAACACAACTCAATTAATAAAGATGAATTTCTTGAGACAAAAGTGAATTTTCATTAAAATGATGTTACTTTTGTTCGATTTTGCACTGTTCAACTACTCAAATAGTACGAGATTATAAATAATTATTTTACGAGTGTTTATTTTCTGTGAGTCATTGGACACTCTATTATTTCTGTTCGACTAGTCACTTTAATACGTTGATGAGGCAGGTTCGAAGGACAGCGAGATGAGATGCGTACACTTTGTGACCAAATGAGAAAATTTTGACCATTCCAATATTCTAAGATTATTCTAAGGACTAATCAGCACTAATTACATCCTTTCTCACTTCCACACAAGCGCGTGGAAATTTCCAAGGAAAGGCCAATTTGCCACTCGCTTTCCCATTTTACTCGTTTCTCTCTCTCTTGACTAACTTCCATGAATAATCAAGTAAGTCTCAAGAGCCGCTCCCTCCTCCACTCTCTTCTTATATTTATAAATAGATGTCAGAGAGTCACCATTGTTTTGAGCAAATCATTCTCAAGGCAAATATACTTATATATTTGATTTACAGAGGGAGAAAAAAGAATTGAAAATGGAGGATATGCCGCCTGGTTTTCGGTTCTACCCAACTGAAGAAGAGTTGATTTCGTTTTATCTCCATCACAAGCTAGAAAGTGAGAGGCAGGATTTGAATCGTCTTATGGATCGGGTTATACCAATTGTCAACATTTATGAGTTCAATCCTTGGGATCTTCCACGTAATTAACAATCTCCTAGCTAGATTGCATTTAAGCTCGAATAACCTAAAGCTACTACTCTTAGCTTGCTACAATTTGTTTCATCTTTTTACTTTCTTGTATATATATTCTCTTTTAGTATAAAGTTCAATATCATTTTTTTCAGCTTGGAGGTTCCTTTTATTTTCGAAGAAATAGATTTTTGTTGTTCAACTTTACTCAGTCGACATCCACCAAGGCCGAATGTGGTAGGGTTTCTGGAAAAAGAAAAAAGAAAAGGATTTACATGAAAGAATTAGTTTGGAAAGATTCCTGATTTTCATTATTTCTTAATCTGTTATTCTTGGCACTGAAGTCCGTAGCTTGAGTTAAAAGAGGGAAACAATTAGAGAAGAAAATAAGAAACAGCAGATATAACAAGTCAAGATCAAAAGGGTATCATTTTCTGTCCTTGTCCCCTCATTTGATTATGAATTTTCCTTGATGCAGAATTGTCGTTGTACCTATGCCACAAGGACCCTGAACAATGGTTCTTTTTCATTCCATGGCAAGAGAGTGAAGCACGGGGAGGAAGACCAAAGCGGCTAACAACAACAGGGTACTGGAAAGCTACTGGCTCTCCGGGTTGTGTTTATTCTTCCACCAATCGCCCTATCGGCGTAAAAAGAACCATGGTTTTCTACAATGGAAGAGCTCCGAACGGAAGAAAAACTGAGTGGAAAATGAATGAATACAAAGCCATCGTAGAAGCAGCAGCTTCATCTAATGGTGCAACTCCAACTGTAAGAAAGCATGTTATTCTACCATTCTTGTTCCTCTTTTTCTTTCTTTTGTTGAACAAGTGCTAAATCTTATGTAATTTTCCCCATTTTTACTTACAGCTGAGGCACGAATTCAGCTTGTGCCGGGTATATAAGAAATCGAAATGCTTACGGTCATTTGACAGGCGACCACCAGCAGGAGGAGCTCAGATACGCGACCCAGCAGCTGATAATCAAGGTCAAGCTGCTGTTGGAGCAGCAGCAGCATGTCATCAGAGCCCTCAAATGGCAGAGAGAACCATCAGCTCACCAGAGAGTTCATCCTCAGGCGATCATGGGAATCCTTCTCAAACTGGGGAAAGCAGCAACTCATCAGCAATGGTAGTTGATTATAATGATCCTTTCTGGGATCTTCTTGATGGCTTCTAGGATTCCACGAAGTAAAGAGAGAGACTTTTGAAGCTCAAGCTCAAGCACTACTCTCCAAGCTGACTTTGCATGGGTGGCGCAAACCAAAATGAAAATTAACTTGGAGAGTAGTGCTTTCTCTCTCTCTCTCTCTCTCTTTTCCAGTATTTGTCTTCATCTTTTTCCTCTAAATCAATAAAAGAGAAGGGAAGACAAGTTGAAGTTTCAGAAATAGCTTAAAATATTATTGAATTTAGGAAGGAGAAGTAGCAGAAATAGGGAAAGAAAACTTCAATTTTAGTGTGCATACTTTTTTTGGCTATATCTGATTTTCATTTGCCATAAAAAAAGATTAAATAATCCTACAAATAAAATAAAGATAATGCATCATTCATTTATTCTTTTTACAACTCTTCCATGTCTCCCAGCAAATGATCTAGATAAAGGGGAGTGGAAAGGACTGGAAAATGGAAAGATGCAAATCTCTCCATTTTTTCATTATTTTCTGATGTTCTCCCCTTATATGTTGCCAATCAAACGAAAGGAATATATTTTTCACCTCTTTTTTCTTTCAGTCCTCTGCCTAGGACATAATCAAAGACAGATAGTATTGATTATGCGTGCCGACGTAAAAGAAATCATGCTTTTCAGCATTTATTTTTTGTTCATCCACCCAAATTTATTTCTGCCTTCTAAACATGTGCCATATTTATTGATATATATATATATATATATATATATATAAAATGTATGGGTTTTTTTTTTCCATGATTTGAATTGCTTACATGTGGATGAAATCAATATGGATTCAAACAGTCTAATATATATTTCATTCTGAGAGTGATTAGTATTATAACAGAATGCCAACATTTGGCCTTAGAAACATATTTTTAAGATTAGGGAAAAAAAGAAGAAAAAAGTAGAGAGAGAATGTCTGAACTATTTATGTGTGATGCTTATGAAAATTCTTCATAGTATATACAAGCATTTAAGAACCAGAACTTGAAGTTTTAATCATAGTAATTGTATTTTAACTCTTCTTTTCAATTAATGATGACAACAAGGGACTATCAGTGCCCAAAAGAACAGAGAGATTAAGGGACTATAAAATCAATAACTGATGTTTATTCAGTAATAATTAGTTCTGATTAAACTTTTTGAGACAACATCCTTAAAAAATGGATTGATATAAAAATTGAGGAAAAAGAAATAAAGTAAAAGCCAAAAGAAAATTAATGGTCCAAGTTACTAATATCTTCTAAACCGACCTTCTTATTGAGCATAGGGTCGAGAATTCAAGACATTACAGTGGAAAAATCACATCAGTGTATTAAATAAGGAAATCATTGAGAAGATCGAGAGAGGGTCTCTCACATTCATTATTAATTCCAATTAATTGCGCAAGTAAACTTCTTTCTACTTTTTATGTTTCGACAGTCATGTAGTCATTGCAAAGTAAATTTCGATGCTATTTCTTAACTCTCAATAGTCAAGAAGCCATCATAAGGAAACCGAATAAGTCGGAACTTTAAAGGGGCATACATTCTAGTTTCTACGCATTTTCGTGGCGTCTTTGTGCATCCCACAGTTACTCGAATAGCTAGGAATTGGATTCAATCAACCAATCGGACAAGTTTTGGTACATCCAGCCTTTAACTTAATTAATTTGAAGGTCATATATGCTAAATTATCCAAAATTTGAAGAGGAAAAACAGAAATAATGATTGAGTGTGACAAACCTTAGGAACAGATTTAGATTTTGTGCATCTCATTGTGATTCATATGACCTTTATCATTTATGGCCTTTATTTTGTGCAACTTATTTTTTTGTAAGGATGCATTTCATGTTCATGGCAATTGACATGTAAGTAATAATTTATGATTGCAACTCCTACAACTTTTGGTAGAAGGCAAACCAACTAACACTTCCTCTTCAATGACAGACTCGTCTTTGCCTCTTATAATCTTGAAGTAAGCCTCCTGTAATTCAAAAACATATGAAAATTGATATTTAAGCAAACTCTAAAAGACTGTTTTTGCCAAATGAAATCGGATATGCTTGAAATTTGTAGTTCATTTGTTAACATAAATGGTTTCATCTTACTTTCTTTTTCTTGCATGTTGATTTTTTTTTTCTCAAACAAAGTTCATTATATAAATTAAATGATTATAAAAAAACCTCACTGTTCAAATCGTTGAATTGGTACAAAACATATTAACCTGAAACAAAGAATAGGGGACAACACGTCCCTCCAAAAATAATCACAGGAGCAGTAATTATAGGATATACA
This sequence comes from Theobroma umbraticum, assembly GCF_002168275.2. Classification (NCBI taxonomy): domain Eukaryota; kingdom Viridiplantae; phylum Streptophyta; class Magnoliopsida; order Malvales; family Malvaceae; genus Theobroma; species Theobroma umbraticum. Next base: position 4,734,588 of record NW_018397263.1, read on the forward strand.
TGTGAAAGCCAGCCCTAGACAAAGGAACAAAACATACTGCAGCTCCTTTCCCAATGGAACACAATCAGCAGCTCACTCTCCTTAGAGGAATGGCTCTCTAGGCCTTGGGTGCTTCGAAAAGCAGCGGGGAGCATGCAGACAAAAGTCAAACAGCTAATCACCAACAAGCATTACATAACAGTAGTAAATATTGCAACTACTCTCATGAGGGAACAAAATCAGCTACCCTCTGTACATAGAAAACATGGCTCACCATGCCTTTGGCACTACAATAAAGCCAAAGGCTTCATCCATGGGAGGTAGCTGCTTGATTGTGTTTTTATTGAGAATGAATTATTTGACCTCATGAAAACAAATATACGGGGCGGCGACTTTCTTAAAATCAATTTGGAAATGCTTTTGATAGTATTTATTGGGACTTCTTGGATCTTATTATGGAATGTATGAGGTTTGGAAGGAAATAGCGTAAATGGGTAATGACTTGTTTCTCTACTGCCAACGTTTCGGTCTTGGTGAATGGCAATCCAACAGGAGAAATCCGGTTAGGTAGAGGCCTACATCAAGGCTGCCCACTCTCTCCCTTGCTCTTCAATCTTGTGGTGGAAGTTTTTAGTGCGCTTATGTATAAAGTAGTCGATGGACAACTGGTCAAAGGAGTGGCTGTTGGTTCTAGGGCTTATGTCTCTTATCTTCAATATGCTGACGATACAGTAATTATTTGTGATCTCCATGTTAATTATTTGTTGAATGCCAAGCATGCTTTAAGATGTTTTCAGGTGGCTTTGAGGACTGAAGATCAATTTCCAAAAAGGCTCTTTCTATGGGGTCGGTCTTTAGCAACAAATGGTTAATGAATGGGCCAGTTTGATTAAATGCAAAGGGGGCAAATCCCCTACTTCCTATCTTAATCTTCCACTTGGATTTGGGCAACCTTCCATTAGTGTGTGGTAACTGGTGGTGCAGAGGGTGGAATCTGAACTTGCTGCTTCCAAAGCTAGGACTTTATCCATGGGAGGTCGAGTTACACTCCTAAGGTCAGTTTTGTGCAACCTTCTTACCTTCTACATGTCCCTCTTCCAAATGCTGTCTAAGGTACGAACCAGTATTGAGAAAATCTTTAGACGTTTCTTGTGGGGTGGTCCTACCTTGGTTCGTAGACTCCATCATGTTGACTAGGCTTCAATTTGCAATTATCGCGAGTTAGAAGGCTTGGGACTTGTTGCTTTGGGCCTTAAAAATAGAGCACTCTTAAATAAGTGGCTCTAGAGACTCAGTAATGAACCGGAGGGTTTTTGAAAAAATATTGTTGTTGAAAAATCAGGTATCCACAAAAAGACTCTTGTTCTTAAGGTTGGGAATGGTGCCAAGCCCTCAAATATATGGAAAAACATGGTTAAATCTTGGTTAATAGGTGTGATTATGTCAACTTTGTGGTGGAAGGGAATGGGGCGTTCTTTGGAATGTTGATTGGGTTCGAGTACGCTTCTTACGACAAAAATAATCAGATATGGAAAATGGCCTAGTATGCTACTAATTGGGCGATTTGGTGTGTAAGAAATGATGTTACTTTTAGAGGTAAAGAACAAGATGGTAAGCAAGTTATGGAGGTTATTAAAGTTAGAATGGCATGGTGGATTAAGGCCAAATGGCCTGAGCATAACCTGTCCATTAGTGATCTTGCACGATTTCCTTCCGAAGGTATTGTTCCTCAACATCTACAATATCTTAAACGTGACCAAGAATGGTCCAAGCCTTTCGCCGATTGCCTTAAATTTAATACGGACGATGCATTTAGGGGGAATCCGGGGGGACACAAGCATCGGTGGACTTTTAAGGAATGAGTTTGGTAACACTCTTGCTGTCTTTTCTAAAGCTATTGGCTGGGCGGATTCTAATATGGCTGAACTTCTGGCTATTAAAGAGGCTATCTTTTTATTTATTACTTCAAGGTGGAACTCCTCTCCTTCCTTTATTCTGGAATCTGACTCCTCTAATGCTGTCAAGTGGATTCAAAATCCAATGGACATCCCATGGAGACTAAGGCAGATTATTCAAATTGCTAACCTATTGAACAAGGTTGAGAATTGGCAAATCAATCACACTCCAAGGTCTGCCAACGAGGAGGCGGGCAGGTTAGCAAAGGATGGCATTCAAAGGGATTAGAAACTATTTTGGGTGTTAAAAGTCAGTTACCCTCGGCGAACCTCTTGGAAGGGACACCTTGAGCTTTTTGTTAGGGACCTTTTTTTTTTTTAACCTGCTTTGTGTTGCTATTTTTTGCTTTGCTTTGTTCAGTTTTGTGTACATATCTTTGCACGGGTTGCTCTTTTGTCTTTTGTAGGTGTGGGTCTGAATATTGCTCGGTACTTGCTTTTTCTTGGGATTCTTTTTTGCAATCTGTTTTTGCCAGCAGCCATGCTGGTATGTTTTTATGACCGGTGTTGTGTTGGTTTTTCACCTCTTGGGTAGAGTTTTGTAAGTATCTAAGCCTTTCAAAAAATAAATAAATAAATAAAGCCAAAGGCAACCCTCACAAAAGAGGAAAACATAGCTCCCTTCCACTAGAAATGTTGGAAACTCCATTACCAACAAGAATCAAACATGGTGGGTCAGTCAACTCCCATTTTTGCAAAAAAGTCCATAATCAAGTTAGCCTCCTTGTAAATCTGTTTGAAGGTGAAATCTCCAATCTGTCTTTGTAACCTGTCAATTTCAAAGAATACCTTCCATTGAGCTCATGGTATGTCGTCGGATTTAAATATCCATAAAAGATAAATACAAAATCTGACAATATCACTAAAGATTCTCAAACGATTCCATGAAGAAGAAGCAAACAATTGTAATGCATTTTTAATAGCATGTACTTCAGCATGGTTAGACTTAAGCTCTCCTAAAAGACCAAAGAAAAATGCATTACAATACCCTTATTATCTCTAAGAACCTCTACATAACTCGCTGATTCTGGTTGTCCTCTTATTAAACCACCAGCATTAAATTTCAATTCTATCTCTCTAAGAGGATTCATTCCACTCCCCTCCTAGGTTACTTAGTAACTTGTGGCCTAGTTAACAACCTAGGTATAGACGACCAACCGATCTCTTCTACTCCCCCTTCTATCTTAACGTCATCAATCCAGAATTTTGTCTTTATTTAAATCATAAAGACTACTTCCTCCACCTCCCACTTTTTGGCATTAAAAATCAAGTCATTTCTAACCTACCATATATCAGGATCAAAATGTGGCACCTACCACTGACACCCATATCTAAATAAAAGAACTTTTGATACAATATCTTTCAGAACTTAATCATTAATAAGATGGACATCCTTATGACCTTCTCAACTCTTTCTAAGTCTAGAAGGTATACAATGTTCTTCCAGACGTTGGAGATCTTGCCTCTGTGGTGGCTTAATGGAATCCAACCCATGGGACCTTTATCATACTTCTCACATAATAGCTTCCTCCAAAGTGCATTATGATCTTGGTCATACCATCACCGCCATTTACTTAAAAAGGCTATATTTTTTTTGTACAAGGTTGGTTACCCCCAAACCTCACCATTTCTTAAGTTGGCGAACTACCCTCCACTTGACTTAAGCAATCTTCGCAGTACTCTCTCCCCCTCCCCATAAGAAAGCTCTCATCAATTTTTCAAGCTGTTTAGTCATATCTTTTGGGGCCTAGAAAATAAACAAATAGTATAGAGGAAGAGAGTTAAGAATTGAATTGATTAGTGCTATGCATCCTCCAAAAGGATAAGTAGTTCTTTTGCCATTGTGAGAGAATGTTTCTAAACTTTCTAACTATTAGCTCCCAAGTCTTTACACTCCTAGGATTAGCCCCAATTGGAAACCCCAAGTAAGTGAAAAGAAGAGAGCTCAGTCTATAACCTAAAATTTCTGTAATACTCCTTTCTTTGCTTTCCTCAATATCCATAGAAAAAATGTTTGATTTCTCAAAATTGATCATAAGGCCAAAGGTCATTGCAAAGCATCAAAGCAATCTCTAACATTTTTTGTCCCATCCACATTTGCTTCCATAAAAATCACTAGGTCATCCACAAACTTCAAATGTGAAATAAACATACCTGTATGGGAGATTTTAATTCCTTTATCAACTGCAATGATAAAGATGAAGGGGGAAAGTGGATCCCTTTGCCTAAGGCCTTTAGTGGTGGAAAAGTCTCTAGTAGCCGCTTCGTTAACAAGTATGGCAACCTTCATCATGGAAATGCATTCGTAAATCCATTGACATTATTTTGCTCCAAAATCCATACTCCCCAAAACGGTAATCAAGAAATTGCATTCCACGCCATCGAATGCTTTCTCAAAATCAATCTTAAGAATGATCCCTATCTTTTTGAAGGGTTTATATATATAGACTATGGGTAACTTCTATTTTAAACAAAATACTATCCATGATCTATCTCTCCCTAAAAAAAGAACATTGATTTCTCTAATCATCTTGTCCACCACTTGCTTCAACCAGTTTGCTAGGATCTTAGCCAAAATATTATAAAGTGGTTTAAATAAGCTAATTGGCCTACACTCCCTGAAAGTGTTAAAAATATCAACTTTTGGGATAAATGCTAAGGAGGTGGAATTGATGCATTTTTCCAATTTACCTCTATGGTAGAAGTCAGTCATATGCTCCAGTAATTCATCTTTAAGCTTTCTCCGTGTAAAAATATTCTTGAAACCGACCCAAAAATCTTGGCATGTTTTAAGTTTGAAATATTGGCTTTTGAAACAACATTGGAACAGATTAACTAAGTCATGATCAATTTCAAGAAATTTGATTGAATATTCTCTGTTCCCAAGTTTTAAAAGGATATTCTCCTAGATTTTGTGTTTCATATTTATTATCACCTGTATGGTTCCTCTGCTAAAGTCTTGAAACTTCAAGGTATCGCCGTCCATGCACACGAATTCACCTACCGTTTCCGTGATATTTTTGAATGTGAAAATAAGAGGCACCCCGTATCATGCCAGCCATGTTTACCTACTCCTAACCACCATGCTTTCATCCCAGTCTTTGATATTTTCAAGCCACTCTTGCAGCCAAGTCCAACCAGAGTCTTCCATGGCTTCAAAAACAACTGCTATCGCTGAATGTTATCAAGTTGATTCGACCTGAGATCCGCCTGAAATCAATGCCGCACACACCGTCTCTTCTCTCTGATTTTGTGAGACTCTGACAATATCCTACAGCACTTAGCCCTAGCCGTAGAAGTTTGTCTTCCTCGATGCAACCAACACATATTTTCCTTGTGTCCCTTTGTTTGGAGTTCCAAACGTTCGGTTGCTATTTCTTCATCTTTTGGTTCGCTTTGTTTTTCATAAGAGTTTGCGACTTTAGGCCTTGGCGGGGTTGGGTCCGGCGGGTTCATCCTGCTGAAAATAAATACATTAGAACTTAATTTTCAAACTCAAAGTTGACATGTACTATATCACTATGAATTGAAGAAGTGTTAACATAATTATAGTAACTGTACATATTTAAACTAAATCAATATGATTTTATTATATTACGATATTATTAAATTACAATAAACTTAGATTATAATATTCTCAATGATACAATTAACCCAAATATGGCTTCTTCTTCTTCTTTTTTCTTTCGGCCAACGAAAGCGAAACCCAAATATAGGTTTTGATTTATAACATTTCTTGAAATATAGGTTTGAGTGGCGCTCGAGCAGTCATTATACTGTTTTCATTTTTCAACCATTTAATTTGCACGAATTTCACTGCCTGTGCAACATCCACACAACTCTCTTAAGGTCCTTTCTATTTCTCCGGACGGGTTTGGAATCCTTCAAGTAAATTGGCTATCCGCAAAATAAACAACTTGCCTAGGCCTGCATGACCATTGATGACACCAGTTTTATGCTAGTATTTTGAGTCCGGTTGCGGGTTAAAAGCTTCGGCATCTTCGTCGCTTGTCTTTGTAACATAGACCCAAAATGGCTGCCCAAGGATAGACCCAATCCCCACAGCTCCCAGCCATTCTCTCTCCTTTCCCTCTCCCCTTGAAGTTTGCTGAAAGTAATAAGTACTATTTGTTTGGCAAAATAAGTTAATGAGTTTCAATTGTTCTGTTGTTAAATGACCAAGACATTATCATACAAGTGTCCCTGCGAACAACATGAAAATGATACTCGGAGCAAACCAAGTGAAGCAGAAGGTTAACCAACTGCTTTGTCAAAGATATACACAAGACACATTTACAAATGGAAAATTTTCTGTTTCTTTTCTCTTGCAGATGGACCATACATTTAAACAACTAACAACCATCAGAGATCCCATTGAACTTACATATGCAACTTACGTGAAAACTTATGGAGGGCATTATTACCAGTCATCTTCAAGGCTAGCACGGTGAAAACACAAGACGGTGCAGACAAATATGATGAACGATGTAAATTCAATGAACATTGCACCAGTTGAAATCATATGAGCATGCCTAAGAATAATGGGAATTGCAAAGCTTCCCACAGCAGATGCCCCTGTAAGAAATTTGGCAGCATCTATCCAACTGCAACAAAAATCAACAAAAAGAAACAAAAATAAAATATTGACACAAGAAACAATTAGTTATACATAGGATCTCTCTTCTCTCTCTCTCTCTCTCTCTCGTCTCTCTCTCTCTCTCTCTCTCTCATATATACACATCGAAACTTCCTGCTAACTAAATGGCAGAAAGTTCCACACAAAACAGTGAAGAAGAAAATGTGGTGACAAATTCAGGAACTATTTTATCAAGAGCCCACACCATCACATTCCCGATCTAAGCAGTGACTTCAATCAAGAAATGATTATGCTAACCAAACACATGATGCAAGATATAAGAAAACAAATTTATCATAAGAAAGTCTTTAAAAGCTTAGACATGTAAGTACTCACCCCCCACCATCTCGGCTAATTAGAAACTGAGTTGACCCACCTAAAGAATAAACAAGGCATTGGCACCAGAACATACATGAGAGCTGTCGATAATAGTAAATTCACATTATCAACCATGAAAGCAACCCAATGAATAACTAGCATGACCAACTTGTAATAACCTGTCTCACCTGAAAGCATGGCCACCAGTTGTTGTATAACGCACAAGCCTAACACAAAAATTAACAAAAATTTACTAATTAATATTTCACACTGGATTATTGGGAGCTGATCTACTCAAAGTTGAGTGAATTTACAAGCATGCAATCCAGTAACAGGACTGAGAAGACACCGAAAGTACTTTAAGCACTTGTAACACTTGGATCAGTCATGGATGGAAGAATATAAGCAGCAAATTCTTGATCCTAGATTCATTTTATTTGGAAAAATTAGAGTATATTAGCCAATGCTTTCTATAATAAATCCTTTGAAACAAGTACAAAAAAAGGGACCGCAACCCCCCCCCCCAATCCAATCCCCTCCGCTAAAATCTTTTTCGTTTTAAATATTTCCAGCTTCAGGCCCAACTGGTAGAGATACCAGTAAGGAAGTCAACTCCATCAGAGCAATTAAGAGGAAGAGGGTAGGATCACCAGTTTAATAAAGTATTAGTCACTTCAATGCCCTCAAGGACATCAACACCAAGGAAAATAATGACCATAGATATAAACAACCTCATATTGAAGAGATTTAGGCATTACACTAAATTAACAGAAAGTAGAGACATACTCAGTCCTTCCAAAAGAAGGTAAAATAATATGTTTGTTTTACAGTATAAAGCCAAAGATTAGTTCAATGGTTAAAGGAGCTTCCTATTGCATTTCTAAAACTGATCTTAAACTCCAATTTGTCGTCCGGATTCCCCAGCAGATCACTTTACCTTTAAAAGTAGGGTTACATTCAATAATTAATAAGAACTGGCAACAACAGTTTGAAACAGAGCCTTTTTAATCACCCAGAGGCATATTAGCCAGTATGACTCTAAGTTCCTAGTGACCACATATCCATGAAACGCCATCTCTCTTTAGTCAATGTACTTTTAACAATGAGAGTATTCAGTTACACTTTAAGCATGTGCAGTACCATTACAATATTATATCATACAATTTTAGGGATAAAATAGCTGTATGCAGCCCTAAAGACAGGTAGCATGGTTTCAAAGGCATACGCAATCCCTTATCAGGTCAAAACAAACAGTTCATATTGGGAGAACCCTACCAGGTCCATAAAAGCCATCTTGACAAAAATCAAGACCGCAAAATTGCACACACCCCCAAAATTCTGGAGTTTGATCACTAAAGGCATTTATAATCGAAGCATCTTAGCCTTCCCTTCAAAATATGATGAGTGTAAGTAAATAAGGATGCGTTCGATATGCAGGATTATGGAGAGGATAGGATAAAATAAGATAAGAAAGAGGACTGGATTGAATAATATTATCCTAACATATGTTTGCTGTATGCAATGATTAAGAGTAAGATAGCATGATTTTAATCCTATACCATTCTTGCTGTGTGTAAAATTAAGCATAGAATAGGATGACATTTTTTGAATGGTCAAAATAACCATTAAAGTAAATATAATTTTGAGGTTATTAATATAATTCAAAAATTTTGAAAAAAAAATTAAATTTATAAAATTACATTTAACATTTTCAAAAAGAAAAAAATTAATTTATCAACATACTATTTTCTCCAACTGGCAGGGCCAAATCTGGCCCTTGCCACTCCACTATGGCAGCCAGTGCCACTGGATGGTGCAAGCAGGCCAAGGGCCTCGCTGTACACAATCTAACTCGAGAGGCAGATTTGGCCACTTCAGTGCCAATCCTGCACTGGTAGCTCCAGTCAGCTCTCCCTTGGTCAGTTCCAGCATGAAGAGAGGCTCCAACCAACATGAAAGTTGGTTGGAGGTGGGGTAAAAGGGGAGGAAAAAGAAGGAAATAATATTTTGGACTAGCCAATCAAACAATGATACTTGTCACGTTACAGTTAGCTTAAGCCAACTTTTAGAGATAAGTTTTAACAGTAAAATAGAAAATGTAAAGGCATTTATCATCAAATCTCATGGGGTAAAAATTCGTTCCTTTTTCAGAGGATTCAGTTAATGTGTCCCAAGAGGATGACTAATCCTCTTTGCAATCCAATCCCCCCTTTTCAGTGCACACCAAACATGGGATATGATAATTATTATTGTATCTTATCCATCATCCTGCACACCAAATGCACTTATGTTTACTAGATAACTGAATGCGTATAACAGGGCAAGTGTAAGACCATTGAGCTTCAATTTGCTTTGCCTAATAGCACAACCTTAACCATAAGCTGATTAAACCTCATGCAGATCAGGAATTTGACAGGCTAATAGAGTTTAACTAACCTTAATTTCAAACAACCTTCCCTTTACTCATAAGGACTGACAACTACAACATAATGCAACAAAGTTGTGCTCATTTCCCCGTATTTTCTGCCAGTTCACTCTGGCTCAACCATAAAAAGATTGTATTTTCAAAATACCAGAGCTCCTTTTAGAAAACAAGACATTGCCAATCCTAACAAATAGCATATGAAGTTCTTAACATGAATGAGCACTCACATTCTCTCTTCTCAAGACATCAAGCACGCTAGAGGGATATGTGTTAATATCATCTCAGATCAATCTGAATGACAATGCCATGTTTTGAAGCATGCTTAAGTTTTGCGAATCAAAATCACTTAAGCTCCATTTAGTTGATGCTTTTGCTATTTTCTGTTGCTAATTGTATCTGGTTTCTATTCCCTTTACTTTTTATTCGTTTCATTTCCTATTTATTATTTTGCAGAAAAAAAAAAGCAAAAAACAAATAGCAAAAGCATCAATAAAACAGATCCTTAGTTCAAGACCATGACAAACAAAAGTATAAAAACATATTACTACCTACATATCCAAACACTAGCATTGCTCCTATCACAAGGAAAAAGTAAAACAAGAACCCATCAGAGTATTGATCCCAACGCGGTCTAAAATACCAAACTAAAACAAACACAAACCTTATTAGTCAAATAATATACAAGAATATAGGGCCACTGCCGACTATAGGCTTACAACTGTATATAATTAGAAAAACATACCAGAATTTGTAACAGTATACTAGCTGAAAACATAAAAGCAAGCCCAGCAAGCCTGCGTATTAAAAAAAAAAAAAACAGAAAATGTAACGTTACAATCCATTTTGCTTGAACTGCAAGAAAAACTGAGAATTACCAACAAAGATTACAACTTACACTGCAGAAAACAAGATTCATCCAACAAGCCCGAAACAGAAAATGCACCAGAAAACAAAAAATCAAATTAGTCCCAAAACAATGTCAATAATAGCAGCCAAAAGAATTTTAAATTGGGAAAAACATTGATCACAGAAAACCCAAGACCCCTCAAATTTTGCATATCCTTTTTATCGTAAACTCTTAATTAGATGCTTAATCATCATAAATCTTTGGCCGACAATTTAAGTTCATTTCGAAAACCTGTTTAATTTCAAGATCATAGTCAAAGCATCCTTAAAAATTGTTTGAAAAAGCAATAATTTTTAACGTTAAAATTTACAGTCAGTTCAAAAGAACTGGAAGGGGCACAAAGTCGAAGAATCAAAGAGAAAGAAAAGAAAAAGTTTGAAATGATAAATTATTATTACCTTCAATAGTCATCGCCATTTTTTGCAGAAGGGAAAGTTGGAGTCGCTGTCCGTCGAAATTTCGCTCAGCGAAATTGAGGAAACGAAGGATCAAAGAGAAAGCAACCAATATACAAATAATTACAAAGGGTTCGGTTTTATGTTTTTTGTGGGGATTTTACCGCCAGTAAAACCTCGCAAAGCCTAAATCCCTAATGCCACCGTGGCGATGTGTCTTATTTATTTATTTAAAACTTTCTTTTAATATATTTAAAGAGAAAATTCGAATCATACTTTTTACATAAAAAATAATACATCAATTAATTAATTAAATATTTAAATATTATTTATTTATTTATTTTAAATTTTTTTTACATTTCAAATATCAATTAATTACTCAAAATTTTATGTATAAAACAAAATCTAACGACTTATATTGTTGATTTAAAAGTTTCTTTTAAGAAGAGCAAACAACTTAGAAGCAACCAAGCTATATTAAAGCAATTCAAAAGATAACAATCAAGCAAAAATTTCAATTTTGAAAAATTTTGTAATAAAAGTCACTTGTATTCTATTATATGTCTAGAGAACATCCAATCTTTAAAAAAATTTTCTTTCTTGCTCTAGCTAAGTTACAACAGACATTCTCATTTGATTTTTAACATTCAAACTTTTTGAATTTTTGAAAATTAGTCTTACAAAACTTCTTTTGGAACCCACACTTGCCTAATCTTATAAATTAAATATTTTTTAATTAGACAAGTACATAAATAAAGACCATAAAATGAATGATGATTGTATTTGGTCAATCTAGAAAATAAGAGATCCATGAAAGCCTTTTAATAAATCTTCAAACTTTATTCTCACATCTAAGTTCTTTTTTTCTAAAATACCAAATTTCTTTTTAGAGACATCAAAATCCATTTTAAATTTTAAATTTTTCATTTTTTTCCCAATCAATTTTTTCTTTCACTAAAAATTCATTTTCAACAATAAATTTTGAAATCATTTTCTTATATTTCAAATCCTTTTTCTTAAATTCACAAGCTAGCTCTTCAAAGGCATTTTGCAATTAATCAATTGAGAATGAAATCGAGTCATAAAAAGAAAAGGTTACTTGGAATTCTTCAAGAGCCATAATGCATTTTTCAAATTGGATTGAGAATTAATTTTCACTTGATTCCTCATCTCTATTTCCCTTGTCACTTGTTGAGCATTGACTTTCACTGTGCTTTTTTTCAATCCTTCTTCTTTCTTTGTTTTTCCATAAAACTACTCTAATTTTTTTCAAATCTCTTTAGCACACTCATAATTTTTCCTTTTTGAATATTATTCATTAATATAACGAAAGGGGTAACCCCATTACAAAATTGAAGCTTATGATTAAAATGCTAAGATAGCTAGCATAGTAACCATTAGATTGTTAGTTACTAAAACCTTAGAACAATGATTACAACCTATTATAATAATCATCATCAATTGCACAAATGAGAGTGCCATTGCCTTCCCATTTAGTTGTATCACTTTGATGACATTGGCATCCCACTCTTTCTTTTCCTTGGTTGGCTTGTATGGACCATTAAAAATCATCCTCCAAACATGATAATCATTGGCTTGAACAAATATCTTCATTTTATTCTTCTAATAGGCGTAGTTCTCAACAAATATCTTCATTAAAAATTGATGTTCTCCAAACACCAATTGTCAGTCTTTAAAAATTACAATTCCCGCCATAATACATGTAGTCATTTTCTAATGTGATTTTATCTATTTTTGAAGCAAAACTGGGTAAAGTGATAAAAGTTGTAGCTTTATCTCGTACCTTTCTCATGGTATAAGAACTACATCATTTAGAGCTCTACAGCACAAGTTATGGCCAAAACAGTAAAGCATATACAAGCATACTTTTGGGTCTTTTAACACTTTACTTTCCAAAATTAAGCCCAATTTCCTTAGTTCTTACAAAAAATATAAAAACTAATAAATAATAACTAAATTAGAAGAAATAATATAAAATTAAAATAACTCATTTAAAGATAAACTAATTATAAAAATAACTAAATTATAATTAAAAATTAAAGACTTAGCTAATATTTAATAACAAAATTAGACTAAAATATTCTATAAAATAGAATTATAATTAGGTAGTTGTTCTGGCATCATGTTCTGAAATTCTTCTAAAACCAACTCCCTCGAGTATTGAATTTATACTCTCTCTACCTTTGTAGATGGCCATTGCCACTTAAGAGGACTCTCCTTTCTTAATCTCTTTCTTGAACTAAATAGTTGATATAATCCTCTTCCCATTCTTAGGTAAAATTGTAGTGGGTAGTACACACAGTTATTCCTCAAAGAACATTAAACAGCTCGCAACAAGGAATGGGATGATCTATGCTTTAGTCATAAAGTCTAAACCCATAACGAAATCAATGTCATCGATAGTGGCCATAGTCATGTTCACCTTCCCATCCCAAGAACTAATTTTAACCTTACATCTTTGGAGTTCCCTAAAATGGCTAAAGTTGACGAGTTAACTCCTTTTATCTGCCCAAAGTCTTTCTCTACTTTGGGACCGCATCTCTTTGCCTCACTTGGGGTGATGAAGATATTAGAGGCCCTTGTGTCAAGCATGGCTTTGGTCTTGTTATCATTCACTAAGACATCCACAAACATGAAACCTCAATAAGGCTCTTTCTTTATCTTTTTCAATTACTCTTGCAAGGCATTAAGAAATCAAATTGAGCCCATATGCAACGACTTTTCTTTAACTTCCACCATTAGGTGTTAAGCCCGAGGTGCTTCTACATTAGTAATACATATCGCATTAAGAGTTGCTCAATACAGGTAATCAGCTACCCAATGGGGTTAATTACAAAGGAAACAAGATATTAGGGCTCGAGGTTTGAACCCCACCGCTTAGTTACTTTTGGTTGTAATGTGTCCTGAGCGGGTGGTCTCTTTGCTCTTCCGCCACTCAATGGTCTGCTAACTCTTAGGAATTTTGCTGCACTATTGGAACTTGAGCTACTAGTTCTCAATGAAAGGTCTTTCCGTTTATGTGACTTATCATTGTAATCAGTAAAGTGTTCATAAGCCACCATTGTTGAAGTCGCATCATGTATCTTTAATCACTGAAACTCTGTCCTCGCCCATGGCTTTAAACCCTTAAGAAAATAGAACAACTTATCTTTCTTTATCATGTCCCTAATATCTAGCATTAGGGTAAAAAAGCTTCTCACAAATTCTCGAGCAAACCCGATTTGAGTTAGTTCTTACGACTTTCACTAAGCCATGTACTTTACATTTTTTAGAAAGAACTAGCTTTTGAGTTCTCGCTTCAGGTCCGTTCATGTCCTTATGTGACACTTGCCATCAACGAATTTGGAATGCCATCATAATTTGGCATCCTTTGCAAGTTACATTTCAACCATCACCACCTTGTCGTCCTCTAACTCTATAAGCACAACACAAAAGTACTATTCAATATCAAAAAGGAACATTTTTTGCTCTTTTGCGTCTCTAGCCTATCCATAACACTTGGGCTTCGGCACTTTAGCCCTTTTCCCTCTTTCTCTTAAGTTTGCATTGCTATTGCCTGCAATAATCAGGAGGAGATTTGCTTGAGTTAAACTTGCCTTGGAAACTGCTCAACACATACCTGGTCTCATAACTCAGGATATTTATCATTTTAAACAATTATCGCTGAGCTATCTTAATTCCATCTATCCGCTCTCACGGGACCATTTGAGCTTTTATTGTAGCCACCACGACCTTTAACTAGTCAATTCTCTTATGGTCCTATGGTGCACTCCATGTGGTCATCAGGTTTGTTCTTTCACTTGGCACGTCTTGCCCATGCTTTGATACCAATTGTCACGGTCCACACCAACTCTTATGAGGTATTGTCCGCTTTAGCCCATTGGCCTCACGATTTTGTCCCACAAAAGGCATCTCATTGGTTAAAGGTGATGTGAACCATTATATTCTCAATTTCACTCTAGTATATAATCAATGTGGGATTCATAGCTCCTTTCTTTAGGACCATAACATCCTCCCTTACTTCTCATTGGGAGTTTCTTTTTGTTGTGGGGACTTTACATCCTTTCTTACTCCTCACTTAGAGTTGGTATCAGCGCAGATTCTGAGTACTAACAATGTGCCATTAAGGACGATGGGCCCTTGTTAAAGTAGGGGAGGATGTCATGGTCCTCGCATAGACATGAATCTCACATTGTCAAGACAATGCTCCTAACGGGTAGAGCCACAAAGTCCCCACATTGAAAAGAAACTCCCAGTAGGGAGTAAAGGATGATGTATAGTCCCCACATCGAAGATAAACTCCTAATAGGGAGTAAGGGAGGGTGTCATGGTTCTAGAAAAATGAGCCATGAATGCCACATCGACTATGTACTAGAGTGATACTGAACATATAAGGGTTCACACAACCTTTAACTTGTGAGGCGCATTTTGTGGGGTAAAACTATGAGACCAAAGTACCAAAGCGGATAATATCTCATAGGGATTAATGTGGATTGTGACACCCAATCTCACTCTAGTGCACTTCAATGTGAGATAACCTCCCTTGACTCTGCTGTGGGAGGTTCTTTTTCATGTAGGATTTATGGCTGTGCTCTTTAGGAGCATACAACGTGATATTCACATGGCTCCCCACTAGCATTGTGACACAAGGGATGTAAAACCCAATGAACTTGTAACCTTATTTAAAGTCAGCACAGAAGTACATATGATTAATTGAGTACTCTTATAAGTTGCAAAAGAGAAAAAAGTGCATATTTTCTTAAAATTTGATCTAACGTGTTTATCTCTTTTTAAGATGATGAATTAATCCAAGCCTATAATCCTTTTCTCGTCGGACTTCCTTACATATTTCTCCTGGTGAATAGATTGTCGACACAAAGCAAGCAAATTAGAGAAAGCATGACACCAGCCAGCCTATATTGTCTATGCTGCCTCCTACAAAAGATTGGACCAAACACATACTCCACGGACCCGAAAGATCTATGCATAGCTGACGGTTACTACCATAAGAAAGCAACTTTTCTTTTGCCTCTGTACATTTTCGCCATCTTTCAGTAATACTGGTAAAGTTGACTTTGCCAACACGTCTACCCTTCCACCCAACCCTTTTTTTTTCCTATAAATATAAAATCGACAATGTAGTCCATCTAATTGAAAATTTCTTTCTTCCGTCTACCCTTTTCATTGGCTTTTTCGTTTTTCTTCTTTCTTGTGGAAGAAAAATCAGATTGATTTAAAATTGGTAGGGAGCTAAAGTACAAAAAGGCGAAAAATCAATTCGAAAATAGCATCCTTATCTAACACATACTAATCTAATCTCCATCTTTCATAATAATTCAAGTTACATATAAATGACCCCAAGGCGAATTAGCTAAGCAACTTTAATAGTATATATTCTATGTCAGAAATTGCCCCTAAACCTTCAAGAGCTGCAATTTATTCAGAAAAGCAATAGCAATCCAGTCCAACTCAACTGGAGACCATCGAGCATGATTGATCTCAGCCGCTGATCCATACCACATTTCTGGTTCCATGTCTCCTCCATTTTCTGATCGAAGATTTGAGCCCACCGCCTCCCATATTAGAGCCCTTGAATCATCCCCAGCAGAACACAGCTGCTTCCCAATGAATGGAGCCCATGAAATGGCATTGACACTCCCCTTATGCTTACATAATTCCATCAAAGGTATAGTTGGAAACCGGATGTCAACTATTACAATTTTATTACTGTCCATTCCTACTGTGGCCATGAACCTGGGGTCAGCCTTGTTCCATTCTAGCCTCAACAAGGGAGTTTCCGGAACAGGATTTTCATAAATTATTGTTGATCTCTCTTTGTCCCTTAAGTCAAAGACCCTTATCGAACCATCTCCGGACACTGAAGCAAACACATTGAACCCACCCCAAGAAATATCGAACACTTCCTTGTCATGCGCGACTAATTGGGTGTCTACAGTTTCTCTCTCTATGTTCCAAATGGTACAAGTAGTGTCAACACTAGAGGTAGCCACGCGTCGTGTGTCAAAGTCAGCCCAATCGAAAGAAGTTATGGCAGAATTAAATTCGCTACTCTTATTGCCGTTGAACAAGGCCTTAAGCTCGATGTGGTCATCATGGATTTCCCACAGACGGAGATAATCACCGGATGTGGCAATCATGTCTGGATTTGAGGTATCCTCGGAGGGGAAGAACAATAGATTTGTGGGAGCATAAGGGTGGTCGAAAATGAGGCGGCTATCTGTGGTGAAATCGGATGTGTCAAGGTTGAACTGAACAAGTTCGACCTTGTTGCTGTAGTCTTCAAGAAAACTGCCAATGGCTACGCGTGATCTTTTGTCATTGCGGACGGACCAAGCTAGGGAGTAAATTGGCCACTGACCTATGTAGGTATAGACGCCTGCTTTCTTCTCTGAGGGGCTTTGCATGGTTTGATGGTAGGGATATAATAAAGAAATTAGACTTAGAATCACTGCAGCACACAACAGAAAATTCACATGTTAAATAAATATTAATTGTATGGTTGATTGTGTTTTTTGGCCCAAATCTGTCCCAAAATAGTGAAACGTTTTATGTAAAGTAATGTTTCATTGGTTCCACCTTGGTTGAGTATCTGACTCCTTTTCAAAAGAAGGGTAAGAGTATTGACTCCGTTATTTTATTAAACCCCTATTTGGCTTTATATGATCATTGCTTGTTCCAAATTGATGTATCAGAACATTTTAAAATTTTAGGTCAAAAATATCTACGCCTCATTAAAATTTGATAATAAAATGAGTTATAATGTAAAAATACATCAAAATATAAATATTCCTTTCATTGATAAACAGAATTGACATCATGAACGATAATAGGAATTAAAATTAATACCAAATATTACTATCAACTAGTCAAAAACTCATCAACAGAGGGAAAAATGAACACTCATTTGGCAAAAATAAATAAAAATCCCTACAGCCATACGAGTCTTAAACTAAGTTTATGTTGTTAGATATTTTATATATCCAAATACAAGCGTGTTCAAAAAATATTTTAAGGTAAGGAATTTGTGAAAAATGTTTTTTTTTAAATATAATTTGATTTAAAGGAATGAATAACTGTGCATGTTATGTTAGACTCTGTCTTCTTTCTTGAAAAAAGAAGTTTAACAAAATGGTAACATGAGATCGGGAGTTATGGTATAGAGACTCCAAGCATGCCAGCAAACAAGATATAATGAAGTTCCGCAATAGCAGACTAAAAAGATAGAAGAAGACATGTTCAGAGATTTTATATCATAGCTTATCCATGGAAAAATAATAATGAGATAAAATTCAAGTTACCGGCCCCTACCATAAAATATTTGTTGAAGAAAAAAAATCAAAATTCTTGAAACCCTCCAAGCTAGAAAAAGCAAGCTGAGTTCTGCAAAGACTCGGGATAGACCAGCTAGAAGAATTATTTAGTAGCATTACATTTTATAAGTGGTGAAGTTTACTTTGTCCAACTCGTTTTTGTATGTCGACAAAAGCTTTTAATAAGTTTTTCCTATTGAAATTCAATATTTGTCCTCGCATTTGACTTTTAGAAATTCTTTGCATTCGATTTTCCATCTAAAATAGATTATTTTTTAAAGAAATTGTCAGGCTTGAGAGTATGGTAAAAAGTATAAGCTTTATAGCAAATTAGCACGTAAAATTGAGTTTCTACCTGTTCAAGTAATTTCGCACCTACCCTTCTGAGATGAACCCAGCAAATGAAAAACAGTTTGACGAAATGAGGTTTAAATAAGGCGCAGAGGAAAAAAAAAAAAATCAAGAAGATAAGAAGAAAATGAAAACTTCGCTTCCTTTCCCTGGCACTTTGAAAAGATTTTACAAGTAAAGAAACACTTGTGTAAGTCTGCTTCAAAGGCCCTATATATGAAAGAAAGCCGAATGCATTCTCTAACAAATTAAGAGGGAAATAGACTTACGTTGCTAAAAGGCACTTGGGAATTGGGATATCTTCCTTGATTTTCTTTTTCTCCCAGAGTAAAAAAATGTAAACGCATGTTTACTCCGGCAGATATGACTTCAGAGCTTGGTGTATTCAGCACTACTGAAGTTTTAAAACTTTAAAGGAAGCTATAGCCCCCTTTAAATGGGAGCGAAATTCAAATGAAAGAAGGGAAGGTAAAGCTAATGGTCAAACTTTCACGAGCAAACCACTTGGATATTGGTGGGTTCTTGGTTTGCGTGAGGGGTCTGCACGTGATTGCTTTTCCAATCCCAAGGGCTCTAATTCGTTTCCTTGTGTATGGCAGAAATATTTGATCAAGCTTCCCATTGACTTTGGATGAAGACATCCAAGGTCTTACTGTTAACAGAATGGCTACTCCCTAGAGTTTCAATAGATGAATTCACACGGAAGATAAGTCTCTTCTTTGCTATTTAATTGTGTAACAACTAATAACCGAACTAGGTAGATACATCAACAATTTGGTTTCCAAGTGAAAGGTAGGAGTTAGGTACTTGAAGTGAATGAGAGTTGGGGTTATGGAAAAGATCTCAAGTAGTCAAGTTCAAAGCCTTTCAATGCGTACTTTGTACTACTGACTATGTATATATGAGATCGATTAATTTATCCCACAAGAATGAAAACATAAGTCTCTCTCTTTCTTTTTAAATCTACTACTTATGGTAGTGAACATTGGGGTAATTACTTTCCTCTTTGCTCAACCTCTAACTACTTGCTAAAATTCAATTTGAAGTGATTGCACTCTTAATTTAGCAGAGTTGCTATATATGATGCTGTATCATTGTTTATTTCAGGACAGGGACTAGTTAGCAAGAGATGTTATTATGATTGAAAGTGACTCAAGGTAGCAATTTCTTGGATTATAAATCCCATGGAAATACTCATATGTATAGATTCATGAACTTGCAACGCTTAGCTCTTTTCCATTGAAGTCCCATTGTTCACATCAATAGAGAAATCAATTATATGAATCTTGCTAAATAAAGAGGTACCATTAGAGATATGCATTTTAATTATTGCGTGGTTTCATTCTTTTGAGTTTCTTTTTTTTTTTTACCACTAAACCATGAACTGTTTCATTGATTCAATGATTCAATAGGGTTACATACGTTTGTAGCCTCTCATAGGAAAAATAGAGTTGGGCCCATTTAAACCACCCACCCTATACAACCATTGCCTGAAGCCCCCTCTTACAAAATGAAAGCAAACCTTATAACTCTAGTTTATAGCGTTATTTTGTCACAGTTTAAGTGTTAAATTGATTAAATTTTTTAGATTTATTTTAAGAATTAGATATTTTTAGCTATTTTTTTTAATTTAGTTTAAATCATGTTAAGTTATTTTAGTTTTATTTTATGTTAAATTACTTTAATTTTAATTATTACTGATTTAGTCTATTGTTTTTGAAGGTTCATAAATGAAAAGATCTCAATTGGTGATGAACCCTACAAGTATGGCTAGTGCTTCTCTTGTACATGCTTCAATATTTTAAGCATAATTCTTATTTCAGAAGTCTAATTGATGTGATTTCTTTGAAAGCTAATAGATAAGGCTACAACTTTCATGTTTACTAGTTCACCAGTTCATATTAGATCAAGGAGACAATTGCGTTGCAAAAGGATGGACTGCAGCAAAAACTGCACATGGTAGCAAAATAGAGCTAGCATCACGACCTTAAGAAGGCTAGGGCCGAGGTGCCGTGATGTGAAGGGCATCATAGTATGACCAGATAGGCCAATGCCACAGCTGTGATGAAGGAGACGGCTCTATGAAGAAATACAAACACCCATGCCCAAGGACCATGGCCACTGTGCCAGCTTGATAACTCGAACATCAATTTCTGAATTTTATTCTAACTAAGGTTGCAAGGGCTATTTAAAAAGGGCATTTGAGAGAAATTAAAGAGCACATTCAAAGATGGTTTTCTTGAGAAAAAAGTAGCCATCAAACAAGCAAAAAAGCAAATAAAATCAAGGATGATTGAAGACTTAAGATTTGACAAATCTTAGCTTCTCTCTCTACTTTAGTTCTTCTTTCACTTTTTTTAACTTGTATTGATGGTTAAGTTTCTTTGGCCGATGCTTTTAGTAGTAGTTATGAACTAAATTTATTTATGTAGGATTTCAATTGAACTTAACATGTAGTTTGAATTCTTTATCTCTCTTTGCTTATGGTCCATGGAATATGAGTTGTTTATTTCAATTCTGTGTTTAATGCTTCTAATTACTTCATGACCAATTAGTAGATTTGGAAACCTAAGTACAACTTGATGAAGGGAGTTTAGAGTAGGCCAAGAATGGAATAGTATATGTTCAAATTCACTTAGTTTATTGGGTGATTTGATTTGCATATACGATAGACATATACCAATATGTCATATGTAGCCAAGGTTAAAGTATTAACTTAATGAATATTTCTTCAGTTGAATTTACATAGACATATAGTAAATTAATTAAGAGTGATATTTTTATAAGAACCTCGACAAAGACTTATAAATAAATTAGGACTTAAGGTTAGTAACTCAATCCACTGAAACAAGTTAAGAGAAAGAAAAAGATGATTCAGATGAAGTGTTGAGGGATATTGTAATCCTAGACATATTTTTAAATGAATTTTTCTACTAAAGTTTTTCCAACCACTTCTTAGATTTAGTTTTGCTATCCTTTAGTTTTACCTTTGTTTTTAGTTAATCCCTTTAACATGGTTGTTTGAAAAAGATTAGGTTGTGTTAATTTTAGTACTTAACAAAAGTTCATACAATTCTTTGTGGGGTTCAACACTATATTTTACCATTATATTACTTGTTAACGATATGTGCACTTGCATGGTAAATCTAAGAATAAGTTTTTGACATCGTTTTCAAAGAATTATTTTCCTACCTTTTGCTAATATTAATACCAAGCATTCATAGCCTTAATTCGAACTTTGTTTTTTTTTTTATTTTCAAGTATTTTTTGTCATTGTATGCGAAGTGGAAAATTTAAAGATTGTTCCTTTTGATCCAAAAATTGAAAAGACTTTTTAAAGACTTCGGAGAGAAAATTCACAACCTTTAACTCTTGTCTAAACAATGGCTAAACAACAAGGAGAGCAGGAAATTCAAGGGAAACAAGCAAAAAAAAAAACCAAATATTTGAGAGATTATGTTGTTCCTCTTGTGCAAGTTCTTCACTCTAGCATTTGAAAACCGACAATACAAGTTAGTAACTTTGAAATCAAACCAACAATCATCTAGATGATTCAAACTTAAGTATAATTTGGAGGACTACACAATAATGATCGTAATGTTCATATCTCAAATTTTTTAGAGATCTGTGACACATTCAAGCATAATGGAGTCACTGATCATGCAATTAGACATATTTCCTCTTTCATTGTGAGACAAGGCAAAATATTAGTTGAATTCACTCCTTTCTATCTCTATTACTACTTTGGATGATTTAGCTCAAAAGATTTTAGCTAAGTTCTTTCCATCAACTAAGACAGTAAAGATAAGGAATGACATCACATAATTCACACAACTAGATTCAAAGTCGCTATATGAGGCTAGGGAAAGTTACAAAGATCTACTTGGAAGATGCCCTCATCATGGGTTACCTAAATGGCTGCAAGTATGTCATGATCCAAATCCGAGGCATGACCAACGCAAAGGTATCAATGGAAATTACCCTTGTAACCCATGCAAACCTAAATAATAAATAAAACCATATATTCACATGTATTACAAATTAACCATGATTAATTATATATCAATATATTAATCATCCAAAACGCTAAAGTTCTTACAATGCGAAAGCAAATAAACATAAATTCAGGTGTCAGCCATCTTGTGGCGAATACAACCCATAAACCATCTCGTGGCAAAACATGCAGAGTATAATTATTACATGACATGACAAAGTATAAAATCCATAACAATCTGAAATATAAAGACAAACTCGACTAGTGGAGTACAACACAAATGACAAGGCTAATGTCTACTGGATGCCATGACCATTACCTACCAAACCAACCATAGAAGACTACTCCTTCCAAATGGACAATGAGCCTAGCTATCTACTTTATTCATTTGAAAAAAAAAGGGTAATAATGTGTGAGTCACAAAGACTCTATGAGAAGATACAAGGAAGGGGAACAAGCAATGAGGAAGAATACTTAGAAAATAGACTTTCAGAAAATATGCAAATACATAATAAATCAATATATGTAAAGTCAACCTTTTCAAGCACTAATACAAACCGAGTCTCGCTTATCTAGCATCCTCACCTAATAATTCTGTTTACCAAGCATGTTAACAATCACCTGGTCAATGCCTCAACCAATTTCTTCATTTCTGAGTCTGTTATCTTTCAAATGACATTAGGAAATGTATGTCCTTTCTCACTGCAAGATCAATATCTCTCAAACGGTACTTGAATGGTATACATTTCCTTTTTATAAAGCATTGTATGTAAAACAATTCTTAAAACTTTTAAAAGAATATTTTAAAAAATGGAAATCACATCAAAAGTTTAATTAAACATCATTTCAAGTGTGTTTGAAACATAATTTGAGGTTCTCAAAGATTTAGTTTAAAAAAAAACCTCATTCCCTCTTTAGGAAAACTTTTGAAAACATTAAGTTTCAAAAATATACTTGTTTTATAGATGCATGGGACCTATGTATCGATATATGACTACAACTATCGATAAACTCCTCGAATCTATCGATAAATACAAGAAAAAAAAATTCCAAGGATTTTGTGTTATATATGTTGATACTTCAAAAACAAGTATCAATAGATAAGTTACATAAAGCAAAATTTCAGCTTAGAACTCATCACCAAGACCTCAACCAAGTCTATAAAACAACTATAGATGAGTATACAACATATATACAACAAATTGATAACAAATATAACATAATAAACTAATTCAATAATGAATTCAATAATGTCTTAGTCTAAATCACCACATTAGACATTCATATCATAATACTTAGTCTAAGTCACCACATTAGACATTCAATCAATCAAAATGGAGATCTAACCAAGGACAACCAAACCACCTAGTGTCGTCACACTAGAACCAAATAGTCCATTACTCTATGGATAACAACCATTCAACTAAAAGGGTTGTACTTCATTAGCTACCAAATCTAACAAGTCTCGAGAAATTTTGACCAACTTAAGCTGGCTCTCATTGTGCACAATGGCTAATGTTCCTTACCACTAGCTACAGGTCTTTATAGCAATAGGCTTCAACAACCACAATACAGAATTTAGCATATAAAGAATAATAATCAAAGGGACAAAACAAGTCATCAATAATCATAATGTTACCATGACAACATTCATAATAATTGACCATAAGTACCATGGCATCAACAAAGAGAAAAAATTTCTCATGCATATTTAAAAATCCATCCATAAATGAGATGTTGAGATGTAAAAACATTGAAAGGCTTATTCCCCATTTTTAAATACCATATAATAGACTATATATAGCTAATCTATAGTTTTCATAAACATCCTTGACAACATTTGTTCAATGCACAAATGTAATCAAAACTCATTTATATGCAAAGCAAAGGATATGCATGCTTAATTATATAAAAAAAATTAAAAACGTTGCATCCACCCATTTTAATGAAGGTTGCCTTGCTCTCTTGCACCTTTTGTTGAACACTCACTTTTCTAACAGCTTGGAATCTTTTTCATAAAACCTAACACAATGTTTCCAACATTAATACTTGGTTTTTCTAATCTAAAATCCATCAAATCTTTCCACAAAATTTCCAGCAATACTTTAATCCACAAATCAGCAACTAATCTAACTATAACTAACTGATTATAATCTATTTCTAGCTAGAGTTAGAGCAACTTTACCTTGGTGAGCTTGATAGAGTTTAATCCACCACAAATCTTTGTGTTTAAAGATTAAAAACAGATTTGTTAGAAACCAAAAAATTATAGAAATCAAAATCAAAGTTTAAGTGTGAGAAATAAGAAAAATTTTACCTCAACTGTGTGAAAAATCAAAAGTTGAGCTTGAGAATAATTTTTAAACACTTAAAGATGTTTGATGTTTAGAGTGAAATGGAGTTAAAAGAGAGAAAAAATGAAAAAGTCATGCTAGGGTTGAATGAAGATAACTAATGGGTTTTAAGGCTCTTAAATGAGTGTGAAAAGTCAAAAATAACCTTAGTTTTTTCAAATTTGTCTCATCTATTGATAGATAAAGAAAATCTATCGATAAATTTGGTTCTGACTTGTATCTATCAATGGATTAGACAATCTATTAATAGATGTTCATCAAAACTCTTCTCTAAGTTTAATCTATCGATAGATATTGTCCAGAACTCAAGGTATCCTTGACAACCCTTAACAGGTTCTAACCTAATTTACATTTAATACCATTTTTATTTCTATCTTTTTTACTCTCCATTCACTTAAGATATTTAATGTAAATAAGAAAACACCCCCTATTTGGATTCAATAAAAATATCTTAAAAATCAAATTCCCAAGGAATCAAAATCTAAATTTTGGTTCTAAGAGAAAAATCGAAAGAGCTCAACTGAAATCAAATTGACGGCTCTTTTTTGTCATAATAAACGTATTCCAAAAATTATGAAAAAATCATTCTTGGTTCTCCAAATATCAAGGGAACCATTATCACCAATTTTTATTTTCAATAGATTATTTCATAAAAATCACATATTTTGACCCTTCCAAAATTTAGAAAAATTTTTGCTTCCAATGGTGTTAGGCAAACAAATTTGCAAGGTTACAAAAGATAGAAAACACAAAAATGACTATAATCAAAAGATGAAATCATGTATGTTAAAGGATAATAGACTCACCAAGAAAATGTTCAATGTAACATTGGGTTAATTTACCTTTTGCCCTTATGCAAAACTCAGGGTTTCATAAAGTACAGATATTTTATAATAGGTTAATGGGTCTAATTAGAACTACCATTAATGCTGCAGCTGGAAGACCTCTCATGGAAAAATCTATTGATAAACCATATGACTTATTGGAATAGATGACTTCTAATTACTATCAATGGCTATTAAAGAGATCAGTGCCTAAGAGAGTAGCTAGTATTCATGAGCTGGATGCTATCAATGTCTTGACTGCACAAGTAGTTGCATTAATGAAGAAATTTGATACTCTAAGAGCTCATTCAGTGCAGAGCCCGTTAGTTACTTATGATCTATGTGGAAAAGGACATTCTATTGATCACTACCTAACTAATTCTGAATCAGTACAGTTTGTTAAAAACCCCAATAGGTAGTAAAACAATCCGTTTTCCAACACTTATAATCTCGGTTGGAGGAAACATCCTAACTTTTCTTGGAAAAATAATTAGAAAACTTCATCAACACCAAAGCCAAATTTTTCTCCTAGATTTCTACGTCAAGTTAGAGCTTTTATGCTTGAGAAAAAGCCATCTATGGAAGAGTTACTCATGCAGTACATGGCAAAGACTGATTCTCTAATTCATAGTCAGGTAGCATTATGGAGGAACTTTGAGACACAAGTGTTCATCCCAATGAAGTGCTAGAGGAGGGGGTGAATAACACTTTAAAAATATTTTAAAAACTGCTTCTTTTTAAAAAATCCTTTTTGTAAGGTAAATAATAGAAGGTTTAAAACTTGTTAAGGTTAAAAACACACTAAGTAAGGAAAAGGTAAAGAGAAGTGGACAAAACACAAGTATTTAGAATGGTTTGGTCCTCTTGACCTACATCCATTACCTTGATCTTCTAATCAGAGATTTTCAATCTAACTTCACTAAACCAGTGGAATTAACAGTTTCTACCAAGCTTTTGCAAGGAGAGCTTTTACCCACACTCTAATGATTTATAATAAATCTTAAAGTGTTTCTTACACTTTAATTAACCAAGAATAAAAAAGGAAAAGGAATACATGTGATCATCCTTGCTAATCTAAGATGAATACGATTAAGTTCAAACATATTTACAAGAATAAAAATGAAGAATATGTGCATAAAAGAAGGTTCTTTGACTTTTTGCATAAAATGTGCTCTTGGTAGCTTTTCTCCCTTTTCTTTGACCGTTGGAGCTTCATTTTATACTTAGAGACTCATACTTTTCAATTAGAGAAAGTTTCTAGCCGTTGTGAGCATGTTCAATGCCTTTTTAGCTGTTATTTTATCTTATAGCATTTAAATTCAAACGAGCTGATAGTTTTCTATTAATTGGTTAGAGGTAGGCTTTAATCAATTAAGCTTTATCTATCTTGTACTGTTTGGCGGCTCTTTCTACTGTGTTAACCAATTAAAAATGGCTTTAACCTATTAAGAACATTTGTTTTCAGACTTTTCCAACCAACAGTCTGTCTTTAATTGGTTAATCATTCCTTTAACTGATTGAAGCTTTTCTTACTCTAACTTTAACTAATTAAAATAAACTTCAACCAATTAAAAATTCTTCAAATTTGCTTTTCTTCATTTTGGCTCCCTTCAACAGTTAACTTCACTTTAAATTTAAATGTTGTCTTTTTTTTAGATACTTCAAATCTTGTGCTTTAACCAATTAACCTCATTCTTTAACGGATTAGCACGCTTCTATCTTTAGCTTCTAGCACATTCTTAATCAGTTAAGCTTGTTGTTAACTGACTAAAGCTATTTTGTCTTACTTTTATATAGTGTCTAATTTTGCCTTAACTAGTTAAGGCTCCACATTAATCAGTTAATGATGTTCTGTTTTTACTAAACCCTTTTCTTCTTTCCCACTTTAATTGATTAACTCATCTTTTAAGTGAGCAAGCTTCTTGACTTGCCTTTAATCATCAATTTTATTAGGAGAATTAAACTTTATCCTTCACACTTAGGTAGAGAAGTTAGACATCAATAAATAAAGAATGTTTTGTTATCATCAAAAACATATGGAGTCAACATTCTCTCCCTTTTTTTATGATGACAAAACACTCCTATATTAATAGTGCAATTTCTTTTATACCATAAATTCTATATGTAGATTAGAGATTACTCACCCTAAGTGTATGCTCTTCCTTAATATGTGTATTAAGAAAAATAAGGAATTTCAATCTTCTCTCGCAACTATAATATGTATGTATGTGCAGAAATCTTCCACAATTATCAATAATATATAACCATCAACACCACCCAATAGTCCATCAGCACATAATAGCTAATATAATCATAAAATCAGTAAGCATAAGCATACCCCAACCCATGATAGTTAATCCTTAAACATAACACAAAATAGTCAATTCATAATCATCAGCATAAAAGTACAAAAACATAAACCATAAAAAATATAAACCAGTAGACACATTGTTCATGGTTCCTCCTTCTGTCTATTTTTCTAACCATTCCCTACTTCCTAATTCTCCCCTTTTTTGTCATCATTCAAAACAAAAGGTCTTACTTAAGCTTAACTCTCATTAAAGTTCAAGGAAGGTAAGGACTCATCAATACCAAAGTGCATCTTCAAAGGTTTAGGAGATGATGAGGATGAGGAGTCAAATGCTGAGGATGTGATCTGAGGAGGTCCAAGTTTGGAGGGTGGTTTGACAATAGAAAATGCTAGTCATACAAACTTCCTTTTTCTAAGAAAGGTAGTTTTAGTTGCCATTGTCTTTTTAAATATGCCAGAAGGTTTTCCATTAACTGTTGCCTTACCTTTGTTTTGAGTTTGCTATGGTACAATCTCCTCTTTTTCTTTTTATGCTGATTGAATTTCTTGTTCCATCTTTTCATTTACTTTTCCTTGATCAGTTGCAACTTCCTTAAGTATTTTAGTAATGAAATCCGAAAGCAGTAGCCCTTTATATTCTTCAAGAGATTTTTCATTTGTTTTTGTAGTTTCTGATTCTGCTTCATTCTGATTTTCTTATCCAACTTCTATCTCTTTTTCTTTTTTTGGTTCCTAATAATTTTTCTTTGTCATTTCCTCACCTTCTTTTTCTTTCTCAATTCTCATTTCCGTTTCTATTTCAGGGGCCACCACTTCATCTTAGATCTTTCTTTCATTTTTAACATTTGCATTGCCAATTTCATCCTCAAGATTATATGCTTGAACTTTAAACTACTCTGTTGCGATTTCTCACTTGAAAAGCTCTTAACTCCTACTTGATCTTTGAGTGCAAGGGTTTCAACTTCCTTTTCTTTAAGAACTAAGTTCTCAAGATTTTACAATCTTTCTTCAATTTTCATAATCTTCTCAACTTGCTCAGTTAGTTTTCCTTCAATTCTCATCAACAAATTGAAGATCATGTCATTTTGAATGAAAGGTTAATTGACTCTAAAGTAAGGAATGGAGGGAGTTTCAGTTCCAAAGGCCGATGTGCCTTTGAGTGTTTTGATACACTCATTTCACTCACATTTATATCCCATTTTTTGTAGGTTTCCAAGAAAGAAACCTAATCCTTACTCTTGGTCCAATAAGCTTGGTACCTAATGTTCCAGATTTTTTTCTTCTTAACTAGAAAGGAGATGATGTTTCCGTACGGTAGGTTGGTCTTATCTTCTAAGCAGGTTTTTTCTCATTCCTTCTATCATGTATTATGCTACACTCAGAGGGATTTCATTTACTGTAGATTCCATCAACCACAGATCCTAAGAGCTAACATAGCTAAAACTACTATTCCTTTCATGCAATATGGAAGCCAAAAAATAATGAAAGGTCTTTATTTGTGCATTTTCTAAATCACTTGCATAACTTTTTTAAGGGTATTTTTCTTTTCTTCTCGTGGTTATCTCCCATATGGGTGAAGGGCCATAGCTTGGGGGAATTAAGAATACTCCCACTCAATTTGGCAACTTTCCAATATCCATAGTAGTGACTTTAAATTCTTTTCCACTCAAGAACACATTCAGCCCATTCTCCACAAAATCATTAAGATTTTTCCACTCTTTTTAATTCAAGGCTTTGCTAAAGTAAAATTTCCTAACAAGGGTAACGCTATAATACCTATCTCTAAAGGTACTTAGACCCTTAATGGCATTTTCTATTTTCTTATGCCTATCAGCTTGTTCTTGGTTCCAAAATCATGAGGTTAAAAGCTATCCCTTATCAATGGAAATGCCTTTTTGTTGCTGCAAGTCCTTTTGTCTTTGGCCTTATTTTCTTCTGTCTTTCTCCTTTCATTTCAATTGACGGATATGGCACCATTTTACCCTTTTTCTTAGGTGATAGAGTAAAAGAATCCTTTGCTAGTCTCTTTTCTTTACCCTTGTTAATAACTTTGATGGTGAGTGAGGTTTTGGCTTAAGTTTTCTCAAGTTAACTTAAAACTAAAAAAAGAGATAATGAATTTTAAAAGAAATCTGAGTGCTTGTGTTTTGATTTCTAGATTGTGGGTTTTTAAAAAGCTGAAGAGTTTTGAGGTGTGGGTTTGCAACTAGTTAGCCCACATTTTGAGTGGGTGGTTTTCCTGTACCTCTCACTCCTCATTTGTTTTAATTTTCAGAAATTCCTGCGTGACAATTTTCTCTTCATCTAAGGTGCATTAATCGGTTAGAATAGGCTTTAACTAATTAAAATGCTACTAACTTGGAATGTTTCTAATGACCAGAATTGCTTTAACTATTTAAGAGAATTTTTAACTAATTAACACCTCACTGACTTAGGCCTATCACTTCAACATAGAATTACTCTGATTGATTAAAGAGGGCCTTAACTAATCAATGTGAATCTTCTCTTCTTCCTAAGTTTTCTTTAATTAATTAGAACTTTTTCCAATCTATTAACATAACAAATAAAATCAAACATCACACAATAGAGCATTAAAAACATATTCAATTCAACTTAATCATAATTCATTAGCATCAAGTATTCCTAATTCTTTTCTAATCCCACAAAATTAGACTTCACTTAAGAGTTTTGTGAAAATATCAACTAATTGATGCAACGTATCTACAAATTCTATTTTAACATCCCCCTTAAACATATGATCTTTAATGAAATGATGTCTAATTTTGATGTGCTTAGTCCTAGAGTATTGAACAAGATTTTTGGATATATTTATGGCATATATGTTGTCACAAAAAATAGGAACATTATATATAGACATCCCAAAATCATTTAGCTATTGCCTAATCCATTATATTTGTGCACCAAAACTACCTCATGAAATATATTCAACCTCAATGGTTGAAAAAGCAACTAAATTTTGTTTTTTTCAATTCTAGGACGCATGCATGTTTCCAAGGAATTGACAAGTGCTACTACTGCTCTTCCAATTAGTTTTGATGTCAGCAAAATCAATATCAGAATAGCCAAGAAGATTAAAAATTGATCTTTTTAGATGCCATAGGCCTAACCCTTGAGTATCCAAGAGATATCTAAAAATCCTCTTCACTATGGTCAAATGTGATTTCTAGAGACATGATTGGAATCTTGCACATAGGTTGACACTAAACAAAATGTGAGGTCTACTTGCAGTTAAATAAAGAAGTGAACCTATCATAACTCTGTAGAGTTTCTGATCCACATCTTTTCCTTTGTCAAACTTTGTAGAATGACTCACAGGAGTTCCAATTGATTTCAAATTCATCACACTAGTTTTATTTTTAGCATTTCCTTAGTGTATTTCTTTTGGTTGATGAATATTCCATCCTCACATTGTAAGATTTGTAGACCAAGAAAGAATTTTAGCTTTCCTATCATGCTCATTTGAAATTCACCTTGCATTTCCATAGTAAAGTTCTCACACAACTTTTCATTATTGGCATCAAATACTATATCATCAATATATATTTGAACCACAATCAAATCATTTTCATTTATCTTTATGAAAAGAGTATTATCTACATTCTCCCTAAAGTATCCTTTTTCAATTAAAAATTTTGAAAGTCTTCCATACCAAGCTTTAAGAGCTTATTTCAATTCATATAAAGCTTTATGTAGTTTACAGATATAATCTATTT
This sequence comes from Theobroma umbraticum, assembly GCF_002168275.2. Taxonomy (NCBI): domain Eukaryota; kingdom Viridiplantae; phylum Streptophyta; class Magnoliopsida; order Malvales; family Malvaceae; genus Theobroma; species Theobroma umbraticum. The sequence goes on from NW_018397263.1 coordinate 4,766,123, forward strand.
TTTCAAAATCTTTAAAACTATGAGGTTGTTCAACATACATTTCTTTTTTAATAAAGCCATTTAGAAATAAACTTTTGACATCCCTTTGAAACAATTTAAAATTCATGAAATAAACATAGGCAAGCAAGAGTTTAATTGCTTCTAATCTAGCTACAGGAGCAAAAGTTTCATCATAATCAATACCTTCCTCTTAATTATAGCCTTAAGCAACTAAAACTGCTTTGTTCCTTACTACATTTCCTAACTCATCCAACTTATTTTTAAATATCCATTTTGTACCAGTAATTGGATGGTTCGGTGGCCTTAGAACTAAGGTCCAAACCTTGTTCCTTTCAAATTGACCAAGTTCTTCTTGCATGGCAATCATCCTACTCTCTTCATTTTTTAGCTTCCTCAAAGTTCTTAAGTGTCACTTGTGATATGAACACCAAATATTCACAAATTCCACTTAGTCCTTTTTCAGTTTTGACACCTACAAAGGAATCGCCAATAATTTGTTCTTGAGGATAATTTCTTACATTCTCTAGCTTCTAGAAAGATCATTATGTTGATTTTCAATTCTTCACAGGTCCTTTAAAAATGGTTTTTCTCCGTCTTTCTCCTTTGAATTCTCTCCATCATTTTTTTTGTAGTTCAAGCTCATCTTTTCCATTTTCTTCTCAATATTATCTACATTATAATCATCAAACACTATCTTTCTTTGTGTAGCATTAGTTTCATCAAAAACAATATTAATTGATTCTTCTATGACCAAAGTACTTTTATTAAATACTTTATATGCTTTAGAGTTTAATACATAACCTAAAAATATAGCTTTATCACTTCTAGCTTCAAACCTTTCTAAGGTATATTTTTCATTATTTAAAACAAAGCATTTGCACTCAAAACTCCTTCAAAGTGAAATGTTTAGTTTTCACCCTTTATAAAAGCTCATAAGGGGTTTTAAAAATAATGGCTCTAATGGAAACTCTATTCAAAGTGTAAGCTACTTTGTTCACATCTTCAACCCAAAAATATTTTGGCAAATTGTTTCATAAAACATTATCCTTGTAATTTCTTTTAAAGTCTTATTTTTTCTTTCAACAACTCCATTTTGTTGTGGAGTTCTAATAGCTGAAAAATTATGGCCAAAATCATTTCAATTGCAAAAGATTTCAAAATTATCACTTTCAAATTCACCACCATGGTCATTGATAACTTTATTATATAAAGTTATTTTGACACATTTTAGGTGCTTGAGTAGCTAGATCTTTGAGATTTTAAATTTGCATTTTAGCATTTTAAGTGTTTTTTTAATTTAAGTTTAATTACATGTTAATCAATTAATTTAAGATATTGTAGTTTAATTTTACTTTACTTTGCTTTAATTTACTTTAAGAATAGTTATTGTTGATTTCTCTCATTACTTTTGTAGGATACTTGATAAAAAAGGTTCATTTGATGAACAACCTCACAAGTATGATTATGGCTCCATTCGTACATGTTACAATATTTCAAGGATAACTTGAGCTACATAAGTCCAATTGATGAGATTCATGATCCATTACAAAGCTAAGAAAAAGGATAAAGCTTTCGTGTTTTCCCACTTCTCCCAATTCTAATCAAATAAAGGTGAAAATGATGTTGAAAAATGCTAGACTATTGCAGTTCTCCACAAGGTAGCATGTTAAATGACAACCGTGGCCTTGAGTTACTCAAGGCTGTAGCACTGGGAAAAACATGGCCACGGCACTGGAAGAATGGAGTTCATCATAAAAATTCCTGTGGCCAGAACGTCTCGGCATCAAGAAGGACGAGATCGCGGTGCCACATTACTTTCCAAAAATAGTTTGTTATGTGGGAATATGGAAATTAGGCTTAATTTAAACCTATTTAGGGGGATTTTTTTTGAGCATTCAAGGGGAGAGAACAGCAGTTGCTTTTCTAAAGAATTACGGCTAAGAATCAAGAAAGAAAATAAGAGAAATTGAGAAAAATTTGAGATCACAAATCTTCAACATTAATTTCTGTCTCTCTTTTGTGTTTTTTTTTTATTTTCTTGACTTAAATTCATGGTTAAATTTCTTTGGATAATGTTTTACTTAGATATCATGAACTAAATTATTTTTCTAGGATTATGATGGATTTCAATATGTAGTTTGAATATTAGTTTCTCTTTTATTTATCATGCATGGGTATAGTTTGTGCTTATCTAAATATGTTCTTAATGTTTTTAATTGCTTGATAATAGTTAATTGATTTGTGAATCTAATTAAGACTTGACAGAGAAATGTTAGATTGAACTAAAATTTGAATAGTGTATGATCACATATTATAGGTGATTCAATTCGCTATTCAAGTAGACATACATCAATTGCCATGCATAGCCAAATTAGGATACTAGCTTTTTCAACAACAATAACTTCTAACATTAACAATGGTAAGACCTTTTTCATTTTGCTCTCTTTTACATTGTTTAAAAAAAGTAGGCAATGCATCATTTTTGTAAGCAAGAAAACATACCTATGTATATCTTGAGTGATCATCGGCAATAACTAAGCCATATGACTTGCCCCTAAACTAGTGACATTAATTGGTCCAAATATGTTAACAAGTAATAGTTCAAGTGGTCTAGAAGTTGAGATCACCCTTTTAGATTTAAATGAACTTTTAACTTGTTTCTAAATTGACATGCATCACAAACTTTGTCATTTTCAAAAATCATCTTTGGCAGTCCAATGACTAGGTCTTTACTTAAGAGTTTTGAAATAGTGTGCATGCTAACATGTCCTAATCTTCTATGTCAACCAATTATCACATATATCATTGGTCATAAGACATGATTCACTATTAGCCTTAATTTCATCAAGAAATATGACATACATGTTCCTAATTCTTTTACCAATAAACACAACTTTGTTAATGTCAACATTAATTACTTGGCATCCATAGGAATCGAAGCAAACTCTAAACCATTTATCACAAAGCTGACAAATGTTTAGTAAGTTATGTCTTAGACCTTTAACAAATAAAACATGCTTGATTTGGATTTGAAAAATGTTACTAATGGTTCCAATTCCTTGCACAATACCTTTGAGGTCATCATTAAAGGAAATACTACCACTCTTTTTCTTATCAAGCTTTGTAAATAATTTCTCATTGCTAGTCATGTGTCTTAAGCAGCCACTATTCAAATACCAAGGCTGGCTTTCCTTTCATTAAATTTCAAAACATTGATCCTTTTACTCTTGCTCAACCTACAAAACAAATTTTTTGTTTTCTTTAGAGGTACTCATACTTTGATGTATCCTTGAGGGTTAGCAAGCCTATGAGATCCTTTAGGCACCCAAACCAATTTGGTTTTAGGAAGGTTACTTCCATTATGATAGCAATCATAAGAGTAATGACCTCTTTTGCCACACACATAACAACGATGTTAGGATGCATCACTTTTCTTTTTGAGAATTGTAATCTTGTTTGGTTTCTCCTCATTTTTTAAATTCAATTTTGAACTCTCTTCCTTTGAAGCTTTGAGGACAACATTTTCATCCACTACCTTTTATAAGACTATATTTTTGCTCTCTAGTTCCAACTTTAAGAGTTCAAAATCTATTTTGGATGTTTAGGTTCAATTTTAAGCATATTCCTTTGATAAAAAAATAGTTAAAACCATGCTTGATTTTTTCTAATTCATCATCCCATGCTATGGCTTTCTTCCTCATAGTTTATACTTCAATGCTACTTTTTCAAATTCAACATATAAGCAATTATACTCATCTTGAGGTTTATCATAAAAAATATTACAAGAGTTAGTTGTTACCTCAAGTTCTTCCTCTTTTAGTATCAAGCAGAAGTTTGCTCTTTCTTCCAATTTTTATTTTTCTTCCACTAAGCTTGAAAATCACTGTCAGACCAAGTTCCTACCACCGTTACTCTTTTTGGTTTTTCATTTTCTTTGAAGATTCTTTCTTTAGCAATGGGTAATCAAATCTAAAATGTCCAAATTTTTTACATTCGAGGCAAACTATTTCATCTTTTTTGTTAAGATCACCCTTGTGCTTGTTTTTCCATGAAGGACCTTGATTCTTCTTATAATTCTTTCATTCAATCCTTCTATTTTTTTGCCCCATGAGCTTTTTGAATCTTCTAACCATCATGGCTAACTTTTTAACATCATCACTTGATAGATTTTTTAGTTCTTCCTCAAGTGTGTTGATCTTTAAAGATTTTTCTTTTTCTCTTTGGCTTCTTTCATTTCCTTCTTTTCTTCTTCTTTTATTTTAAGTTTATGTATGAAGAGTGACCCACAGATTTCATAAAAAGTAACTACAATATGATCTTGAGCCTCTTAAATGGTAGTGACTTTAGGTTTTTAGCTTTCTAGAAGGAATTTAAGCAATCTCTTAACTAACTCATGTTAAAAAATGGCTTCACCAAATATTGGTAAACCTATCAAACATGGTAAGAATATCTTCATCCAGTTCCATTTTGAACATTTCATAGTTATGGATGAGTATAGTAATTTTGAACTCTTTAACTTGAGAAGTCGCTACATGGATGACTTTGAGTTTTTCATAAATTTCCTTGACTATGGAACAACTAGAGATTTTATTGAATTCAATGGGATTCAAAGCACAATAGAATGTGTTAATAGCTTTAAAATTGGCCTGAACCTTTTTTTACATAAGTTTCAGTCTATTCTGCTCTTGCTTTGGGAATTTTCTTTCCTTTCACAAAGTTAGGTGATTTGGGAATATAAGGTCTTCTTATGGTGATATCCCATATTTCATAGTCAAGACTTCTAATATAAATAGATATTCTAGAGCTCCAATAAGCATAATTTGATCCATCAAATAAAAGAAGCATATTTATGGATTAGCTCTCAGCAACAACAGACTTTTGCATAGCTATTTGGATATTCTCTAAAGATGTTAAGCCTTAATTTTGAAGGTTAGGCTCTAACACCACTTGTTGATCCCAATGAAATGCCAGAAGGGGGTGAATAACACTTTAAAATTATTTTGAAGACTGCTCTTCTTTTCAAAATCTTTTTTGTAAGATAACTAATGGAAGGTTTAAAACTTGTTAAGGTTAAAAACAAACCAAGTAAGGAAGAGGTAAAGAGACATGGACAAAATACAAGTGTTTAGAATGTTTCGGTCTTTTTAACGTACATCCATTACCTTGATCTCTTAATCAAAGATTTTCAACCTAACTTCATTAAACCAATGGAATTAACAACTTTAACCAAGCTTTTACAAGGTGAGCTCTTACCCAAGCTCTAATCCCTTACAATAAATCCTAGAATGCTTTTCACACTTTAATAAACCAAGAATAAAGAAGAAAAAAGAATATATGTGATCATCCTCACTAATCTAAAAAAAATGCAATAAAGCTCAAACAATTTTACAAGAATATGAATGAAGACCAGGTGTGTAAAAGAAGGTTCTTTGGCTTTTTGCTCAAAATGTAGTCTTGGTAGCTTCTGTCCTCTTTTTTTGACCATGGAAACTTCTTTTTACACTTGAAGACTTAAATTTTCCTATCAAAGACAGTTTCTAGTCGTTGTGAGCATCTCTAATGCCTTTCTAGCCATTATTTTGTCTTTTATCATTTTAAATTCAAATGGGCAAATAGTTTTCTGTTAACTAGTTAAAGGTAAGCCTTAATCGATTAAGCCTTCTCTGTCTTGTATTGTCAGGCAGCTATTTCTACTATATTAACAAGTTAAAGATGGCTTTAACCAATTAAAAGCATTTTATTTTTAGAATTCTCTAACTAACAGTCTTCCTTTAATTAGTCATTCATTTAACTAATTGGAGTTTTTCTTCCTCCAACTTTAATCGATTAAAATAAACTTCAACCAATTAAAAATTCTTCAAATTTGCATTTTTTTTCATTTTAGCTCCCTTCAACTGTCAACTTCACTTTAAATTTGAATTTTGATGTTTTCTTTTAGGTAATTCAAATCTTATACTTTAATCGATTAACCTTATTCCTTAACGAATTAGCACACCTCTGTCATTAGGAAGTAGTGCAACGGTGCTATGCTCTCAGGTTTTTGTATGATGCTCCCAAGATGCTCAATGCCAAGGCCATAGTTCTCTAACACTTTGGTAGTCTCACTTGTAGGGCTGTGGCCATGATTCTCTTGCACCGCAACATTCTACCCATGCTACTCTAAGTGCAGACTACATCTGTCCAACTTTGAACATGATGTTTACCTCAATCTAGTCCGAACTGGGTAAAATGGAAAACGTGAAAGTTGTAGCCCATTCTCTTATCTTTCCAATGAATCAAAATTACATTAATCGAATTCCTACAACTAAAGTCATCTTTAAATTACAGCAACATATACAAATGACACTTTCACCTCACTTATACTATCATATCTTTCTTTCACCTTGCTCATCATATTTTGCATAAAACTATGAGAAAAATCGGCAATAACTTTTCCTATAGTAAATTATGACAAAATAAACTCAAATTAAATTAAAACCAACTAATTTAACTATTCACCATATAATCTAACTTACACCATAACAAGAGCTTAAAAAGTTAAAATTCGTTTTTAAACTTAAAGGTCTAGCTACTAAAGTTCCCAAAATATGTTAAAAATCACTCTACATAGCAGAGTTATCATTAAACACCACTTTAACCTAGGCCAACATGTGCTATTGTATAACTCTCATTTGAAATTATTTTCAAGGAAGCTTAAATCGAGATAGTCAAGACCTTTCATTGTTATGAAAGCATTCCCTCATAGAACAGTGGAAGTAATTGATGTGAAGTCAAATAAGAGACTCAAGGTGAATGGACAATATCTCAAGCATTATTAAGGACATGAAATTGATCATCAAAGATCCTCAATCACTTTGATCTAACCCAACAAAACCTAAAAAGAGTCAGGTTGGTGACTATAAATTAAGCACTTTTTTAGAGGCAACCTAAGTTGTCTAAACTTATTTTTTTAGTAGTTAATTTTTAATTTTATTTATCTTTACTCTCTTTCTTTTTTGCTAATGTTTTCATTTCTCTTTTACAGGTACTAGTTAATTTTTTTTATTCTAAAAAAAAAACCTAAAAGACATCGCGGCCATAGCCCCACAAGGCTGTGGTGCCCATGTGATGCCCTTTTCCCTAATACAATTTCCCCAAGAAGAACGTGCCACGGTGCCCATCACCCACAGCCATTGTGCCTTGATGTACCCTTCCCAACTCTTTAGGCTAAGACCACAGTGCTGCAACACCAAAAAGTTAAGGCAGCGAGGCCTGATCGAGCCTTTTATTTAAAACAAATTTCTTTCTTTTGCAGCCCTCATCTTTAAAATTAGGCTTTCTTTCTCTTTCTCTCTAAGCTGTAGATTTTCTCTCTCTAGAATTACCCCACCTACACACTCTTAAACCTTCAAAATTTTTACATCAAATTACACCAAAAGAGGACTCAGTCATCATCAATTTATCTAATAACCTTCAAGTGCAAAAAACTTCAAGTAAGTACATAAATTTCTTTAAAGATTTATCATCTTTTGTGGAATTTGGTAATGAGAAAGGAGTTTGTGGTAGAAATTGTTGGGTTTGTGATCAATGTGTGAATTTGGTAATTGCAATTAAGGATTTAATTGTTTTCTTTTATTACCTTGGAGAATTGAGCATTTGAATATTAGAATTTGATTAGGTTAAGTTGCTACACTTACTTGAGATTTGTGGAATTTGTGATAATCTTAATTGTAATAATGCATCGGTGTGAGAATTGAATTCTTTGTTGCACAAATTTATTCAAAGTTGGGTTTGGTTGCCACAACTTATTTAGCATAGTATCATGGCAACAAAGAGAGCTCATGGTAGTGGTAGTAGTAGCACTTTTGATAGAAGCAAATTCGTGTCAGCTGATGATGCTTTACGACATTCTCAATCTCTGTTATAAAAGTTTCTAATTTTAGGAAATGGTATTGTCATTTTCCCTGCACTTTATAGTGACATTCATGATGTTATTAATGAAAGTCAAGGGATAAATTCTATGCACAGCCAAAGGCAGTAGTAATGCCAATGGTCACGGAGTTTTATGCCAATGCTTATGAGCAGTCAATGGGCAAGCTTTTGTTAGAGGCCGTCAAGTAGCATTTGACAGCCAAACAATTAATCAATTCTACAATACTCTAGAGACTGAGAATGATAAGTATGGGCAATATCTAAATGCGAATGTTGATTTGGATGAAGTTACTAATCTGCTATGCAATCTTTGCACTGAATGGAAAATGTCAAAAAGAGTGCCAACTTCATTTAAAGAAAATGTTATGGGTAATGACTATAAAGTGTGGTGGTATTTGTTGGTGACCGAGATGCTCCAAGTCAAGCCTATTAGTGATGTTACAAAGAATAGAGCAATTCTGCTCTATGCTATTGTATTTGGAAAGTCCATAAATGTTGGTAAACTGATCTTTAATAATATCCTCCACGCTACCTACTCACCTCGAGATGGACTGTGGTTTTCTTTGTTAATAAGTTCATTGTGTCAACAAGCTGGAGTTCAATGAGATAGTAGTGAGGAATTATTGAATCCCAAAGTTCCTCTCAATGTAGGAATCATTAACTGGTTTTATGCCCATGAATACTCAACTGCTAAGGGAAGTTCATCTTCTACACCACTACCACCTCAACCTACCCAGCCTTGGAATTTGACTGGACCTTAGAGGATGGAATGCTTAGGGCTGTAAAGCACTCGACAACATTCTCATCAAGTAAAGATGCAATCATGCACTAGAACAAATGTTTAGAGCTTGTGCACTCCATATGGGTATGGGCATGAAAAATTTTCCCACCTTACTATGCTTCTCAAACTAGTGACAATGATGAAAGTAAAGAAGAAGAGTAACGTCTCTCCATATTCCTAAGGGAGTATTCTATTACCTTTCTCTTTGTATTTATAACATTGAGGACAATGTTAGCTTGAAGTTGAAGATACTTTTAAATTTTTAAGCTTTGGTTTAATCTTTTGCATTTATGTTTTTAGATTTTAAGTTCATTTAGTTGTTTATCATTTAATTTTCTGCATATTTTGAAAAGCTGAGCTAGAGTTTGTTGTACCAATTTCTTTGATTTATCTATCCAATAATGATAATTTTGATTAATATATAGGCTCTTAGTAAATGTGAATATTGTTTGAGTTTGTGTGAAATTCTTATGTTAAGCATCATTATTAGGATGAGATTTCTCATTAATTGAACACTATATCTTTTGCTTAGAATTGTTGTGCACATCTAGACAAGATTTATATGAAAGTGAATTTCTAAATTATGTCTTGAATTGTAGAAAGGTGTTGTTGATTTTTCACGCAAGTGCATATATTGTTAACAAGTAAGATAATAGTAAATAGAATTCGTTCCCACGAAGAATTGAATTAATTCCCAATTGCTAACTACTAAAATTGTAACAACTTAATCTTATCCAAATAATTAAATTTAAAATAATTAAAAAAGACAATTAAAACTAATAAACTAAAACTAAAATTAGATAGTAAATTTATTTCATAAAACTCACTTAACTACCAGACCCAAGATTATGATGTCCCTCAATACTTCATCTGATTATTGTCTCTCTCTCTTAACTTAGTTTAATGGATTAAATTGCTAACTTAGAGTCCTAAATTATTTACAAGTCTCTGTTGAGCTTCTCATAAAAATTCCTCTCTCAATTAATTTATTATATGTCTATGCAAATTAAATTGAAGAAAAATTCATTAAGTTCATGCTCTAGTTTTGGCTACGTATAGCTTATAGGTGTATGTCTATCATATATGCAAATCAAACCACTTAATTAACTAAGTGTATTCAATCATACGCTATTCTATTCTAAGTCTACCTAAATCTATTTCGTCAAAGTTTAACCTAAGTTTCCAATTCAATCTAATTGATGATCAGTCAATTAGAAGCATTAGAATAAAATAAAATAAACAACTTAAATCCATCAAATATAAGTAAAAGAGAGATAAATAAATCAGACTATATATTGAGTTCAATCATAATCTTAGACAAAAAGTTTAACTCCTCATCAAGTCACACATTGTCATTGAATAAAGTTTAAACATTAAAACCAAAATCAAAAGAATAAGAGAATAAAAGAAGATAAAAGAAACTCAAAAATTGTATTCTTGGTCTCTAAATCTCCTTGAATCCTGTAAATTCTTCTTAGGTTTAATGACTTTGTGGCTTGACTCTCAACTGCCAATCTAGTGTTTAGTTTTTTTTTTATTTCTCAAAGTCTTCTAAAAGGTTATTTTATAAGGCTTTAAAGTTAGGACAAGTTAGGTGAATAAAGAAGTCAATTCCAAATAGGATTTCCTCATCAGATTATGTGGGTCACAGCCTTACCTAATTAATTAACAGAAATCGTAATTGCTCTAGGAATGCTATAGTATGTCAACTTCTACAAGAGTTTTGACCACCTTCTTGGCAAAACTAGACATAATGTTAAACCTAAAAGTTGTATCTTTTTCTCTTGTCTTTCTAATGGTCTAAAAACCATATCATTTGGAGCATTGTAGAGAGAGTTATGGCAAAATACCAAAACATGTGTAGTGCAAGTATACACCTCAAAATTGCTCTCCTTCTTCCATTAAAATTCTTCTTTCATCAAACGCCTACAAAAGCACAAATAAATCAGTAACAACCTATCTTAACCACATTAACACTAAATTAAGTATAAAATTAACTAAGATTAGATTGACTCACCTAAAATAACTAATTTAAAATAATTAAATAAAACTTACTAATTTCTATGCAATACTATAAGACTACGTTAATCACAATTAAGCTCAAATAACTCTATACCATAGAGTTATCAAAAGGTAATACTTATTTAAGGATATGAATTAAGCCATCTTTGGACTTTTTGAGCCTTTCGAGCTAACCTTAACATAATTTTATCCCTAGTATAGGCCCTTAAGCCTAATGTTACCTATTCTTTATTAAACACAAATATTTAGCCTAGCTTATGAATAAATTTCCAATTTTACTTCCTTCACTCCTAAATATATTGATCATTTTAGGAAATTATGTTGAGCTTTATGATGAATAAAGGTAGAAAAGGTGGACTTGATAATAAAAAATTAAAAAAAAAACGTTCAGTTCTGCTTAGTATTCATCGCACTACCCATAATAGAAAGAAATAAGTTTAGTAGTGTAAAATTGTAATGAAGAAAAAAAAGAAAAATAATAATAATAATAAGTGTTTAAACTAAAGGAAGGTTGAAGATTGAATTAAATGGAGTTTCTTGGAATGTGAATAGAGCTCTTATAGGTCCTAGAATGATCATGTGCGTAAGGTGAGTTAAGCCTTATAAATATCCTTTATCTTACCTTAACCCTAGCCATATATTACAAGCTTAATAACGTGCTAACGATTCTTGATTAAGTGTTAGTCTACATTTATGGGGAGAGAGAGATGAAAAGCAAACCTATGAAATTCTAGTGTTAATTTGAATTTGCATGAGCATAAATTTATCCAGATTGCATGATATTCTGTGTAAACAAATTACACACACACAGAAATCAATTCAAGAACAAGCTTGAATTTGAATTGAAACATGAATTTAAATGATATCCATGTTTTATATAGAGTTGAGATTTTAAGATAACATTTGAGGAAATTATAGGAGATCATTGGCTCAGTGAGCCTTATCTCTAGCTAGGTAGCTGTTTTCTTTATTTAAATTGCTTTCATCATTTACATGTTTTGTTTTGTTTAAATTTTCTTTTACATTTTGCTCAAGAACTAGAAAAATCTTAAAGTTGGAGGTGTGATAACTCTATTTTATAGAGTTATTTTGTTACATTTTTACTATTAAATTGGCTAAGTTCTTGTGATTTAGTTTGGAAGTTTGATATTTTTAGCTATTTTTCTTAATTTAGTTTAAATCATGTTGAGTCATTTTAATTTAAGTTATTTCAGTTTAACTTTATGTTAAATTATCATAACTTTAATTATTACTGATTTAGTCTATTGCTTTTGAAGGTTCTCAAATGAAGAGACCTCAATTGGTAATGAATCATGCAAGTATAGCTAGAGTTTTTCTTGTACATGCTGCACTATTTTGAGCACAACTCTCATTTCAGAAGTCTAATTGATGTGATTCTTGAGTCATTGAAAATTTAAAAGATAAAGTCACAACTTTCATGTTTATCACTTTCCCAATTCAGATCAAATCAAGGAGAAAATTACATCACAAGAGGATAGACTGCAATAGAAACTATACAAAGCAGCAATAAGGAGCTAGCATTGCAGCCTTAGGGAGGCCAGGGCCATAACGCCGGGATGTGAAAGGCATCATAATACAACTAGAGAGGCCAATGCCGTGGGTATGATGAAGGAACATTTTGGTGCCATAAAGAACTACAAATAGCTATGGGTAAGGCATCATGATACCCAAAGACCATGGTTGCAACGCCAACCTAATAACTCAGACATTAGTTTTTTGAATTTTATTCTAACCAGGGTTTTGAGGGCTATTTAAAAAGGGATTTTAAGAGCAATTAAATAAGACATTCAAAGATGGTTTTCTAGAGAAAAAAGTAGCCGTCAAACTATTTGGACTCGACCTCATACTCAAACATGAACTTAATCATGAAATTGAAAACATAATGCTGCAGAAAAATAACACATGCATTTAATCAAAGAAAAAGCTAAATCCTACAAGATTAATGTTTGCATTTTTCATATAATTTTTAAATTAATTATGAACATTAATAAGTTTAAGTATTACATACCTTGCTCTAAATGTCATAATCAAGAGCCAATTAAATCCAACAGGGCTTGTAATGAAGCAAAAAACCTGAAAAGAGAATAAGTTAGTTTAAAATCCTACAGTCAAAATCTTTGCTTTTTCACTTTTAAGATTTGTCAAATATTCAACCACCTTAGTATTTGGCCTTTAACAAAATCCACACAATGACCGAATAAGACTTTCTCAGAGGTAGGATTTTTCTTGTAATAGCAAGTTTTATTTCAAGAACAAAATAGATCAAAAGTTCTTGTTGAATCTTATTTCAATCAAACAAAGTAAATTATTTTTTCATTTCTTATTTTCATGAAACGGCTAAGAAGTGGTTGAAGGTTAGTTTTTATCATCATAATTTATTTGGATAACATAAGATATTTACATAGCCAAACTAAGTTGTAAACCTTGATACAACATTTGTATTTTTATTCAATTAAGTCCTTGTGAACTTAATTAATTTTTCTATTTTATTTTGGTTTATTTCAATTAAGTCCAACTTAATTGATTATCTTTATTTAATCTCAATCATGTCACTTAATGTGTGTGATCTATTAGGCTTCTAACATGTTGGCAATAAATAAAAATCACAATCAAATATCAATTTAATAATTGATTTATATTTATAAATTATGAGTGGCATCTAGCAATACATCATAGCTACCCAAATGTTAGAAAGTCAATTAAAGAATTTGACAAAACCCTTTAGTGATAGGCTTTTTAGTGTTATACAATCCTTTCATCAAATATCCCAGATATGTCATAAAGCATGGCTCAATGTCTACTTATGACATTTCATATTAATTCTCATAATTCATGACTAACTTTATGAATTTAGAAAACTAATTTTTCTTAAATTCATTATTGTTTGGCCAAAGACTTTATACAAGTTAATCTAGAATTAAGAACAAGTGAGATACATCCCCTCATATCACTTAGGGTGATGAATCCTCTCTTGACCACTCACCCACCTTTGTATGCTTTATGGTATACTTAAAAATACACTATTTAGGCATCTGGTCACCTTCAGACCTCGTAAAGATAAAATCAAACTATGTAATTTCTCATACAAGATGACCTGGTGTCTCAAATCCAATGACTAGTTGCACAGCTATAACATGAGAACATATTCCATAGACACTTGAATGAAATACCAAATGGAGTTCTCACAGCCGGTTATGCTCAATGAACTTGTTCTCTAGCAAACACCCATATGCTATCCCCAAGTATCTCATATACTTCAATCTATGAGATCGATTATTTACTTTCTAAGTAAAGAAGCTTAACATGTACTAATCTTTAAGCATTGTTAATGCTTTGTCTTAATAATACAATGACTAGGAACTATTTAAGAAACACGACTTTAATGCATAGAGATCTCATAGTCGTAACAACCTTATAATTCTCTTACAAAGCCTTTATGTTCCATGGGCTTCATCCAATTAGTACTTAATAACTCCTTATTAGTGCATGAACATGAAAGAAAACCTCTATCACATAGTGTTATGTGATTAAGTATGCATTAAATGACAATATATCCCTTGATCAATCCAATTGACTCTAAGGCAAATACCAACATAAACAAGCAAGAAGGTAATGAAAATCAAGAAAGATTGAAGACTCAAGATTTGACAAATCTTAGTTTCTCTGTCTAGTTTTGCTCATCTTTCACTTTCTTTAACTTGTATTGATGATTAAGTTTTTTTGGGTGATGTTTTTAGTAGTAATTATGAACTATATTTATTTGTCTAGGATTTCAATTGAACTCCACATTTAGTTTGAATTCTTTATCTTTTTTTAGCTTATGCTCAATGGAATATGAGTTATTTATTCCAATTTTGTGTTTAATGCTTTTAATTGCTTGATCATTAATTAGTAGATCTAAAAACCTAAATACAACTTGACGAAGAAAGTTTAGAGTAGGCCATGAATGAAATAGCATATGTTCGAATTCACTTAGTTGATTAAGTGATATAATTTGCATATAGGATAGACGTATACCAATATGTTATATGTAGCTAAGGTTAGAGCATGAACTTAATGAATCTCTCCTCAATTGAATGTACATAGACATATAGTAAATTAATCAACAGAGACTTATAAATAAATTAATACTCTAGGTTAGCAACTCAATCCATGGAAGCAAGTTAAGAGAGAAAAAGATGATATAGATGAAATGTGAAAGATATTGTAATCCTAGGCATTTTATTGATTGAATTTTTCTAGTAAAGTTTTGCCAATCAGTTCTTAGATTTAGTTTTGTTATCCTTTACTTTTAGTTTTGTTTTTAGTTAATTACTTTAATACAGTTGTTTAAATAAGATTAAGTTGCATTGATTTTAGTACTTAGCAAAAGTTGGTACAATTCTCTATGGGATTCAACATTCTATTTTACCATTATATTACTTATTAACGATATGTGCACTCGTGCCATGAGCCAACCTTGTATAGGGCCATGACAAGGTAGAAATTCCTAGGAGTTTAAGTCCTTTGTACTTCTAAGGGAGAAGTTCCCCTTTTCAAACATTTTAATGACACTTGATGACATTTGTAAAAATTCTTATTAAGTTGTTAAAGAAAAGACCTTTTAGGAAATAGATGTCACCATCTGAAGCATTGTAATGGCTATTGGTGAAATACTTGTAAAATCTTGCAAACTTTTTATAGGGAATAAGTAGTCGACTGATTGTTGGGTTGCCTCTCTGGTAAAGATATGTTTGTAACGAATCATCTGGGGTTACTCCTATGGCTCGAAGATGGCATGTCTTGGTCCCTTTGTACTCATTTTCATATTAATAAAACATTTTCCTTGATTTAGTCTTAATGGTTGCGTATATGATATTTGGTATGCCCAATGATTTCGATGTGTATTGCCTTACTCTAATTTGTTGTTATTGTTGAGGTTTGATCAGATATAAATGAGTTATTAGCTGGCTTGCATGGAAGTGTTCACTTAAGTGTCGCACAAACTATCACATACTTAAGCGAAGAAGCGTAATTTGTGACAGTTGGTATCAGAGCATGGATGAGACGTATTGAGCTAAAGAGTAAACATGGTGACCATGTGGAGCTCAACAGAGGATCATCAGAGGACTAATGAGCCAAGGGCCATGGTTGCTATAGTAATAGCTCAAATGTTCTGCACAAGCAAATAGATGAACTGTGACAGTCCAACGAAAACTGTTTGAGACGATTAATACCTTGAATGATGAGACCAAGGATGTATTAAGCACTCTTTAAGACGCGATTAGAGAATTAAAAGCTCAAGTAAATCTTTTGGTTATTGCTATAGGTAATGTTAGTGCAAATTCAGGAGATTAAGATAAAAATGCGACAATGCCAAAGCCCAAGAAATATGAAAAGGCTAGAGATGCTAAAGAGTTGAAGAACTTTTTTGATATGGAGCAGTATTTTTGAGCTATGCATACAAAGTCAAAAGAGGACAAAGTGGTGATAGCTTCAATGTATCTTGTTGGGGATGCGAAGTTATGGTGGTGTTCCCAATTCATTAATAGTGAGTACCAACTCAACACTTGGATGGACCTCAAGTAAGAACTGAAGAACCAATTTTTCCTTGAGAATGTTGAGTATATGGCATAACGGAAGTTGTGAAAGTTGTCACAAATGAGATCAATATGGGAGTTTATGAGAAACTTCTCTAGTTTAATGCTAGATATCAAGAATATGACTAAAAAAGATAAATTGTTCTATTTCCTTAAAGGTCTAAAACTAGGGGCAAGGATAGAGTTACAATGATAAAAAGTACAATATGTGACTTCGAAAATGGTGACTATCGAATGCTTTACTAATTATAATGAAAACTCTAACAAAAGGAAGAATCCTCCATCTAGGACCAACAGCTCTAGCTCAAATAGTGAGGTAAAATTTTTTAAAGTTAGCAGACCTTCGAGCAGAGGAGGTGATAGGAAACCATTTACTAGAGACTCACCCCAACTGAGAACAAACAAACCATGGAACTTCAAGCCACAACTTCCTATATCTTGTTTTCTATGCAAAAAACTACATCAAGTAACTAATTGTCCTCACCGCACAACTCTCAGAGCTATATGCACTGTCAATGTTGATGCACCACCACGCCACACCATAATCGAAGAAATCAAGGAAGAGACAGCACGAATAGGTTCCATTTGTTTCCTCAACACCTTATAAGTGCATTTAGAAAAAATAGAGAAAAAGCCCTAATAGTGTCTAATGTATGTAGTGGTGTTGTTGAATAAGAAAAAAACTAAAGTCATGCTCAACATCGGGGCCCCAAACACCTTTATCACCCTCAAAAAAGCAAAGAGATGCGAGCTTAAAGTTGATAAAGACTTTGAGCATATGAAAGTAATTAATTCGCTAGCTTCAACTATTATAGGGAACATAACTGTAGGAAGGGAAGGTGAACATAACTGTAGCCATTATAGATGACTTCGATTTTATCTTAGGCTTGGATTTTATGACAAAAGCACAAGCCATCCTTTTCCCTGCTATGAGTTGTCTAATGTCCTTCGAGGAACAAACATGTGTGGTACAGGCTACAATTTTACCCAATAATGGAAAGAAGATTATATTAGCTATCTAGTTCAAGAAATGAGACCCTTTCTATGTGGCCATGCCTATCTACAAAAGTGGAGCTAATACAAATCCAATACTTGAGGGAGTAAAGCTAATTTTGGAGGAATTTCAAGATATGATGCTAGAATAACTACCTAAGGTTCTACCACCTCGCCAAGCTATCGATCATAAAATAGAATTACTCACAAGCGTTAAGTCGCCTTCAAAGAGGCCTATAGGATGGCTCCCCTAAAGTTAGTAAACTTAAAGAAGCAATTAAAAAAGCTGATTCAAGCTTGATTCATCCGACCATCTAAGGCACCATTTGGGGCCTTAATACTCTTTTAGAAAAAGCAAGTTGGAGTTTACGATTGTGCATTGATTATAGAGAGCTGCACAATGTCACAGTTAAGAATAAATATCCAATTCCCTTTATCGTAAACCTTTTTGACTAGCTGAGTTAGGCAAAGTACTTCTCTAAATTAGATTAGAGATTGGGCTACCATCATGTAAGAGTTATTGAGGGGGATGAACCAAAAACCACCTACGTGATATGGTATGGTGCATTCAAATTTCTTGTTATGCCTTTCGGAGTAACCAATGCTCCTACCACCTTTTACTCATTGATGAATCAAGTTTTTCATGATTATCTGAACAAGTTCATGATAATCTACTTGGACGATATCGTGGTATATAATTCAACTTTGGAGGAGCATCAAAAACACATGCGGAAGGTCTTCCAAAGGTTACGTGACAACCAATTGTATGTGAAAAAAGAGAAATGTTCATTCATGCAAACCTGAATTTAGTTCCTTAGCCACATAATTGAACAAAGGCACATCTAGATGGATATGCAGAAGGTAAAGGATATCAAAGAATAGACCACCCCTAAGAATATAATTGAGCTTTGTTCGTTCTTAGGGCAAGCAAATTATTGTCGAAAATCCATGGAAGGATATTCAAAAAAGACTATAGTACTCACAGATTTACTAAAAACAAAACAAAAATGAAGTTAGACGTTGTAGTGCCAAGGACCTTTCGAAGGCTTGACAGATGCAATGATGACCAACCCTATTTTAGCACTTCTTGATATTAAAAACCTTGAAGGTACAGACGAATGCATCAAATTTTGCCCTTGGAGGAGTGTTGTTACAAATAGGACACTCGGTTGCATTTAAAAGTCATAAGTTGAACGAAGTTGAGAAGAGATACATTGCACAGAATAAAAAATTAATAACAATGATTCACTGTTTATGGGCTTGGTGACATTATTTACTAATATCACAATTCATAGTTAAGACTGACAACACTACTATAAGTCACCTCTTCACCCAACCAAAACTTATAGCCAAGTAAATAAGATGGCAAGAGTTCTTGACCGAGTTTGATTTCTTTTCCGAGCATAAAGCCGGGAAAGTGAACCCTATGGCAAACGCCCTAAGTAAGAAGGTCAAATTTGTAACTCTCATGGTGATCGTGCCAATGACAACTAGCAAAGTGATCGCAATTATCTGTAATTTGATTAAAGAAAACTTGCATCGAGATCCCCAAGCAATCACCACTATGAAATTAGTGGAGAGTGAAAAGTTGAAATACTTTTGGGTGGAGAATAAAATCCTACAAACGAAAGGACCATGCATATTTGTTCCAAGAACAAGAGAGTTAAGGCAGAAGTTGATGTGGGAATGTCACGACACCCCTTGGGTAGGATATCCAGGCTAGTAGTGGACCATTGCACTACAAAAACAAGATTACTATTAGCCTCATATGCTACAAGATGTGATAGACTATACTAAGATGTGGTTCATTTACTAACAAGAGAAAGTGGATGGACAAAGATCGATGGGAATGCTCAAACCTTTACCAGTACCATGGAAAAGTATTTCTTTGGACTTCATAGTAGGACTTCCCAAAGAAGGAGATATGACTGTGATCTTGAAAATGGTGGACTATTTTCCCAAAAGACATGACATTCATCCCGATGCAGAAGTTTGTTTTAGTCGAAGAAACAACTTATACAATTTTTGTACATGTGGTAAAATATTGAGGTGTTCCTAAGAGTATTATTAGTGACAAGGATCCAAGAGTATTATCAGTGACAAGGATCCAAGAGTCAGAACTCAACATCTCTTCCAATTATCACTTGCAAACAGATGGCCAGACATAATGCTTCAATGGATTGCTAGAAAAATATCTATGACACTTTACACAAATAAACTAAAAGAATTGGCTCAACTTGCTAGATGTGGCTCAACTATATTTCAATTCACAAAAAAGCTCTGCCACTAATAAAACCCTTTTCGAAGTTGTCACTGGACAATAGCCTAGACTTCTTTATACCTCAATAGAATCATATAGCGAAAAGAGTCCCTTAACATTCAACTTTACTAAAAAGTGAAGACAAAACATTGACATCAGAAAAGCCTACTTAGAGAAAGCCTCCAACTATATGAAAAAATGGGTAGATAAAGGTTAAAAGAAGCAACAGTTTAAGGTGAAAGACTTGATGCTAGTCAAGTTTGTACTTAAACAACTCTAATTCCTAAGGAAAATAGATCGAAAACTAATACAAAAGTATAAAGGTCTAATACCGCTTATTGCAAAAGTGGGGAAGACTTTCAACAAGATTGATTTGTCAAAGTGGATAAAAGTACACTTCATGTTTCACATCAGCAACCTGAAGTCATTCCATGCAGATCTAACAGACGCAAGCATGAGTCAAGCCACCAGAGCCACCATTAGCACCAACCACCATTAGAAAGCAGAGTAAAGGAGATTTTGGCAAAAAGGACGACAATAATCAACCAATGACCAAAACATAAGTATTTAATGAAATGCAAAAGTTAAAGGCTGGATGAAATCACTCAGGAAAAGGAAGTAGACCTACGCATCTTCAAGTAGAAAATCAAAGAATTCCAAGCCAACTAGTCAACTAGGACATCGACAGATTGAGTGGGGGAGGATATCTTGAGCCAAACTTGTATTGGACCATGGCAGTGTAAAATTCCCTAAGAGTTTAACTCTTTTGTGCTTCTGAGGGAGATGTTTACCTTTTCAAACATTGTAATGGCACTTGGCGACATTTGTAGAAATTCTTATTAAGTCTTTAGAGGGAAGACCTTTTAATAAAGAGATGTCCCCATCTGAAGCATTGTAATGGCTATTAGTGAAATACCTGTAAAATCGTGTAAACTCTTTATAAGGAGTGAACAGTCAGAGGATTGGTGGGTTGCCTCACTAGTAAAGGTATGTTTGTAGCGAATCATCTAAGACTTCCCTTATGGCTTGACGATGGCGTGTCTTGGTCCTTTTGTATTCATTTTCATATTAATAAAACATTTTTTTGGCCTTAGTGGTTGCGTATATGGCATTCAATATGCCTTATGATTTTGATGTGCGTTGCCTTAAGTAGTAACATGCGGGTCTGGGAATTCGACAGCTAAACATAAAAAATTTAAGGAGACACCACCAACCTTTTTTGTCTTGTACTATTGGCCACCTATTGATTTTGTTCTTGTCAATAAAGTCTTAAATTGATTTTAGGTCCATTGAGGGAATAGTAAATTGGTCTACAAGTTTTAGAGAGGGTTTGGGAATACAATTATACACGAGGAAATATTAGCATCCCCATGACAACCGTTCCACAAACGGTAACATTTAATCATATTTATCCTATATATACCTCAATTTTTATTTATTTTTGTGTTTCCTTATATATTATTTATTTTATTAAATTAGATTATAACTTATTATTGCATCATGCAAATGATGCAATTAAGAATTGCATGGTGTAAATGCTAACAAAATGTCGAACGAAAACCTTTTATTGAGGTTATTACCCAGATCGCCCATCATACTGGTGGGACTTTGGGATAACCACTCATCTAGAGAATTACTTGAGAAAACTCGCCTTCATAAGTTTATCGAGTAAATCCCATCATCAGAGTAATCATCCATGTTTAAAAATAATATTTTTTGTGAATGCAAGCCCTAATACTAGCGAAAGCCTTTTAATAAAGACATTCTCCAAGCCCTCCTATCATACTGGTGAGACTTAAAGATGTCCATTCACTTAGGAAATTTTTCTAAGGAATTCACCTTCGCAAACTCCTTCAGAAGGTCCCATCATCGAGGTTTTGACTTGTGTAGATAACATGTCTGCATGCCATGACATTTAACAATGTAATGATGATGCATGAAGTGCCCATAAATTTCAATATTTGTTTCTTAACCTTCCTACAACTCTTTTGTTATTTCTTTGAGACTTTTTTTATTATTTTTCTTTGTATGCATATATATCATTAACTATATTCTTTATCTTATTTTATTATGTATTTTTTTTATTTCAGTATCTACCTATTTTGCTATGTAGATTCTCTTTTTACCTATATATTATATCCTTCAAACAAAATATTTTATTTCATGATTACTATTATTTAAGTATATACATTTTTTAGTTCAACTTCTTTCCTATTTTTTAATTATCTAACCTATTTTCTTTTTGAATAATTATTACATTATTTTCTTCTTTTTTATATTCTTATAAATGTATTTTTTATAACTAAATATTTACTTTTTATATTTTAGTTATATTCATTATTATAAATTTACCATCTTTGGAAATTTTATTATTTTTTACTATTTATTTATCATCATGAATATCATTATTTTGCATGATTCAATATATTTTTTAAACTCTATATTTCATCTATTCCCTCTTGTATTTATTATTATATTTATTATTTTCATTACTTCATTTTTTTGTTTCTATATTTTTGTTTGATTAGTAATTAAGTTAATGTATTTTTTTATTCACTTAAGATTGAAAACATTGAGACTCCAGATTAAAACCCTCCCATCATGCTAATGGGGTGTTAATCGAAATCTTTAACTTAGAAAAATTCATTTGAGATTTCAATTTCTCACATTTTGAATGAATATTCCATCATCAATCCCATCTAAATAATAAGATATTATCCTCACTATTAGTGCTATATATATGTTCTTTACCTAAATATTCTACTTTCCTAACCATTAAAATTACATATGTTTTAAATAATTATGGATGTTATTTACTTCCCATATGTGTATTATTCTATCATTTTTTTTTTTTTACCTAACCAAATCTACATATGTTATTTTTGCTACTAACATTTACTCATTGTTTATATGTATGTTTGCAGTATGTATCTAAATCTATAAAATTGTTTACTAGATATTTCATTTATTTATTTTTCAACCAAGTTTTTATCAATTATTTTTTCTACCTATAGTTTTCTATTATTTTTTATGTTCTTATCGTAAGCTAAATATATATACACACACATACACACACATGACTAACTAAAATTAAGCTAATAAATTAAATGTCCTAATAAAAATAGATGGTAATATAACTCAGCCCAATGAAATAACCCAAATAATCAAGTCAAAAAAAAAAGTCCATAATAAATTTGGACTGTTGAAGCCCAAAGTCCGATGACCCTAATAGCACCCGTTAAGTTTGGCATGGTCCACTTTAGCAATCCTCTTCCCAAAACTATGCCGTTTCGCTTGTCCTCTACTAAACCTCCAAAACGACCCATTTTACCTTTCCAACCCTAGGTATAAGAACTCTTCTTTTCATCTCCTCCTTTCAATTTACTCTCATATTTTCTCTCTCTACCTTCCTCTTTTTAAAAATATTCTTACTCTCTCCAAACTCCAACTCGAATCCTAAACCCTATCCACCATCATTTCGCCACCACCAACAGCACCACCTTCACAAAAACTTCTCCTCTCTTCCTCACCTCTTCAAAAACTCTCCTTTCATCTTTCAAAAACCTTAACTTTCTCACTCTTCTTCACATTGCTAGAGCCCTCCGTTCACCCTCACAATCAATCCCTAATCAAACCCATTTCCTAGATCTCTTTTTTTATAAACATTGGTTTTTTTGTTTAATGCATTTTTTTGCCTTTTTTTTTGTTTTTACTTTGATTGTGATTTTCAAATAATAGAAATTAAGGTTATTTTTTTGTTCTAGGATTTTTTGAAAATAGGGGTTTCTAAATTTTTTTTAAAAGCTAGCTTCTATGATTTTTTATTTTGGATTCCATCTAGAGTTCCTAAAAAATTTGGCCCCTCATTTTATAAATAAGAAGAAAAGGATTTTGAAAATCTTTCCTCCTTGTTTGCTACCATTGGCAACGTTTTGGTGGTTACATGTTGCCAATGGCAGCGCCTTTGGGTTTGGCAGCTTAATGCCAAACCCTTGACTTTTTAAAATTGATTTTTTCTTTTTACAATTTGAAAGAAAAGGGAAAAGTAGGGTAAATCGTCAAAAGGAAGAAAGCTTCGCTAAAATTAACCTGCTTTTGGAGAAAAAAGCATTAATTCAATCTTAGGGAAATAAAAGGTATATTGCCGTGGCAGTCTAGCTTTGGCTAGCTACCACAGGAACTGCCTCAACTGCCATTCCAAGCATGGAAGAAAATCATGATTTTTTTATTTTTTATCATTTTTTATTTATATATTATTTTTTCAAAATGAGTTTTTTTTTTTACTTTTGTTTTAATCATGCTTTGTTATGTTTTGAGCCATTTTAAGTTTAATTTCCTAGTTGAATATGCAAAAAGATAATGTCGAAAAAATGGTGTTTACGCCTTAATCTAATTTGTTGCTATTGTTGATATTTGATCAGATATAAATAAGTTATTGGCTAGCTTACGTGAAAGTGTTCACTCAAGCACCACATGGACTGTCACATACTTAAGCCAAAGAGTGTAGTTCGTGACAACTTGCATGCTAAATCTAACAACAACACCCTGTACAATTCCAATATATACCAAAAGCATTTTACCAAAAATAATTATTTAGTCAAAAAAAAGTTCTTAAGTCATCCACAGGTCATTTCACTATGATAAAGTATATCTCAGTAAAACTACACAAAGTATTCACCACGCCTTAAACTTTTGGTCTGCAACTTAGAAAATGACAATAGCTTATAAATCCACCCAACAACTATTTTACTAGCACCCATTGCATAAATGACACCCAGAACAACCAATCCAAAAATTCTTCATGTAGCAAATTTTCAAAAATTCCTCATGAAATTCTTTCATGGTGAAAGAATTGATTCTTTTATGTATTTTTTCAGATGCTTGAAGTCTTTAACTCTTAGCTTGACAGCTTAATTTCATCAATTGGGATTTAAAAGTGTGTTTTGCCATCATTGAACTGATTATTTTCTTTTTTTTCTCTTTGCATTTCAAAAATAAATTAAAATTTATTGTTGCACTTGAATATTTAATTTATTTCATATGGATAAAGATGCATATGCATTACATATCATGACATGCAACTGAGAAAAAAATGTAGAGATAATTTTTATTTTCTTGACAAGAAATATGTTGAGCTAAACTAACGGGAGTGAAAGGATTAATTAAAGGTTTTTCCTTTTAACTTGTCTCTTTCCTACTACATCTTTGTCCTTACAGATGCAAGTTATTTTTTTTCTTCTTTCTTTTTTTCATAGATTGATTAAGGATCAATTAGCTGCTATATTATTTTAAAATTCTAATACAACATTATACTCTCAGCTCAATATTATTCTTGTATTGGATCCACTTGTTTTTTGTTTGGCTCATGTCAAAACATAATTGCAAGGTTGTAATTTTCTTTATGATTTCTCTAAGCCAATTGTTATGAAATATATGGGTATCCTCAAAACAATGAAAGAATATCTTGAGAAGAATATTTCTTTTTATAATCTTTTCTTATTTTCTTTTTATTTTACTTATACTCTAAGAAAGTCTAAGATTAAAATACTTGTTTATTTATTATTTACTTTAGTTGCACACCAAGTAGGTGTAGGTCTAGTTGGTTATTATAAATAGTCTCTTATATAATTTTTTATTTTTATCAAGCAATTAAACAAATTAGCTACCAAGGAATTTAATTCTTTGCTTGAATTTTTGGTATTTTTTACATGGTATCAGAGTCTAATTGATCTTTCTTGTAAAATTTTTTTTCTATGATATAAAAAACCAATAGAAATCCAAGTAAATCTTCTACTAAAACCATGAACAACAAGTCACTCCACTATTATTTGAGTAATTCTGATAGACCAGGTGATTTATTGGTATCCCAAACACTAAAAGGGCCTAACTATTCAACATAGATAAGAGTTATTGTCAATGTTCTTGAATCGAAACACAAGTTAGTATTTATGGATGAAAAATTACCAAAATTAGAAATGAGATCTTGAAGAAGATGGTTGGCTGATTTGAAATGTTATAGTAGTAACATGGTAGTTAAGCTCACTCAATTATATAACAGTGTTGCATATCATGACACTGCTTATGATATTTAGAAAGATCTTAAAGAGAGCCTTTTACAAGGAAATGGATGTCAAATTTCATGAACTGAAAAAAAAATAGTCAGCACTAGACAAGATGAATTGACAATCTTAGCTTATTATGCAAAAATAAAGGAACTTAAGGATCAATTTGAAAGTTTTTAAAGTCTCATGGATAAAGATGTAGGAGTTGTATATGTGGAATCTTAGTTAGGGAAAAAGAAAAAAAAATTGCATCAGTTTTTAATGGGATTGAATGATTCCTATATTGTTATAAGATCGAATATTCTCTACAGAGATCCATTACCAACTTTAACAACTGCTTATTCTCTATTGAGTTCACAAGAGGTGGCGATGGCAAGGCCAATTGTGGAGGTAGTAGCATTCAAAGTATATGTTGAAAATTGTAAGAAGACAAGTCATATAAAAGAAAATTATTTTGAGATTGTAGGATATCCACCAAATTGGTAGAAGAGGAAAAAATACATACATTCCCAACAACAAGCAAATCAACAGCAAATTGATCTAAATCCAATAGGATTAACTCAAACTTAATTTGATTAACTGATTGCAATCTTGATGGAGACAAATAATGAGCTCCCATTGTCAAGTTTGTTAAGGTTCACTCTCCACTAAGTTGAGAAAGGCACAAGGTGAATACCCACAATATCGATCGCAAGCTCAGTAGAGTCTGAACTTATCATCCACTTCTACTTAAGGGAGGTTGTAACAAATTATATAAGTATCCTCAAATCAAAGAGAGAATGTCTTGGAAAGAATATTTCCTTATATAATCTTATCTTTATTTTTTTTTATTTGTACTCCAAGGAAGTTTAGGGTTAGAATATTTTCTTATTTGCTATTCATTTTAGTTACACACCAAGTAGGTTTAAGTCTAGTTGGTTGTTATAAATAACCCCTATGTAGTCTTTTATTTTCATCAAGCAATTAAACAAATTAGTTATCAGGTAATTTAATTCTTTACTTAAATCTTGGTATTTTCTACACCTATAAAAAATTTCCAACTCATCTTCCTAATAGCTGTCATTGTTTGACCAAGCATATGACTCTTGCTATATTATTAGTAAAATTTTTGTAAATTAACTGATGTAAGTGAATTTTGTTTCTCTTGTTGACAAATGACGGGGAAAAGAGAGTGTTTTGAAATATTCTATGGAGCATTATAAAATTTGAAATAGTTGCAAATATGACATCAATTCTGATATCCAAAATATAAAATCAATGTGCAGCCTTGCAAGGGAATTTGTTGTTGTATGGCCAAACCCATTTTTCAGCAAAAAGTTCCATTTTCCTTTAAGATTTTGCCACTCAGTTTCATGCCTCAAACCTCTCCAAAGACCTTACCATTTCATATTTTTTCTTGTAATTAATTTGATTATTAATCATACAGAAGCTTTGCAAATTTTACAATACAGCTGGCATTTTCTAGCTACGCAGAGCTTCTATCAATGAAGAGCTACTAGTTTTTTGCCAAAAAGATATAGTCTCAAAAGAGAAACCAAGAAGATTACTATAATTGTTATATTAATCATTTCATCCATGCCATGGTTTATTAATCGATCTTTGACTAGGAATTAGGAATTAAGGGCCACCAAGTTCATCTTATGGTTAATGGGATCCTTTAGAGAGAATAATTTAGAAAGGCCAAAATTGTAGGCCAAGCCCTAGAATTGGAGATTATGTTTGTTTTTCTTCTCTTTTAGTTCGTAAGAAAAATAAATGTTGCAATATAGTTACTACTCAGTATAAGTAAAGGATATTTAGTTGCCGACATGGTGGTTTTGACTGGTCATTAAATTATGGTTTTGCTTGGTGAAGATTAAATGACTATCGGGGTTTTGTTCCCTCACTTTTCCTTTTTCCATACTAGTATTTGCAAGATGACTGTTGCTCTGCAAAAAGGTCACTCGCCCTTGGAGGTTTGGAGTGAGCCTATTTTGAGTTACTTAACGGATCAAAACCTTACAATAAATCCTCTTTAATTTCCATGATTTGTTTGTGATTTATTCAGTAGGTTGTTTCTAGATTTCCTTTGAACTAAATAACCCAACCCAGCTGTGAAAATCATACACTAGTATGTAAAAGTGGAAGCTATTTACTATTACACCTACACTACTGTTAAAAATCTTGATATTATTCATAGCATGATATCATATTAACAATATAAATGGTCAAGTTATTAAAAGTATGCTTAATATTTTTCTTGTAGGACATACATTTTCATATTGGTTTCAGGAATAAATCATTGTTAAATTGTGGCTTGTTGTTCATAAATATTGCTAACAATCAACCTACTCACTCAGCAACATTTGTTGACAAAAAATTGGCAATGACTATAACGATTTAAATTAGAGCCAAAGGCACGAGTGAATTCAAAATTAAATTTAATTGAAATAATGATAATGAAAGGTAAAACATAAAAAAAAAAAAAAAGGGGCATGGCAGTGTAAAAACTAAAAAGTAGAAGCCTTTGGGAATTGTATAGTAAAATCTTAGACTTTTGCATTCGTTGCACGTTTGGGGGCATGACAAGGAAAAACGACAGAATTCAATGGGTTTGTCTGCAAAAAGAAGAGAATGCATTGAAGCATCCAAATGAGGGATGGATGTGATGTTTTGTGTTGACCTGTACACATTAAAAATGCACGCTCTTTTGGAACATCCGTTACCACTTCACAACTAAACCATCACGGAATGATTCTATGTGACCAAATTTTTGTCTAACTACGCAAGCTTTAAAAGTTTTATTTTATTTTTTAAGTTTTTCAGGTTTTTTCTTACCATGAATATCAAATGTTTTACAGGCAAAAAATGTTATGTTCAAAAAGGATATAAAACATTTTTCATCTTCTTTTTCTTCTCTTTGGGAATGATCTCATTACATAAAACATGTCAAAATTTGTTGTTATAAAAAAAATATAATACTAGATAAGTAGTTTGGTCTATGAACGAGACTTGTTATATATTATAACACTATAGACATCAATAATATATCATTGACAAAATTCAACATAAAATCAAGGTATTATCTTAACAAATTTATTAATTATATATAAATCTCTTGTTAATTTTTTTTTTCAAAAAGTATATTTGATCTTTCTATAGTTTTATTAAATCGCTTTTAATTTAAGTACAAATTCCAAATAAATTAAGTGCTAGATTAAACAAGTAGAATAAAACTAGGATGAATGATGAGAGATGGATCTTCTCTTATTTAGACAGAGTGATGCAAGCATGTTAAAAGGTTGGACGTTATGCAAAGCTAGAATTGGGTAGCCATCAAATCTCTTTGAGCTGAGTATGTTTCCCACATGCCAGGTAACAACAACAAACCACCATGCATAAAAAGTACTCTTCCTTTGCCGAAAGCTAAATTATTGGCAGCCTTAAAGCAGTATCCCCGAAAATATACTTTTGACAGCTTAGAGTTGAGTACTGGCATGCAATCAAAGTTAACAGAAAAGAGTGAAAATGAGCTACTACTTTAAATGGAGAAGGAAAGAAGCTTCATTTTCAATGTGGAAATATAGTGGAAGAATTCTACGTAAATTCTTCTTTCATAGAATCAACAACTTACATAATTTTCACTACTGTACTTAAATTGGAATGTCTTTTCATAATTACAGTTAAAAAGTAAAAAGGTTACAATTATGCTATGTTTATGTTTGCATTACTCTTGTTTTTTTTGTCCTAAAAAAACTAAGAAACTGCAAAACACAACAAAGAAATTTTTTGACATACCAAACGGACAGTGACCCATGAAACTTGGAAACCAAACCCCAAAGTGAGTAGAGCCGCAGCCATGAGCCATTGGAGATTGAAGTGGTAAAAGATGCAAATACAAAGAAAACGCAAGGGCTAAGAAACAAAGGCCCTGTCCCTGTTATGCCCAAAAATGTTGTAATTAACGAACATACACCACCAGGGGCTCTCTCTCTCTCTCTCTCTTCGTCTCAGTTTGGGAGAACATCCAACACCCCCAACCCCAACACCATCTCCCCACCTCTCTGTCTGAGAAACGAGAGGGTGCCCACTCTTCAAAGCTCCATTTTTCCTCTTTTCATTATTCCAAGAAAAACACCCGCCTTTCTTAATCTAGAACTTACCCTGTTTTCTTTGTTTCTTAAACTTGAACTAACTCAGTCTTAGGCTTAAACTACATCCACCTTTTCTTTCGTCCTACACCCGTCCTACCCTTTTCTTTTTGGGTGGTTTTTGGCATTAGCTATGTTGTGTTAGTTTGGGGCAAAGCTCGGTTGCTTCAGAAGTAAGTGTTAAATCCCCAATCTTTTTGTTCTGTTTTGGTTTTCCTTGCTGGGTTTATAAAGTTTCATTTTTTATGAGGAAACCCTAATTTTTTTTGGTTGATTAGAGTTTCAAGCTTTTCTGGGTTTTAAAGTGCGATTGTTAGTTTTGTTTATTTATTAGGGTTTTAAGCTTTTTTGGGTTTTGATCAGTTTGCTAAAATGGAATGCCTACTTGGATCATTTTGCTTTGCTTAGGGTTTCAATTCGTGTTCTTGAAGTTATTAGAATGATGCAAAGTCATTTTTTCTTTAATGGGTTTAGCTTTGTTGAGTTGGACGAGCCTTGGTTGAGATTTAGTTTGGTTTGGCTCATTACTAAGCAAAGTTCAAAACCTTAATTTTCTTTTCCATTTTTTTTAATTGTTTGACCAAATTTTTATTAGCATTGTTTCATGCAGTCAGAGAAGTTCTATTAATTCTAGTTAAACCTAAAAAATGTTTAGATTTTCAGCCAAATTGGTTAATTACTTTTGTTTCTGGCGCATAGTTCACATGCAATCAACTGGTGGATCAAAAGTTTAAAACTTCATTTGTTGTTCGTTGTTGGATTGACTTGAGGATAGCATGTGGTAAGAAAAGCATTCAAATTCTGCCCTGAAACCAACAATAGATTTTGGGTTAAAGTAATCAATTCAGAAGACTCTGATTCATCACTTATAATTTTAAGAAATTTATATTATATTTAATTGATTAATCATGTTTGAAATAATTAGAGACTTGTTTGTGGATTTCAAAACTTGTTCTTGTTATACTCGTTTGATCAGCTTTAGAGTAAGCTTTATATCACATGACAGGAGAACTATTATATTAACAGTTTGAACTAAAAGATGTTACCTTTTAAGACTAATATATTTTGCTATCTTTGATTTTATCTGTACAGAAACTTGAGAATATAGTTTTACCTAGATGGCCTGGACTGGGAAAGATGTAAATGGGAGAGAGAAGGACCTGATTGCAGAAAATGGTTTCTTAAAAGAACCGCAGTCTTCTTCTGGTCCAAGTATTTCAACAGCTGATGCAACTCCAGCACAGAAGGTGTTTGAAGGGAAGGATGCTCTCTCTTATGCTAACATTCTTCGGTCCAGGAACAAGTTTGTCGACGCACTTGCCCTGTATGACAGTGTCTTGGAGAAAGATAGTGGGAGTGTTGAAGCCCACATCGGAAAAGGGATATGCCTGCAGATGCAGAGCATGGGAAGGCCTGCTTTTGAGAGCTTTGCAGAAGCCATTAGGTTGGATCCTCAGAATGCTTGTGCTCTCACTCACTGCGGTATACTGTACAAAGATGAGGGTCGTCTGGTAGATGCTGCTGAGGTATTCTCATGAGATTTGTAACCATTAATTGTGTTTGGATCATTGATTAGTGGTTCATTTGTGGGTTTCTACAATTCGAGTCTACACATGTTTACTTGTTTTGTTTTACTTGTGCAGTCATATCAAAAAGCTCTGAGAGCAGACTCTTCATACAAACCAGCTGCAGAATGCCTAGCCATTGTTCTAACTGATCTGGGAACCAGCTTAAAGCTTGCTGGCAATACACAGGAGGGAATTCAGAAGTATTATGAAGCTCTTAAAATAGATCCACACTATGCTGTAATTCCATTCTCTCTCATCCTCCATTATTAATCCTTGTCGTAATTTAAATTTTTATATGCAGTCACGGTCTTTCTAATTCCCCATTTTCTCAAGCTCTGCTATTATATAGTCTTCCTTTTTACATTGAGTTTATATCCTTATGCTAATACCTAATTTATACAGCCGGCATACTATAACCTTGGTGTTGTCTATTCTGAGATGATGCAATATGAAACTGCCCTTGGTTGCTATGAGAAGGCTGCACTAGAGAGACCTATGTATGCTGAAGCATATTGCAACATGGGTGTCATTTACAAAAACCGTGGTGACTTGGAATCTGCCATTGCCTGTTATGAGAGGTAGTGTGCATTTAGTTGCTCAAGCTTGTTGCCTGCTAAGCCTCACATATAGTTGGTGTATTTGAGCGATGTCTCCATCTCAACTGATGCTCTCTTTTCTTGACTATTTTATTGCCAGGTGTCTAGCTGTGTCGCCTAACTTTGAGATTGCAAAAAATAATATGGCTATTGCCTTGACAGATTTGGGAACAAAGGTGCTTTCTCCCCCTCGTTTTAAATAGCATCATCCATTGAGGTTTTTCATTTCCTTTGTAGTTTTGTTCCCAACTTTGTTTCATGACCTTTGGCCTATAGTTTACAGGATGTTTAGTTTGTTGAGAATTGACCTTTTCAACACTCGAGGACTCGGGACTTGTGTCCACCTGTGTCCTGCTCATGTACAGTCATTTATATAAGAATTTAGCTTAATTCACAGAAATGGTTATTTGAGTTCCGTGGGAGGCCATTGCATTTTCTAGAAGAAAGTTATATATTGTTATTGTTTTTACTAATTTTGTCTTCATCTATGGTTTGGATAATGACAAGTCGACATTTGGTGGTTGCTGAATATCTGCGTATTACATGATAAGATTTTGTTTGGTAATAGATAGTTTCTCTATGGTCTAGATTTTTTGAGGTTGCTGTCTTCAACATATGGTGTCAGTGTCTAGCCAGAAGCTTGTGTTTGTGTCCGGGGATTATAGCTTTTGGTAGAATACTTTTTGTTAATTAGATAGAATGTAAAATCATGTTTTTAGCTTTGTGACCAGCAAGGCATCAAATACACGTAGATGTGCATGAAACTGCTTAGAGTTCAGAATGGAGATGCTCATTACATGTTTTTGTTTATGTTGTTTCAAACATATAAGTATTTGTCTATCTGTATTTATATTTTTGTATTGGAGAGACTATCTTCGGTGACTTCTTATTATTTGATATTCTGAGAACCAGAAGCATTTAAACATGGGTCCTATACTTGGAGACAACTTTTAACGGAAAACAGAGGTGCTTTTGTTCAAAATATTTAAATGCTGCCCTTCTATTTATTGATTTTTGCATCTTTGATTGTCAAACATAATTTTCTTAACTTACTATTTGCCTGTGACTCAATAGTATTGATTTTGGAATTGTTTGCAGAATCTCTTAGCACATTCCATTCATGGTTTTTAACCAACACTTGCATTAGATCAATATGCTTTCTTGCATTATGGGCAACTATTATGGACTTATATGTGGAAGTCACTTTGTGCTTTCTTTATTATCAGTAAGTTTGTAGATTTTCTATCCCTGATTTTGCATCCAGTGATATGTCTGTTCAGGTTAAGTTAGAGGGAGACATCAACCAAGGTGTGTCATATTACAAGAAGGCTTTGTATTATAATTGGCACTATGCAGATGCTATGTATAATCTTGGGGTTGCTTATGGTGAAATGCTGAAGTTTGATATGGTAAGTAATTACTTAAGATTTATTTGCTTGGAAGTGCATAATTTTCTTTGGGAAACTGAATTTCTATTTGTCATTAATGGTGAAAGTTTGATACATGCATACTTTATAGGTAGTTTCTGTATTGTTTGCATCAGATAACAATCTAACCATCAAACTTTTGATGTGCAGGCAATTGTTTTCTATGAACTTGCTTTCCACTTCAACCCCCATTGCGCAGAGGCATGCAACAATTTAGGAGTAATATACAAAGATAGAGACAACCTTGATAAAGCTGTAGAGTGTTACCAGGTAATATTTGATGTTTGTGTAACAATTCAAGCCTTCATTCTCTATTGCGTTCCTTGGGCATCGTTATTTATGATAATATCTTCTTGCAGTTGGCGTTGTCAATCAAACCGAACTTCTCTCAGTCATTGAACAACCTTGGTGTTGTCTACACAGTTCAGGTTTGAAGTGAAATTATATATCTAGCTTAGAGCTGGCAAAAAGGATCCAAACCTGGAAAACACTTTTGACCTTCTTGAACCTGATCCAACCTAATTTGATCAGAAAAAGTTAACAACTTCAATCTGAACGATCTATACTCAACATGACCTGAACCCAGACAATCTGAAAGACCAACTTGAAACGGCTTGAACCTAAATTGATTTTACTTTAAAAGTCAACAACTTGAACCTGAAATGATTGGAACGTGAATGACCTAAATCCAAATATTTTGAGTGTCAACCCTAGATGATTCGAACCTGAAATGACTTGAATTTACTTCAACCCCAAGGTGACCAGACCCAACCCGCCCATTTTTCACCTCTAAATTCTAACTATTAGACATGACAATGTCTCAAACAGTGATTGACTATGTGCTTACTATCGACAGGGTAAAATGGATGCTGCTGCTAGCATGATCGAGAAAGCTATCATTGCTAATCCCACATATGCAGAAGCATATAATAATTTAGGTTTAGCTCTTGCTTCTTATGTTGTTCTGAAATCTATATGCTAGGGCACCTTGTAATGCACCATCAGTTCCTCGCTTTCACAGATATACAATCTTGCATCAATTCCCTTGGGAGATAATTTTATTTTTGTTAGTTTATTTATAATTTTATTCTTCGCATCCTTTTTGTTCAGGGGTTCTTTACAGAGATGCTGGCAATATATCCATGGCTATCACAGCTTATGAGCAATGCCTTAAGATAGATCCTGATTCTCGTAATGCAGGACAGGTATTATTACATGAGTCTTTATGTTGCAGGTTTAGTTACCTTGGAGCATCTTTGATTTTTCCATTGAAATGCTCTTTTTGATACATTTTTCATTGATGGCACTGGTGTGAGTCATAGAAGATGGTTTATGTTAGTTACTGGATGCCTATGCTAGTTCCACACTGGTTTTTCAGTTGTCCTTGTTTATTTATTGATTCTTTCTGTTTGTATCTTATTTCACAATTTTTGCAGAATCGGCTGCTTGCAATGAATTACATTAATGAAGGAGATGATGATAAACTTTTTGAGGCTCACAGGTTTATTGAACTCCTATCAACCTAGCTTGCATTTAATGTCAAATTTTTTATTAGTATCATTTTAACATTTGGTTGGCATTAGTTTGTGGCATTTCTGGGAGCATCCAAGAATGATCACATCAACTAATTGCAAGTCTGTTTATTAGCTGCATCATTACAAATATTCTTCTTGCTATTATTGGATTGCTATCTTTAGTTAGTTTATTTCTTATTTATCATGCTTTTGTCTAAGCATTCATGTATATAAGTATGAGCTAATACGTAATTTATTTCTTATTTATCATGCATTTGTCTAAGCATTCATGTATATAAGTATGAGCTAATACGTAATTTATTTCTTATTTATCAGGCATTTGTCTAAGCATTCATGTATATAAGTATGAGCTAATACGTAGTGCAAAACTGTTAAATACTGTTAAATATTGAACCATATTGTATCAGCCATGCCATAATCCTGCTTTTAGCAATGGCTTTTTAGTGCCATTAGGCCATGTAGCTTCTTTGTCATAATTGTTTGTTTCAGAAATGCACTTTTGCTTTGGGATGTGTTACTCTACTGTTGAAGCATTTTACCTGATGCAATTCTTTCCCATGCAACATACAAATGCATACTTTAAGCCATAATGCCAGCATTCTCTCAGTTTCCTTGTTGTTTTCTTCTCCTGACAAGTAAAACGTATTTTGAAAGACTGAAAGTAGAGTTTGATCTATTCTTTGTAAATATATCTATTTTCTTTCTTTTTTTTTAAAAAAAGATTACCCAAGAAAAGTAGAAATGAAAACTTTGGGATGGTCCAGAATTTTAGAAAGAAATGGATGATGATAGCAATAGCTACATTGAGAATTTTATCCTAAGTGTAGTGAGATATCTCCAATACCCTGCTATGTACGCGCTAAACAGATGCCAGAAGAAAAGATTTAGATATCCCGTTTTACTTTCCTTCTCAAAGCTGTGTTTTGATTTATGCCCTGTTTGACGAATTATACAATTCTTGGCTGAATGTTTGACCATTTATATGTGAATACAAGTATTGGCACCTTCTTAAAACTGGTTGAAATTTAAATTTATCTTTTGACAAATCTCAAACTAGCTTTCTGGAGGCTTTCTAAATTGAATTTTTCACACACAGGGACTGGGGAAGGCGATTTATGAGGTTATATCCACAGTACAATTCATGGGACAACCCAAAAGATCCAGAACGACCTCTTGTGATTGGATATATTTCTCCAGATTATTTTACTCATTCTGTGTCTTATTTTATTGAAGCCCCTCTTGTTTATCATGACTATGGGAATTACCAGGTGGTCGTTTATTCAGCAGTAGTGAAGGTACTAATGCTTGGGATATATTTATGTCAATTGCTTAGTGATTTCTTCAGCACCTACCATCTGTAATCTTACAGAAACTAGAATTGTTTGCATATTTAGTTGAATATGGCCAATCTTGCTTTGTCTTCCCTTTTGAAGCTCATGGACAATTTTCAATGATATTTCTATAACAGATGTGGCACAGAGAATGCATTAGGACTGTTACCACTCCCTTAATTTACCTCTATTTTCACCAGCCATTGAAAGGAATCTCCTTGATTACATCAATGCCAGTTCTCATGGCTGTGCCTAAGAAGTTAACTTCGTTACAATTAATTTCTTATGTCTGACGTTATATTGTCTTCATAAACTGTCATCCTCTAAGCAGTACTGTTCTTGTCACTATCTCATCAATATTTATCATGCAAGTAATTTGTTCAAAAAGTCAGTGTGATGTATTCAATGTCCACCTACCTGTCTTCCAAAAAAAAAAAAGAGTAATATGTGTTTAAGTTACTCAAAAGTCTGGAGCTATGACTTTTGATATTCTATTATTATTACAAACAACTTAG
Organism: Theobroma umbraticum; assembly: GCF_002168275.2. Taxonomy (NCBI): domain Eukaryota; kingdom Viridiplantae; phylum Streptophyta; class Magnoliopsida; order Malvales; family Malvaceae; genus Theobroma; species Theobroma umbraticum. The sequence continues at coordinate 4,802,854 of NW_018397263.1, forward strand.
TAAAGGTAATATCTTCTTTTTTTATATGATGGATTGTCTTTCTCTCTGAACCTACATTCTTATGATTTTGCAGGCTGATGCAAAAACTAATAGATTTCGGGAAAAAGTCATGAAAAAGGGTGGGGTATGGAGAGATATATATGGTATTGATGAAAAGAAGGTTGCGAGCATGGTTAGAGATGATAAAATTGACATCTTGGTAGAGCTTACTGGTCATACAGCCAACAATAAGTTGGGAACAATGGCATGTCGACCAGCACCTGTTCAGGTATGCTAAAGGTACCATATTTTTGTTTTTTTTTTACCATTTCATGTTTAAGTTCTTCTGTCATCAATGGAACTAAAAGAATTTTCATAATAGAAGAAATCTTTTGGAGTGAAACCTGAGTTGGTCTTTGGATGTTTGGTTTATGCATGGTGATTTTACTTTTGCGGTATGCATGATTTGTAAACTAGGTATTTGCTATATCTTTCTCATTTCTTTCATATTTTTCACTGTAGGTGACTTGGATTGGCTATCCCAATACTACTGGTTTGCCTAGCATTGATTATCGAATCACTGATCCACTTGCAGATCTTCCGGATACGAAGCAGAAGTACTGTTTTTTACTTCAGCTGACTGCATTTTCAGTTAGAATTAGTGTTAGATGAGATATGCAAAATGAGTTCTACTTACTTGGACACTAATCGTACCAAATGGCAGGCATGTTGAGGAGTTAGTTCGACTACCAGAATGCTTTCTTTGTTATACCCCTTCCCCAGAGGCTGGGCCTGTTTCACCAACTCCTGCTCTATCCAATGGCTTCATTACATTTGGTAGCTTCAATAATCTGGCAAAGGTATTGTTTGGGTAACTACAACCTAAAGTTATATTTTGTGTTTCTAATTAGTTATAGCATTCATTATAAACCTCTTATTGTAACCTTTCCAGATAACACCCAAGGTCTTGCAAGTTTGGGCAAGGATATTATGTGCAGTTCCAAACTCTCGTCTCGTGGTAAAATGCAAGCCATTTTGTTGTGACAGTGTTAGGCAGAAATTTCTTACGACACTAGAGCAGCTGGGTTTAGAATCACTCCGTGTTGATCTTCTCCCTCTAATTCTTCTTAATCATGATCATATGCAAGCTTATTCTCTTATGGACATCAGGTAAAATCTAATTGCACACTTTGTGTTATTGGCACTTCCAAGTTCACAATTTTTTTCTCTTCTTATCTCTCTTTCCTTGTGGCATAACTATTCCTGTCTTGTCCCTGTCATTTTCTTTACCTTTGTTTCTTCAGCTGTTCCCTGATTTTACTCATTTCCATCTCATCTTGATTTGTGTCTTCTCAAGTTTGAAACCATGAAAACCACTTGTTATAAAGCTCTCTGCTTCATGGTATACTGGGCTTTTAGCATTAGCCATCAAGGATTTTCTTTATTTGTTGGGAAGCGCATAGGGCATAAGGGAAGTGAAGATAGCAGGTTTGTTAAAATCTGGAATTTGCAGGCCAGTTCAATCAGTTATGGCAAAGATGTTAAACACTGATCATGAGGAAAAATGGGTTTAGGTCTTTGGTTTTCAAGTGATAGGCTGATAGCTCTGTATAATATGAAGACTTGGATGCTTCTCGATATTCTATTAAAAATAAGAGTTTTTTATTGACTGTAGATGTGTGACCCATCAATTATTATGAGTCACTAGCAACTTGTTCTTTTGTTATTAGTTCCACCCTCCTCTCCCCTTTTGATTGAGTTTACTAAGTGTTTTACTTAGGAAATAAATTCATTTTTTAGTTGGTCCTGGTTTCTATTTGCATCCTTTTTAGATGTTCTAACTTTTGTTACATATCTTATGTAGTTTGGACACTTTTCCATATGCTGGAACAACGACAACGTGTGAATCTCTATATATGGGAGTTCCATGCGTTACCATGGCTGGATCAGTACATGCTCATAATGTTGGTGTCAGTCTTCTCAGCAAAGTTGGTAATGGGCTTCACTTTCTCTTGCAATATCTATTATCTATTTATGTTGTTTTTGTCTGGCATATGTTATGTCCTTGGCCTTTTTATTGTTTTTGCTTATGGCTTTCACTCTGATATACCTAGCATTCAAATTATTTGAACATCCCAGGCCGGACTTGTCTCTTAGTGTTGGTTGAGATGGTTTTAATTTATTCTTCTGTGATGTTTATACCCCTGGCTAAATGATGTAGCATGCTGGGTATTTGCAATGTAGGTTTAGGACGTCTGATAGCCAAAAATGAAGATGAATATGTCCAGTTGGCACTACAACTGGCCTCAGATGTCACTGCTCTCCAGAACCTGAGAATGAGTCTTCGAGACCTTATGTCTAAATCATCTGTTTGTGATGGAAAGAACTTTATCAGCGGTTTGGAGGCAACATATCGGAATATGTGGCGCAGGTACTGTAAGGGTGATGTCCCATCTTTGCGGTGTATGGAAATGCTACAAAAAGAAGGTGCTCCTGAAGAGCTAACTATCAAAACCTCTGAAACAGAAAGGATCACAATCTTGAAAGACACCTCCACTGGATCAGTCAAGTCTAATGGATTTAATCAGATTCCATTGCCTATGCTGAATCTTACCAGTTGTGAAGAGAATGGGAGTCAATTGAACCAGACTACAAATTCAGGCAAGTTTAGCTGACATTTAAATTTTGGTGCATATGTCGTAACACTTTGGTGGTTTTTTGAACTCAGAAACGAAGTCATTACCTCCATGGGGGATAATCCCCTGTAAGGTACAACTATTGTGGTCATATTATCCACAGGAATTGAGGCTGGTGGATAACTATAGTTGCACTCCACCTTAAATAGGATTCCAATTTTTTTTGGGGAGAAAGAATGCCGGCGAAAGTTGGTAGAATATGATTTTATTGTGCGCCATACTAAGGAATAGCGGATTGGGAAGAGATGATGCTATGAGCTACTGATATAGATACCCGGATTGCTGTTGCATTTTTTCCTCCTGAACTAGAGGAACTGTAGAAATTTAGCCTGGTTTGTATATTATGAGGAGACTTTTTATTTTTACCCCTTTAGCATGGCTTGTGTTTTAGTGGTTTTGGTAGTGGCATTGTTGGTTGGCTTGCTGGAAGGTGGTGTTATATTATAGTTTCATGTATTACTGTCGTCCTATAAACTCACAAAATTTGATGAAATAGAACAACCTAATCTTTAGGCATTTATATGGCTTTGCACCGTCAAAGTTGTACTCCAATCCATTATTTTTAATGCCAAAAATTGGTATTTTTGAGCTTGAATTGCAATGCCAACTGCATATCCATGATGTTTCCCTTCCCTTGTCTTGAAAATTTGCCTTCGGTACCACGTACGGTTTTGGGGTCGAGGTAAATCAATTCCTACATACTGCCATACAGATGGGGAGTTGTAGTTGACAAGATCAAGCTAATGATAATCGACTTCTTTCCATTTAGGTGGTAACAATACAGTGGAGAGAAGCCTCTTACCTATTCATACCTGGCAGTTCAAATGGGTACATATCATAAGAAAGCAAGACCGTAAGCCTTCTGGAAGACGATAATTATAGGCTACCGGGCACAAGGCCATAATCAGATTTGATATTCAAAAACAAAGAAGAGGGGGCACCAGAATCCATAGAAGATAAGACAAATGTAAAGAGAAGCTCCAAAGGAATTGCCGGTAGTTCCACTTCAGCTAAATTAACTCTTAACACAATGGATAACAAATTTACGAATGATCCAGTTCCAAAATAGTCAGGGAAAAGAAAAGCATTCCTAAGCACTAGAATTTTCATCATTGCAGCGCTGGTGCTAGTCTTTGACAGAAGCCCTTAACATCTTCACATCATGAATGGGCCTGCATAAACAGGGAAAAACGGTTAAACATGAACTCATCTAAATGCGGAAGTCCATCCTAGAGCAACTTCTAATATAACAAACTTTGGTCATTATTTGAGTGTATGAACTTTAGTGCATTGGAAAATAAGAATTGGACAAATAAGACTGCTAGCATGCCCTGGCTAGGGGTGGCAATCCGTATTAATGTCTTGTTGCAATAAGAGTATAATAAGATATAGGTCAAACTATGATGACCCGTTCAGTTAATCGTATTGAAATGCTCAACCATAACACATTCTTTATTAAACTGGTAAAATAACCCAGCTCTAGTAACCCTTTTATTAAATAGATCTTTTGAGGTAGACTTGACATGGATATGATTATTTAACCTAGTTCATTTATTGAATAATTAGAAAATAAGTAATATAGAGAGAATTATAACCTATTTAACATAAAATGATTCCATTAAATAAGCAACCTAAACATGATTGTTATTTTACCCTTGCGCTCTTATTAATATCAGTTATTACTCATTCATTAGGTTTATTTTGTAATGCTTGAAATGGCTTTTTGACAATAAACTGCTATTACTAAATTCAAGTAAATTTGCAACTTTGAACTAATGAACTACACAAAATCATGTCTCAAAAGTGGTTGACGAAATCCAAGTTATGCATTCCCTTTTCCAATAATTTGAAAAGAAAATTTTGTGAAGTTTACTTTCAAAATGTAACATAACAGGGATAATAATTCCATTTGCCCTGAGTTGAGGCAATAAATTTTGTTTGCTTTTTCAACATAATAGTTCTTCTGATAACAAGATTGTCTAAACTCTTATCAAGATCTACTGGAAATTGTTTTTCCTCACAAAATATTGCTGTTTGCATGTTTCCTTCCATAAATATATTAACTTCCACCCACTTTTAACTAGTTTTATCTGTCAACTGGGAAATTGTGAGAAAGAATTACTCTATCTAGCCATTGCTGTCATTGAGGCAATAAATACAAGCAAAAATTATCTATGAGCAAAGAACTTACCTGTCATTGCTGTCAGTTTGGACACTACCAAGCCTCTTGATAATTTCCATTCCCCTACATACCCTTCCAAATATTGTGTGTTTACCTGTAGACAGAATCGCCAGTCAAAGCATTACGCACAAGGAAACTCCATCAGATGATTAGCCAAATGAGTAAAACTACTGGACACCAAATTGTCCACATACAAAATCACACACCATAAGGGAAAGAACCGAGCTTGTAGTTCTCATACCAAAACTCACTGATTTAAGTTTCTTGTGGGAAACAACCTCATAGTTTATCAAAAGGAAAAAGGATGCAGATAGTAAATACCATTCAGAAATGAAAATTGTTGTCATCATCTCAATTTATATAATTAGTTTGGTCTTCAAGGTCAGAGGGTTAGACAACTAATTGATCCAAAGCACATCATAGAAAATTGAAAACCCCTGAAAATATCAACCAGCTTCCACTGCCTTTGCTTTTCTTGACAAGCTCTAAAGATTTTTGTTTTATAAATGATAAGCAGGATAATAGCTCAGATATAGTTTAGAATGAGAGTCCGCCCCAAATAGGTTGAATAATTGGTCTTGACACAAATCCAACCCAGTGCATTAATAATTTTCCACAGAAGTCTAACCATCACCTCAACAATTCCAAAACAATTTGGGATGAGAGTCTGCTCCCAATAGATTGGGCCAATTTACCTTGCTACAAATTCCAACTCGATTCACAGACAAAATTATCTATGTAATTGTGACCGTCACCTTAAATCTTAAATAGCTTTTAGCTTTCACCTTAATAAAACTTCTAAATTCTGAACAGTTACAATTCTCTATACAGAGGTATCATGGAAATTACAAGTAAAAGCATTAGCAGAAAAAACCCAATACAGTTGGCAGCAACATTTCAGGTTGGACATCACACTATTAAGTAGCTAATAAAAAAAGGATCTCAACATTCAAAAAGAAAAAGTACTAGCTAGGTCTTATGAATCAACAGCTTCCAACAATTTTCTCCAGAGGTCGACCAAATAATTCTTATTGTAACTAAGAAGAATACCATAATTCTTCTTTTTTTTTAAAAAAAAAGGCATAATTCTTATTGTAGCCATGAAGAATAACATCATTACCATCTAAAGATGGCGCTGGTGACAAAGTAATGAAGAACTGACTTCCATTTGTATTTGGACCGGCATTAGCCATAGATAAAATACCAGCTCCTGTATGCTTTAACTCAGACCTTATCTCATCATCAAACACAGGACTGAAATCAACGACAAAAACAAAAATCAGACAATCATCCACTAAAAACGAAGAAACTTAAAATCAGAAATAGAAATTTAACTTCTTTCCACAATAAAACACCACCAAAGCTGCCAACAATTAAACCAACCAGATGCCAAAACAATATAAAACCATGTTAATGAAACTGTTTACAATGTAACTTCGAGTGCCAAAAACAATAATAAAAGCATCAGCTTTGATCACATTAAATAAATAAAGAACAAAAAAAATCACGGGAATTCTCCAACATCAATTATGAAAAAGTCAATAAACCAAGTAAAGATTAAGCCCTTAGTTAATGACAACAAATTTATGAACTATAACTCATGTGAAAGAAAAGAAAAAAAGAGGCATACCCATATATAGATTCTCCACCTTTGCCAGTCCCAGTTGGATCCCCACCCTGAACTATAAAATCCTACATCATAATAGCCAAATACAGCTTCAATAAACGAGTTACTCAAAAATCCAATGACATAAATTAAAAGAACAAAAACGAAAAAAGGAACCTTGATAATTCTATGGAATTTGACATTGTCATAATAACCTCTCCTGGAAAGTTCAATGAAGTTCCTACAAGTTCTTGGTGCATGCTTGTAATATAGCTGAAAATCCCAGTAAGAAACACACGCAAAAAAAAAATTAAAAACAGGCTTAAGCTACTGATTATAAACCCAATATATACTGAAACAAGCTCAGTAAAAAAAAAAAGTTAGGTTTTACCTCAACAGTGAAGGAGCCCATGGAGGTTTCTAAAGTAACCTCTGGTGGACCTCCTTCTGAACTTGCCCACATCTTTCAAAGAGAAGAAAAAAGAAAGGGTTTTTGTTAGGACAACGAATTCAGTGGCCTATTTGGCTGTTACAATCCAACACGGGGAGTTGGATTTTGTAAAAGAGAAGAAGAGAGAGCAGAGAAGAGGAAGCACTTTCGAAGGGGTATATATAGTAAGATTACTTGGGCCTGGCCTGATGGTTTTCAAGATAGACTTTAATTCTTTAAAGGGTAAACCCGGCCCTAAAGCTTCCACTTTCATGTTCCAAAAAAGGCAAATGTTTTTGAACTCTCAGGTGCCGAAGAACCTCAACTTTCTTTTCCTGTTTCCTTGAAAAGAACAAAGGTCTTCTTCAAGTATGAAGTGATTGGATCATTTCAGAGGCGGCTAATGAGACCCATCAGGCTTCCTGAACAGTCCGTAGGCCGGAGGAGCAGGGCGGAGGTGTTCGAAGGTGGGATTTATGGGGCAATAAAACGGGTTGTTGTGATTGGAAACGGCTTCTCTGGAGCTGAGAGTCAATGCATCGGCTTGGTTCGGGCTTTAGGCCTCTCGGGTTGTCATTCCTTATACGTAAGCTTCTTTTTGTAGCTCTTTTTCAAAGTTCAGTTTTTCTTTTTCCTTGTTTCTTTAACGTGTCCCAAGATTCAAATTTATGTTAAAATAGAGCTAAACAAAAATTTGGTTTATTTAATACTATTATGCAGCGTGTTACAAGGCCAAGAGGAGGGATTAATGGGTGGCTTCATTGGCTTCCAGTTTCTCTTCATAAAAAGGTGAATTATATTATGAGGCAAATTTATTCACCATTTCAAATGGAAGCTAGAGGGGATGAAGTGGTGCCTTTTGCAGTTCAAAAAACAGGTAACTTTGCTTTGAGCTCTCTAACTATATGTTTTCATATTATAGCACTAAGCATAGCACTCTTTTTTGCTGAAAAGTCGTTGGTTTGGTTAATTTGTTTAACCCAAACAAATAAAATTCATATGAGAATGGCTGTACTGTAGGCTTATCCAATGTTCTAGAAGCTGATGCCAAGCAAATTGCAAAGATGGCTCGTGATACATTTGACAAGTATATTCTTCTAACTTGGAACTAGATGGCTTAGTTTTCTCTTATTATAGGTGTTTCCTTAATTTTTTTATGTTTAGATGCATTTTCTATGTTTTTCGTTTAGATACATGAACTCACGTAGTACTTATGGCTCATTTAGCCTCATCTCTTCTCTTCTGACTAAATTATGTCGTATTTCTTTTTCACCCTTTTAGGGATGGTCCTCTGTTGGTGGTCGCATCTGGTCGGGATACAATTCCTGTTGCGAGCTCCATTAAACGGTTAGCTCCAGAAAATGTTTTTGTTGTTCAGGTTAAACTTTTTTTCTCATTTCTTTTGTTTGTTTATATTTGAGCGTGATATTTTATTGGAGTTTCCAAAATTTTGATAGACAAGGTGTTTTGTATGTCTCCTGTGAAATTATTTAACTGTCTTACATTATTAATTTCATAGCTGGTTAAAAGGTGGTCAGAAGATTCAATCTTTTTATACTTCTTTCTGGATGTATGTTGACTTTCATATTTTGCATAAGAAAAACTCCTAGAAAAGTGGCTTGAAGTCATCAGCTAGTACTTTTATATTTTAGTAAAGAGTTGCAGCTCTTGTTTATTCATTATGGTGGTATGATTTTTTACATTTCCAGCCTTTCTCGTGTCCACCTTTATTATATGATCATGAGTATGTTAACTTTTTCTCTTTCAAATGCAAATACTGCAATGTATGGCTCTAATAGTTTCTTTTCTTTGATTTCATTTTTCAGATACAACATCCACGGTCACAGCTGAATAGGTTTGATTTAGTTATTACTCCACGTCATGATTTTTATCCATTGACTCCTCATGCACAGAAACAAATTCCTTGGTTTCTCCGGAGGTGGATAACTCCCCGTGAACCTCCTGATAGATGTGTGGTACGTATTTCAGTTGTAAAGTACTCACTCTGGATGGTTCTTGATGTAGGAAAATCTTTGGTGGCTGTTATAGTTTAGCTGCTCTTGTTGTTGGTTATGGGTTGGTATCTAGCTCATGGCAATGGTTTTCTGAATATCAGGTTCTAACTGTGGGAGCTCTTCATCAGGCTGATTCTGCTGCTCTCAGAAGTGCTGCTTCTGTCTGGCACTATGAACTGTCACCACTTCCAAAGCCCTTGCTTGTTGTCAACATTGGAGGGCCAACAAGTAATATTCTGTGCATCATGGAGTTTGTTATCAATTGCAATTTATCATCTTTCTAAGTATCTATTTGTTGGATTTTGCAGTCTTTCATACGTTAGTTGATACTTAGTGATTTTTTTTAAGCCGACTGTAGTTTAAAGCATATTAATATATGCTTTTTTTTTCTTTTGGTTCATTATTAATGTATCCTTTGAATATGTTGGAATTTGTCAGACTCTATTGCACCTAATAGAACATGATGCTGGCAGATATTCATGAAAAGATAATTGACTTTGTGCATTTGACTAATTTGGTTGGACAGAGAATATGAAGGATTAATTGTCGATAACCTAAAAATACTAGTTATTTTTCATTCCACTTACTATCCTGAACTTTGGAAGTTTCTACAAACATTTAGGTTTTTTCACTAATTTAAGAACTTGCTACAATATAGGTTTGGTGATTGTTCTGTCCATTGAGACCATATAGCCTAGAGATTTTAGGTGATAAGGGAACTAGAAATAATCCTCACAGTGATATTTCACTGTGTGTAAAGTTGGTAGTGCATGTATACTTGGGGGGTGGTATTGCTGCAATCAAAACTTAAACAATGCTGTTACATGGAAAGAGTATTTTTTTAGAACTCTCTCAACTTTCACAAGCACAAAAGGAAATGTTGGGTTTGTCTCGTCAACTGTGGGATGATTATGGTTTACGTCAAGTTGCTCCAATTCTATCAGGCATTAACTATACCTCTTTCTACCAAAAAATAAAAAATAAAAAAAGCATTAGCTATACTCTTCTATGACTTTTTTCCCTGAAAGGAAAGTATTTCTATTGTCATTGTTGAACTGAGTAAATAGTCATATTTTTTCATTTTTTACGATGATATGGGCGGAAGAATCTTGATCCATGAACTTGGTCAAATTTCCAGTCATAAATACCTGAATTTCTTTTAGTTATAACGTGATTGTGTCATTGGGCTGTTATTACTTAAAAAGCAACATTTTAATTGCTATTGGTATACAAAAATGAATGCATGATATCTTAGTCAAAAATGTCTACCATTCCACCTTTTAAACCTTATGTACTAGTCTTACTACATATGCTAAATCAAAAGCTTTATGCAGGCAGCTGCCAATATGGTGTGGATCTTGCAAAGCAGTTAACAGCTATGCTGCAGAATGTCCTTTGGAGTTGTGGCAGCCTTAGAATATCTTTCTCTAGAAGGACTCCTGAGAAGGTAAAACTTGAATGTTTCTATTGCTATATTTCTCAATTAGAACTCTTATTTTGGTTTTCTGATTAGTACTCAGATTCTTCGTGGTGCCTGTACTGATAGGTATCAAAAATCTTATTGAAAGAGTTCAGTGCTAATCCAAAGGTTTACATCTGGGTTGGTGAAGGTACACAGTTTCCAGTCTTCAAATGATTGTTTTTCCAACTTTTCACAGTAACTAACTTTATTCACCATGGATTGATGTTATGTTCTTCAGGTCCTAACCCACATATGGGACATCTAGCTTGGGCCAATGCTTTTGTTATCACAGCTGACTCAGTAAGCATGTTGAGTGAGGCTTGCACTACTGGGTAGGTCTGGACTACCATAACCAACCTCTTATTATTAACTTTTTATATGATTCTTTTGAATCTAAACATGCCTTGCCATAAGTAAGTTTTCACTGTGCTTCAGAAAACCAGTCTATGTTGTAGGAGCTGAGAGATGTACATGGAAGTTTGCAGACTTCCAAAAGTCTCTGCAGGAACGAGGAGTGGTTCGCCCTTTCACCGGCAAAGAGGATGTAAGTTATCTGATGCACTTCCTTGCTGATTTATTAAGGAAAGCCACAACAATTTTTTTTTTCTTGCCAGTGTAATTACCACTCCCTTCTTTACAGAGCACAACAAGAGTAAATTTTGAATGCAACAAGGATTATGTGAAATAACAACGACAAACATGTAATATTGCATTCCTTCTGATGCTTTGGTTTTACAGATTTCTGAGAGCTGGGGGTATCCTCCATTAAATGATACTGCAGAGGCTGCTAGCCAGGTGATCAAGGCACTTGCTGAGCGTGGATGGACAATTCATACATAATCAGCTTCTAGCATTTGATTATTGGGCAAGCATTTGCAATTGCTTCCTTCTGTGATCAGAGTTTCATCCGGTTTTTACCAATAGAGTGATCTGCTTTTACACAAATGTCCAATGGCTTACACATGATAAAAGTTGTCCTTTTTTTTCACAATCAATTTTGTCACACCTTGTTTGTTGTCCCACACCACTACAATTTTGAGCAGAAGAGCCTGTTATGTTAGCTAAAAAGCAGACATGAATTCTACTGCATTCATCATGTTTTGGTCCAAATTCTAGTCAATGAAAGAATCACAGTTTTATTTTGCTCCAGCTCCTCTGTGAAATATGTAGATTATGAACTAGATAGTAGATGCACAATTAAACTTAGCTTCCCCTCTCCCCTTGTTCAATACACATGTATGCAATGAGATTAAGATCCTGTTTATGAAGCACTTCAGAATTTAGTGTCCATCGAAAACAGGTTGACTGAGATTTGTTATTAGTTGGCTTGGCTGAAATTCAAGTTATTCCAAGATGGACATTGAAGGGAAGTTGTTTACACAATTGATTTTACATACAGTTCTCCCTCTTGGTATTGCTGAGTGAATTGGGAATCAAACATAATGGTACATAACATAAATGGAATACAAGCTTGCAGACAACCTTGAAGAATGTATCAAAGGTGTATTTTCTATGACAACATGCCATACCCAAAGAGTGAAGTAGATGAGAAAGATCCATTTTTATATTGTGGGGTTTAGGCAACGATCCATCTTGGTATTGTTGGATTAGGGAGGTCAGGTGGGTTTTAGTTGACTGATTAAGCGAATAACACGCTCTTGTGAGTTGGTATTTTGTCATAGTTGTGTTTGACTGAATAACAAATTCCTACTCCATCTTTATTCTGTCTTACCAAGTAAAAGCTATAGTTGCAAATGACCAGAAAAACTTGGAACCTCAGCTTATGTAAATTGACTTTAAAATTCTCTTCTCTGATCATACTCTTATATGAAAAGAAAAAATCAATGAAATTTCATACTTGCATATGTACAGCGGCGTTGTGACTTTATAACAAATAAAAAGATGGAACAAAATTGGTGAGGAAAAGACTTAAATTTCATACTTCATTTCATCTAATTCATAACAATAACTTGAGACATATTGATCCAAATTGTTTGGCTGAGTTAACCAGCCTCCATTAATGGATGCCTTGTATGTCTGTCCACTGAGATTTCTCTACCAACTTCAATGCTATATTTTAAATATTTGTAGTAATATGAAAAAAGTAGGCAGAGAATTACCCTACTCCAATAGCAACGTAACGTTTTCCTTTTCTGTCAGCAATAATTTATTCATACATGCTTTCCTAACCAACCATTCTTTCTCTTTTGAACCCCCTCTATATAAACTTCATCTACATAGCCATTTTCATCACAGCAAGGTTCAACTTGTCTTCTCTCAGCTTCAGCTAGCTAAGCTCTCCACTACTCTTAGAAGCTCTTAATTCCTCTCTTCTCTCCCAAAACAAAAAGGAAAAAGAAAATGAAGAGCGATGATCACGCAGCCATTGATGTCCCAGAGTCCAGCGCAGTTGCAAAAGGTAAAGCACCTCTAATTGCTACTCCCAGGGAGCAAAAGAGCAGATTCAAGAAGGGATTGGGAATTTTCGACTTCCTTTTGAGATTAGGAGCCATAATTGCAGCTCTTGCTGCTGCTGCCACCATGGGAACCAGTGATGAGACACTCCCTTTCTTCACTCAATTCTTCCAGTTCGAAGCTAGCTATGATGATCTGCCCACGTTTATGTACGTTAGAATATCATTTATTTTATTTTATTTTTCTGTAGATTATATGGGAATTAAGATATAGTTGGTAGCAAACTGAGACATAAATATTGATTGGTTTGCAGGTTTTTTGTCATCGCAATGGCACTAATTGCCGGCTATCTCGTCCTTTCCCTCCCTTTCTCCATAGTCACCATCGTCCGCCCTCATGCAGTTGCACCAAGACTCCTCCTATTCATTTTGGACACCGTAAGCATCCTGCAATAAATATGACGGACTGATCTCAGTGACATGTTTATTTCTCATTACATAGTAACATGAACAACTAACTTCTTCGTGTAATATTAATCGCAGGTGGCATTAACTCTGACCACAGCCGCCGGGGCCGCCGCAGCTGCCATAGTGTACTTGGCCCACAACGGGAATCCTAACACAAACTGGCTAGCCATCTGCCAACAATTTGGAGACTTTTGCCAGAAAGTGAGCGGAGCTGTGGTGGCGTCTTTCGTGACTGTTGTGGTCTTGATGTCGTTGGTCCTACTGTCTGGTGTTGCTCTGAAAAAGCACTAAAACAGATTGCTGAAGAGAGCAAAAGTGCATGACATTTGTTACAACTTGATAATTATGTGCTTTAATTTACTATGTTTCCTTTTTTTTTTTTTAAATGTGTGTTTATAATAGTTAAAATTATCATTGTTTTGCTGTCTGAGGACAATTAAGATACCGTTTAATTCTGTTGTACTGGAGCAAATTGCAAATTAATGGAAAATATTAAACTTGTTTGGTGTCCAACAAATCTATCCACCTCTCTTCCTTTACTTTTGATAAATTTTTATGAGAAATTTATTTAGATTGATAATTTATTTATACATTCTATTATATCTTTTCATATAATTTATATTTAGTTAATTCAATCTCGAAGTTTCATGCTTTATTAATTAATGTAAATTATAAATGACAAATTTTAAATTAATTGAAAATATTGAACCATTTATTTTATATAATAAAATTTTAATCATTAAATATATATTAAAAAATATAATATTCTCTATTGATATGATAAAGATATCAAATTAATTCAAAACTTTACATATATACCAACCAATGGTAGAATCAAGATTTCACATTTGAAGAGATTGTAACATCTCATCTCTCAAGATATTAATTTAATAAAAATATTTATCAATAAAAACTTATTATGACTATTATTAATAAGAAACATCAAGGAAAAATAGAGTCGTTGACATAAAACTAAAATAATAATTTTATAATAAAATGTTGAAATAGGAAAAAGGGCTTGGTCGAATCCGCCCATCAATAACCGAGCACCCTTGCTATGTTTTAAGGTATTCTACCCTTCCAAACAAATCAAGAGAGTTGGAGAATTTTTGCAAGGAGTCAAGCTTAAAGCAGAAGGGAGAAAAGTACATTAAAAGGTGCTTGGAAAGTTGGGAAGTTCTGTCCACTCTTTGTAAATTGGAGGCATTCGACTTCCACCCTTCAAGCTACCTGAAACCAAATATAAAACCCTCCCCAAGAACCTTTCATCATTCAAGTAAGAGTTCAAAAGCCATTGAGATCCAAATAAATTTGTTAATTCCCTCCAAAACACAAGCTACCCGAAGGCCTCCAAAAGTCCACTTCAAAGATTGATTCAAAGGTATCCCACGGGTGGTGAGGAAAACAAGCAAGAGAGCTTTGATTTCCATGGCAGTCGAGGATAATAATTTATTTTTGAGAGGGTTTGGGCTGTTCACGATAAAGGCTTAGTGGTGGAAATGAAAGCAAGGGTAAGGAAATCCTCATTTTGGCATTGAATTTTATAGTGCAAAGGATTAATGATATCTGAATTTCATATGGCAGATTTGTTATCTTGGATTAATGAAGAGTTGAAAGTTATATGTTTGAATGAGTTAACCATCAAGCAAGGTAAGATGATTGTGGATATTTCTTAGTAATTATTGCAAGTTACCCTCGGGTTGAGTAGAAAAACTTTAATAGCTTGAAATTAGATGTGATGTGTGAATATTGTTGCAAGGTTTGAAGGAACGAAAAGAAATTCTGTGAAAGCTGTCCAACCCGAAGCCTAACACAAGCCCTCAATGAGTTGGTAAATTGGTTATAGTGAAGGCCAAATTAGCAAGTTAAAAGGAGAGTTTAAATTATTAAATAATACAGCATTGGAAATGTACTAAAGAATGTGCGATGTTGATGATTAGGAGCTATTGAGCTAGTACCTTAACGCTAAGCAAAAGCTATTGGAAATTTTATCTAACCGAGGCCTAGTACCAAGGGCAGATTAGTGAAGCTAAGAAGGTGAGAAAATGGATGTAATTTGAAATTTAATTGCTATAGTAATTGTTGGCCGAACGTGCAAATAGGTTTGGCATCAAACATTATGCTAAGAAATGCCATCGTGTGTGTTGCTAGTGATTGTTTGAGCTATTGCCTTTTCTGTCAAACAAAGTTTGTAAGCTATGGGTCATTGACACTTTAACCTGAGGCATTGAACTTCTAAGGGCTTGGGTGGTGGTGGTTTGGATGTTGCTAGTCTTTGGCCAAACCAAGCTTAAACTAAGTGATTTCGTAATTGGTGAGAATTCCTACCAAAAAAGATGAGTGGGTAATTCCTTTTAACATATAAAGCCCCTGGAGAGGCTGATCATAAACATTTTAAATTCTGCTTTGGTTTCAATTTACATGATGCTTGAGTGAAATATTTTAACTATGCCATGCTTATTGATTTCATACGTGAACTTGCTAGTTTATTGTTCACTGATTTTATAATGAACTTGGTTATATATTGCTCACGGCTTTCGTTGTTTAAACAAACATACATGCCTATTGAGCTTATGATTGAAATTGATTCTATTTATTTGAAATTCCATTGGTTTATTTTAATGGGTAAATTTTACGGGTATAAGTCCTATTACCATACTAGATTTGTGTGGTCTTTGTGCACAAATTAGTGATTATTGATGATTGATGATTGATAATTGATAATAAAGGGAGACCTGAAGCCCCGACTTATATTTGATGGCGTGGGGAGTTCCCACGAGTAAGTAAAGAGGGACCTGAAGCCTCGACTCATATTAGGTGGCGGGGGGAGTTCCCACAAGTAGGTAAAAGGGGGACCTCTCCTCACGAGTAGGCAAAGGAGACTTGAAGCCTCGAGTCATCCTTGGTGAAGTGAAGAGTTTCCACAAGTAGGTAAAGGGGGACTTGTAACCCTGACTCATTTGGTGGCGTGGGTAGTTTCCGTGAATAGGTGTTGTTGTTATTGATAAGAGAGAGAGAGCCTATGACCTATATTAGACCTACCAAAGGGTACCCTACTTGATATGTTTTTACAAATTAAGCATGGCATTGTCATTGTATTTGTTGGAGAAAATCATGGCTTTGATTAATTAGTTTACATGACATTTGGAAAATTATATTGTTTGAGATTGCCATGGTTAATTGATTTTATTGAGCATGAGATTTTTACGCTACAGAAGTGATTAAAATTTTGAGATTTAAACTCAAGTATCTTATATTGATTTGCGCACCATTTATTAACTCTATACACAATTTATATCATTGTACGTGTTTATTATTAATATGTTTTTCTCAAAAGCTCTACCCAAATGCTTGTTTCTCTTCCTATCTACTCACTAAGTATGAAAGACTCACCAAACTAATTGATATGGTAGATAAGTAAACTTTTGGAGTAGTCGTGGTGGTGAGAGGGCTTCAATTAGTTGTGTAAGTAATTGGTGTCTCATAGCCCTACCTTTATATCATTTCGTTGTCTAGATGTGAAGTTGTCTACTATTTTTATATAAAGTGATGTATTCATAAAACTTTTTGGGCCGAGACCTTTGGATAATGTTTGATTAAATTTGAATTGTGTAATGTTTGAAGGTTTACATTTTAAGACTTGTTGTACATATATTTTAAATCTTTTGTTAAGAATTTTTATGAGTATTTAAGAGTTAAATTTGCAATTTTGGTTATATAGCATTGCTAGTATATGATAACGAAAAGAATTTATTTGATGAGATTAATATATTTAAAAGGCTTGTTGGGTTATTTTAGGCTTGCCTATGTGACTTGTGCACTGATAACAGTCATAGGAGTAGGTTGTTATCGGAACAAAGACAATGTCTGTAAAATAGCCATACTACAAGTTCAATGTTTGACAAAAACATAAAGTAACTTAGATAAAAAAAATTCATATAAAAATTACACAAAAAACTCAAACTACTTGTTAAGTACAAAATATAGATATTCTTTAACAACTATTGCATGCTAAGATTGGACATCTTTAATTGAGCTTGACAGTCTTTCATAGAGTTGAATCTATATATCACTAAATCAATGTCAAAGCTTCGAATGATTTCTTTTTCCAATGAGTATGATCAACAAATTTCTAAGAAATTATTTGATATTCTATTACAAGTCTTGTTCTTAACAAGTTTTATAGTGAAAAATGCACGCTCTAATTTTGCAGTGAAAACTACAAAAGATAAGATAAACCAGATCAATTTGTCAACAGAGAAGTAAACTTTTTATATTTGCATCTTCTTTTAACACTTGATACAGCTCAAAAAGTGTAGATACATTTTTCAAACCCAATTATGAAGAATGTCAAGCTTGAATAGATCCAATTAATAGCTTAGATACATTTTATCATGCTCAGTAAAATCATCAAAATAATATTTATTTGTAATGTTGCAAGTACTTTCAACATCAAATGATTCAAAATCATTTTGAGAGTCCAAAGACGTACCTAGAATGAGCAGCTCCATCATATTTTCATTAAATTTGAAATCCAATTCTTGTAAAATAATATCAATAGCAGTTAGAAACAAGTCACCTCGACAATGATGCTTAATTGTGGCATGATCCTTTTGAAGATAACTTTTACCTAATTTATATCTAACCCTTATATCAGAAATCTCAATTTTATAATTCTCACAAAATTTCTTCATTGATACAAATAAAGCTTTCCATCAATCTTTTCTCAATTGTTGTAGATGCTTTTTTGTTAGTGACACTAAATGAATTGCATTCAGTATGTTTTGATACTTAAGTTGTAAAACTTTGGAGAGGTCATTTGTTATCTCCAACAACTCTCTCATAAAATGCAAAATAAATACAAATTCAAATAACATATTAGTATGTTATAAAAATTATAAACTAAAAAGCAAAATTATAAAATTTTAAAAAAAGAAAGAGAAGAGTATGTTATAAAAAATTATTATAAAGGTAAAATTTTAAAATTTTAAAAAATAAATGTTGTTATAAAAATTTTAAAATTTTTAGAGGAGGTGGGGGCCTACTAACCCCCTTCCCCTTGCCCCACTACGAGTATGGTACTAAATTATTTATAAAGCTACAAAAAATAGAAAACTAATTAATTTTATAATGATATAATTTAGGGTAAAATACCTTTACTCTTTTAAATTTTGATGAAAATTATACGGAGATCTATTAGATTTTAAAATGGACATTTCGCTCAAAAAAACATTTTTCGCTAGACACTTAGGTCTAACCGTTAGCCAACCGTTAGTATTTCTATCAATTTGATGATGTGGTAATGGTAAAAAAATAATTTTACCCTTATTTAATTTTTAAAATTATTATTATATAATTTTATTAATTTTTTTATTAATTAAAAAAAAAACCTTCCTTAGATGGGAAGTATCGATCGCTGCTTTCTTTTTTGAATTTCTGTTAATAGAATTTGCATTTTTTTTTAAAAGAGTGTTCATTTCAAAAATTAATGTACTTGTTTGAAATTTCAACTAAAACTTAGAGATGGGAATATTTTACCTTATAATTTATCATCTTCTTTATTTATTTATTGAGAGGCTCTTTCTATTTGATTGCAATAAAATTGAAAGTCTATACTTTATCAACCTAACAGTTTTTGTTATTAGGCAAATATAATTTTGCATAGAATTTTAAAAAATTGTTAAATTATTTTTAAAAATTTAAATAAGTTTTTATTCTTTTTATTAGTTTCATCAAATTTTATATTTTTAAGTCAAATAAACTCTTTGACTATCTATTATTAGTGACAACGGTATTTGTCATTTTATGACATTTAATGTTATGGTAATATACTAACATGTCATAATGATAATGATACGGCATATTTATAAAATATAATAGCATGATTATGTAGTATTTTTACTTTTTACATTGACGTTATATCAGTATTACGTGATATAAAAATAACAAGTGAAATTTTAATTAACGAAAATTAATCAACCATTGATTATAAAAATCTATTTAACTCAAAATTAAAAATACAAATATTACTTGAACAGTAAAAATTTATTTAATTTTTTTAAATAATTTAGAGACGTTTTAAAATATTATATCATACAATTATCATCAACTATTTTAAAAAGCAAAAGGACATAACAAGCCCCAATCTCTTGAAACTTTATATAAAAGAATGATAATTAAAAAACATATAAATTTAGCTAAAATATAGAGGAAAAGGTGGATTCAAATATTAAATTCAAATCATATAATATTTATACAATCAATTTTTAGAAGTTAAAATTTGTGATGAGTATACAATCATCTATATCATTATTATCATATGTAAAAGTAACTTACTGATAACTTTATGATATAGAGTTATTTGAGTTTAATTTTGATAATCAATTAGCTTAGTTCTTGTAGCAATGTATAGAAATTAGTAACTTTTATTTAATTATTTTAAATTAGTTATTTTAAGTGAATCAATCTAATCATGATTAGTTTTATGTTTAATTTGGTGTTAATGTAGGATAAGATAGGTTGTTATTGATTTATTTGTACTTTTATAGGTATTTGATAAAAAAAGAATTTTAATGGAAGGAGGAGAGCAATTTCAAGGTGCAGACTTTCACTGCATATGTTTTGGTATTTCAGCTATAACTTTCTCTATAGAGCTCCAAATGAAGTAATTATTGACCATTGTAAAGATAAGAGAAAAATCTATAACTTTCATATTTTTCACTTTACCCAGTTCGGTCTAGAAAATGGTGAAAAATCTTGTCAAAGTTGATGCACTATTACAGTCTTAGAATAATTACGATTTCTATTAATTAATTGGGAAAAGCTACAATTCATATAGTCTGATGAGAAAACTCTAGCTGAAATTGATTTCTTTCTCCACTCAACTTGGCATAACTTCAAAACATATAAAAACAACTTGTAGGAAAAGGAGAGAACGAAAAAACACCAAATTGGCAATTGAGAGTCAAGCCATAAAGGGATTGAAGCTAAAAGGAATTTGAAGGATTCAAGGAGATTTGGAGATCAAGAATACAATTCTTGAGTTTTTTTTATTTTTTTGTTATTTTCTTATTTTTCTTAGTTTGATTTGAATGTTTAAACTTTATTCAATGATGATGTGTGACTTGATGGAGAATTGAATTTTTAATCTAAGATTATAATTGGACTCAATATGTAGTTTGAATTATTTATCTCTCTTTTACTTATGTTTAATAGATTTAAGTTGTTTATTTTATTTTGTTCTTAATGCTTCTAATTGCCTGATCACCAATTAGATTGAATTGGAAACCTAGGTTAAACCTTAACGAAGGAGATTTAAGTAGACTTTAAATAAAATAACGTATGATCGAATACACTTAGTTGATTAGGTGGTTTGATTTGTATATAGGGTAAACATACACCTATAAGCTATACGTAACTAAAATTAGAGTACAAACTTAATGAATCTCTGTTCAATATAATTTACATAGACATATAGTAAATTAATTGGGAGAGATATTTTTGTAAGAAACTCAACATAGACTTGTAAATAATTTAAGACTCTAGGTTAGCAACTTAATCCATTGAACTAAGTTAAGAAAGAGAAACCATATTCAGATAAAGAATTAAGAGATATTATAATTTTAGGTATGCTAATCACTAGAAGTTAATAAAGTAAATTTGATAATAGATTTTAGATTAGTTTCAGTTTTAGTTATTAATTTAATAATTTCAAATCTTCTTTTCAATTTTAATTATTTAGATAAAATTAGAGTGTGTTAATTTTAATAGTTAACAATAAAGATTAATTCAATTTTCTGTGGGATCAACACTCTACTCATTTGTATATTATCTTTACGATACATACACTTGCATGAGTAGAACATTGAACACCACTTGCATTACTTCAAAAAACAATTTATGAAAAAATCTTTTTCTATTAAACTAATTGATTCAATCTTTAAAAAATTGAAAACTCCTAAAATGAAGAAATTTGAGTAAAAGTAATTACTGTTAGTTTAACAAAATGGCAAATCTTGATAACTAAATTTGAGTAAAATTTAATAGTTTGTAAACTTTAATTAAGCACTCGAGTATTTAGTTTATTAGTTAGTATATAATTTCTCTTTTAAAAGGAGTGGGTTTGAATCCCTGATTAATACATAACCTCATTTTCAAAAAAAATAAGATTCGAATCCCTTTTCTCTAAACATATGAAAAAAATTTAGTTCAAAATAATCATTAGAGTTTATTTTCTTAAAATAACTTGGAGATAATAAGATTTTAATTAAAATAATTAAGATTAAGATAAAATAATATGATAATGTTGTACATTTAATAAAAGCAAGTACGAAAAAAATAATAAAAGTAGTACTAGTTTCATATGAATTTATCTGATTGAATTAAAAATTTAATTTTGATTTAGGAATTAAAAAGATTTATTTTTCCTCAATCAGTGTAAAATTTTAGAGGATGAAAGGCTATTTAGGTCATTTAGGAATCAGAAAAGTACACTGCCAACTGCCGAATTTCTAAAGAATTGAACGACGAGTGTTCAACTCCTATCATCGTCAAGTTACAACACTAACAAAAGAAAAAACCTTTCTACAAAACAATAGAAAATAATTTTCCCGGGAAAATCATCAAGAAAATCGAAATTAGGGTTTAGGGTTTCAAATTTCCGAATCGGAGAATGTCTCAGACTGGAAAGTTGATGCCGAATCTTGATCAACAGAGCACGAAGATGCTCAATCTCACTGTTCTCCAACGAATCGATCCCTTCATCGAAGAGATTTTGATTACTGCCGCTCACGTCACCTTCTACGAATTCAACATCGATAGTAATCAATGGGTTCGCTTTCTCACAAATCTCTTTTAAGTTTTTGGAATCTTAATTTTTTTTTTTAATTTTTGGTTTAGAATTTGGATTGCTTAAATTACCAAGTTCTTAACTTCTGAGTTTTAGATCCTTTCTCTTTTTTGTTTTTGATATATTTTAATTTTGAAATTTAGAGTCGAAAAGATGTTGAAGGATCTCTCTTTGTTGTTAAGAGGTAAAACAATATAATATTTGTGAGCATTTTTCTTAGCATTAACTTTGTTTGAAGCATGCAATTAACTTGGGATATTGTTTAGCTTATATTAATGATTTCTGATTTTGTTGTCGTTTTTTAAGGAATACGCAACCTCGGTTCCAGTTCATTGTAATGAATCGGCGTAACACAGGTCAAAATCCTTAATCTTAATGAAAGAACGTGGACTGTTTTTTTTCTTTGCTTGATTTGATATTAAAGCTGCTTTTAACAAATAGATAATTTGGTGGAGAATCTACTGGGAGATTTTGAGTACGAGGTTCAAGTTCCATACTTGTTGTATCGCAATGCAGCACAAGAAGTTAATGGCATTTGGTTTTACAATCCCCGTGAATGTGAGGATGTCGCAAATCTCTTTAGCAGGTATAGCATCTTTTTTATTTTTATCCATTCGGCTGACTTTTAATTGAATTTGAGCATAGTTATCCCAAGTGAATTCAAACATGGAGGTTTAGATCTTTGATATCTTAATATTATGCGTTATTTATCACTTATTATTGTTTTTCCCCTAAATGAAGGGTTGAATACTTGAGGCATTCCTTTGTGGTTTTAGTTTTACAACACTCTCCTAGTTGATTGAATTTTTCACTACTAACAAATGTGGTAACAAGATTCTAGATAAGTGGGGTCAATGCACTCTAATATTGCAAACAGATGATGTATGTGCTCTTAGCCCCACAATATGTAATTTGGCAATTCATCATAATTTCTAAAAAAAATCCCTTGCACTTATGGCAATCTTTAAATTCCCCTAATTTAAGAAAATACTTTAAAAGCACCCAAATGCAATTTGTATTAATGTGTTTTTTGAGTTTTGATATCAATAAGAGAAGTTCTTGGTCTCTTGCATTGGTAGTTTGAATTGTAACATTGTATTTGTTTTCTTTTTCGCAGAATACTTAATGCATATTCAAAAGTTCCTGCAAAGCCAAAAGTATCTTCAAGCAAAAGGTAATCACTTCTATAACTCATTTATAAGGAAGTTATTGCTTTTTTTGAAACCGTAGAACATGGTTACCTGTTGAATTGGCCACTGCAGCTTGTGAGGTGTCCATATTTGATATAAGTTTCATAATTAGTGCTTTTGGTACCATATGTTCTTTTGAGTGAAACAATGTCTTGTCAATTGTCTGTGTTGGACGTGTGGAGGATCCTTCTGGTGTGAGGTGTGGTATCATTGCAAACAATTGAAGGATTGAGGTAAAGGTGTTACTGAGGAGGACTACAGTGAACTGTGTGGTATCAAGTGTTGTGCCATGTGAAGGAAATAGAAGGTAGAAAGTGGAGAATGGGGGACAGGTAGGTGGTGGAATTAAGTATTGGAATTGTAAGTGGGTGATTGAGAAAAGAGCTTCTTGTGAAAAGTTTATGGTTATAAGAATGAGCTTTAACTGCCATATCTATAGGCTATGAGGTGCATCCATAATGTAATTTATGGATAATACCTGCAAGACATGCTAAGGCACATGGGTAAATTTGGAATTTCATATTTAGCCAAAAAACAAGCATCTACTTGGTGTAATATAATGACAATCATGGAATGTAATGATTTTAAGGTTGATCCTTGGAAATCCAGTATCCTTGTTTTAGAGCATCTTGCTTCTCCTGCCTCCTGGTGGTATATGCTGGTAGTCACATGCTTAATTTCTGTTCTTCTTATGATGCAAAGTTTTCTAAGCTAATGTGTTATTGTAATGCAGTGAATTTGAGGAGCTAGAAGCAGTTCCTAGCATGTCTGTGATAGAAGGCCCCTTGGAGCCACCAGCAACTGCCTCTCCTGCCACTGATGCTCCTGAAGATTCATCATTTGTCAACTTCTTTAGTGTATGTTCACTGCTGACACTCATCTTTGGGCTTTTCAAGACCTAATATTTATCCAATGTCTCTGATCTCAAATTATTTTGTTCACTAATTTCAGGCTGCTATGAATCTTGGAACTAATGTTCCAAATGGTGCAAATTCAATACAGCCTTACCATTCTATCTCAACCACCCCTCTGTCTTCTCATGCACCACCTGCCATCTCCACTCCTGCACCTGCTCCGACAGTTTCGTCCCTTACTCTTTCTGCTCCACCTTCGCTTGATTCATTAAGTAGCAGCAACCGGGTAACCAATCTTGTTAAGCCTTCTGCATTTTTTGCACCACCCCCTTCTTCATCGTCGTCATCATTGATGATGCCGCCTCTCTCATCATCCATGCCAACTGCCTCTGCTCTTCATCCACCCCTCAATCTGCAACGTCCTTATGGCACTCCAATGCTTCAACCTTTTCCACCACCTACTCCACCTGCGTCTCTGACTCCTGGTGTGCCACCTACTTTGCATGATGGACCTCTTATTAGCAGGGATAAAGTTCGTGATGCACTACTAATGCTTGTTCAGGTATTTTTATGACTTTTTGCCTCTTGGTTCGTGCTTTATAACTTATAATGTTAATTAATAGTGGCAAATATGGCTTGAATATATATCATTAATTAGCATTCAGCGAAAAGATAGATACAAAAAAAAGAAAAAAAGGTAGATAAGAAAAAGGCTTATTATTCTTCATACTATGAGTATAAAATGCAAAGGCCCCTGAAAACGAGAGATGCAATTAGTATTGTCCAAATGTGAACATCTTTGCACCTGTGGAATGGTAATGATGAAAAGTCTTCCTAGCATTCTGAAGACTGAACTGGATGTGGTATGCTTGGGAGGCCACTGATAAAGTCCTGGTGGCATACATTTATTCATAATTTGAAGCCTCCTTATGATGAAGGCTTCTAGGTATTGATTGACACTTTTTTCTGTTCTTATGCCAGGATGATCAATTCATTGACCTGTTCTACCAGGCATTGCAAAAGGTGCATCATTCTTGAGCATCTAAAGTTGATCCTCTAAACTTCATTTCAATGTTCCATGTGCACCATATACTTTTATTTTCTTCAGTCAGGTATCTCAACTCTGACACATGATTCGATCTGCCCTGATTGTTAAAGGAGCACAAGGTGTGAAAACATACTTTGAGTTGCTGATGTGGCAAAAAGGCTGTAGGTCACATAGAAATAAACCTAAACTCGCACCTTCATTTCCTCCCACAAACAAGCCACCATAGTTCCGTCCGCATCAAACGTTGCAGCAGATGTATTGAGTGGAGGATAAGGTGAACAATTACCGCATTAGTCTTGGTTCAGGGTTTTCAGGCAGCTTGATAGCATGTGTCTTTGTGGACTCTAATCTGCTCTGCTTTCAGTTGATCGAATCAGTCACAGAAGATTGAATGCCTAATTGAACAAAGTAAAAGTCTGAGGTGTGGAACGGACATTGAAACAGAGTTTGAGGATTAAAATGGCATTCAGACTTAAAGCAGTAATGGAATTCCCCTTGCCAGATTTCTTGGATTCCTCAATGATTGTAAAATTGATTCTGTTTATAGTAAGACCACTCTGTCCGGTCAATTTATAGGAGAAGTTGCTCGTGTCAGTGTCAGCTCTTTCCGTCTCTTGGAAGCATTGGAAGCTTGGTGTAACATGGTTGTTTCGTTTGTTTGGTGGAGTGTAATGGTAGGAAAAGCAGTTCTTTTCTTTAATTCGGCTTAAATGTTTATGATGTATGATGTAAGTTCCTGGGAATATTTAGGACTCTGCAAGCATTTGTCCAAGACTTCGCTAATGTGACTTCAAAGTTATATTTAGCCACTTGAGAAATGTAGACTAGGCTAGCAGGAGCACCATTTTTGTCTAAAGATTGCTTAATCAAAGTTTAGTTGTAGTTAATAATGAATTTTCAAACTTCCAAGTACTAAAGATTGTTTCACTATAATTGATTCAGGTATGAAATGTACAATCAATAGTGAAAGGGTTTACACAATCCCTGTCTTCTGTCTTTGTCTTTGGATTTGGAATTATTTAACACCATTGTTGAGTGAATTTATATTCTAGAAATTGAATCCTAGTATAAAAAATATCCAAATCTAAATTTATTCCCTTCACAATCTCAATTTTGTACTATTAATCTCACAATCCAGATCTTAATAAACTAAATCCTCATCCCTTTATTAAAATCCATTTAAAGATAATTGATATTAATAAACGTGATTCTTATATTTTTATTAGAAATCGATTTACAGGTAATTGATAACACTATTAAACATTAATAAGAAATAATTGTATTTTTAATAAAAATATTTAGAAAACTTAGAATCTCTAAAATGCTTTACTGTTATTTAATTAAAATAGTTTACACTCTTACCCTTTAGGTAGTCTAGTAATCCACCTCAACATATAAGGTACACGAAAATACTATATTATCTAAGCTAAGATAAAAGTACTAACACTATTATCAATTATTCGTAAATGGATTTTTTAATAAAAATTTAGGGACTAAACTTGTCAATATTGGTATAAAAGGACTACAACTTCGGAACTGAAGTAGGAAGCAAAATCAAATTCAAACTTCAAACTAGTTTAAACTATCTTCAGCGCAGTGATGCATGCAGATTTTTGAGCGTAAATGGTATTTAGGCAAGGGACTTTTAACAGGCCCATGGAGATAGCGGCCTGCCTCATTTAGTTTGAGCCCGCCCAATCACATAGTATTGTTCTGTGGCAACTGGCAACAGGCAACACACTGGGGCTGGGACTAGGCTTGTTCCTTACCTACCTAGCTCTCTGTCACTTTGCAGTAGACATGGCGGCACTCAGAAGACTTATTACCGGAAACCCAAAACACTCTTCCCTTATTCCTCCTACCCTTCTTATTTGCCGTAGAGGTATCGCCTCGAAGCTCTTCGTTGGAGGTACTCTTTTTCTTTCATTTTCATCCACTTTTTTATTTTCCTATTGACTGATTTCAATCTTTTTTACTATCTGTTAGTTTAATATTTTCTGCCACAGAATCTGCAGCTTATCCTTTATATAGAAATCCCAAATCAAAGTTATATTTCAATGATAGATTCATAGTAATTGAAAATGAAAGCATGTTTAGGCTGAAATTACTTGGAAATCAACAAACCCAAGTAATACATCTGTTTATAACATCTGATTACTTTGGTATATTTATCATCCAATAGTGACAGTTACAACACTGAATAAAAAATGGTTGCTTAATTTCATAGTACTACTCTCTTGCTCATTACACTCCCTTTGTAAACAGGTCTGTCATTTTTCACCACAGAGAAAGGATTATTAGATGCATTTTCCCAGTATGGTCAAGTTATGGAAGGTCAGTAGGTGATTGGATCTATTTATGTGATAATATTGAGCAATAGTCTTAGGCTTTTAAGACTTTGTTCGCTTAAAAGTATACCGACATTGTTACTTTTGCCAGCCAAAATTGTAACCGATAGAGTTTCGGGTAAATCAAAAGGTTTTGGATTTGTTACTTATGCATCTGAAGATGAAGCTGAGAAAGCAATAACTCGGATGGACGGAAAGGTACAGCATTCTTTTCCCTTCCTTTTTTATTATGGTATCTTAATGATTTCAGAAATAACAAAGTGATTATTGACAGGCACTGAATGGACGTGTTATTTTTGTTGACTATGCGAAACCCATATCTAATTTGGGTGGTTCACCTATAGCCAGGGGACCTCCTGATCCAATAACCAAAAACTGATTGCTTTGATAAAGATACATACATGTCAAAGACACTGGCAGTGAGAATTAGGTACAATCTTATGTTATATACAAAGCATATTATCCTAATAATTCATTTGCACAATGATAAAAGTGGTTCACAGTCATTTCAGATCAATCTAGCAGCCCTGAGGCCTGCTTAGCACTAGAAAGCAAGAGCTGATAGAAGTTTGCATCAAAATATTGTGGTCAAACAATCCTGTGAAGGACATTGGCTACTAAAGCTCATAGGTTGTTTTAGTATTTGTTATTGTAGTTGGTTGGGCATGATGCACGTAGAGTATGTTGAAGTAGCGGACACTTAAAGCTGGCTTCTTGAAGAACAAATAAGGTAGTTAGTGTCGTATCTTAATAGATACTCAATACTGATTTGTTTGTTTTTATACAATAAGCTATCTTCCTTTTAAGTAAGATCGTTTTATGTGAATATTTCTGTACCTCCATTACCATGATCTGAATGCAATTAATTTTTCACTAGTATGCCAAATTTATGCCTGTGACTTTCTTTCATTTGGAAGATTACTTCATATTTGTGCATGTATGATCAAACTGGTGAGAGTGAAATGGGAGGATATCTTTTGTTTTGATTGGTGCTGGTGCTGAATGTGAAGATATTGGCTAAGCTGAATTTGTCATCTTTTGCAGCTAAGAAGCTTAAAGGCATCAGCAGTAGCAAGGGCTTAGGATTGAATCATAAGACTGTATTAATAATTTATGAATTTGAGTTATAGATGAGGCTCGTATTGAAAGTGTTTATTCATCATCATGTTGGTTGGTTATCACCCGTGATACTAAAATATCATTGTAGACCTTGAACGATAACTTGGGCCAACCTTTCTTTTTCACTCATTGTATTTTATTTGAGTAATAGTTTCACTAATTTGCACGTGTTTGAGAAAGACTATAGACTGTTCATACTGCTTTGAGACATGTTTGGTATGTTTTATAGACATAGTCGTAAAGGGCATTTTTAAAAATAACCTTTATAGATAATATGTTTTTAAAAATAACATTCTTTATAATTTTAATTATTTTTAATCAAGTTGGACAAAATTACCTTTAATGAAATTACACGTTATGATGTTACACGTTATGTACAAAAACATGTTACACGTTATGTACAAAAACATGTGACACGTTATGGTTAGTTCGTGACATGGCATGCTTAGATTGTTATACGTCAGGTTGAAAAAAAATAAATATTGTTGTTACATGTCATGTTGAAAAAATATTATTGTTACATATCATATTAAAAAATATTTTGTTACACTTTAATGCGTAAAATGTTGTTACTTACAAGCTAAAACTTCAAATCTTCTTAACTCTTTTTGTTTTTTTGACAATTTGACACTTATTAAGATGTTTCTAACATATTTTCATAAATCAAAACATAAATTTTTTTTATTTAAAACACCTATTTCAAGTAAAAATAAAAAAAAAATTCTTTAAAAACTTAGGTTTATAAATTTTAAATTTTTGAGTCTATTGGTATGTAGGTCTTGAATTGATCCAATTAAAAGCTATTTCAAACATTTATGATCATTTTTATCATTTTAGTGTTATTCAAAATGTCTAAAAATTAAAATTTTCAAATAGCTATCCATCCAAACACATCAAAATTATTGCTTGGTGTCTTGAAAGCGCTAGAAAGAGAAATCTGAAAATACGAAAGAGAAAAATCGAGTGCATAGCAGATGAATGTCGAAGAGAGAAATTGATAAAATTGGAGAGTGGAATAGTGGTGAGAGAGAGAAATCGGAAACACAAATAGAAAAAAATTGTGATTAATGGTTTAATTTATTTGAAATAATATCAATGGTATTTTTATCAAGTCATGATTAAATATGGTTAAAAATAGTTAAATTTATTTTGATGGTTATTTCTTAAATATCCTTATTAAGAAAGGTTATTCTTTATAATTTTTTCTAGTTGTAAAGTATTTGGTGTATGAGAATTTTATGGGGCTTGAACAACAGAAAATGTTAAAAAACTCCAAAAAGAATAAGTCCACATTAACTCTTTTTCGTTCAAGTTTGTATTATTTACACAAATTTCTATCTCCCTCGAAAAGATATGTTAAATGATGCGAAAGCAAGATAGGACCTCAAACTGTCCATTTCATACAAGGTAATTTCCATGAAGGCAAGTGATTAACAAGTTTCATGTTAGGGTTTATACCATTTAATTCATTGAGTCTCACGATTTTGTTTCAAAAAAAAATTTCATAAATTATAGATAATGTGAACACTTAAATAATTTTAGTATACAATCGATATGAGATTGTTTATTTTGTTTTATTGAATCGTATAAGTGTCTCAATAAAACAACTTATTTCAATATACGATTCAATAATTTACGATTTTTCTTTATTGAATCCTTGCCTATCTCATTTTGATACTTAATAAATTCAATATTTGTCAGAGAAGAGAAAAAAAAACTTAAAACTTTTTATATATACTAATCAAGTTAAAATTATGTCACCCTAAACCTAGTCTCAAAGAACAAATTTTGGGTAAAAATTTTTCAACAAAATTAGTAAACGAGTAAAAATTAATCTCTTAACCCAACACTATCAAATTTGAAATATCCATTATTAAACAAAATATTTACTTTTTAGTACATTCTTTTCAATGAAAAGAAGTTCTTAAATTGTTGGAAAAATAAAGTGTTTGATGAAAATAGATTTTATGTCAAGAAAGAAGTTTATGGTTTTTAAGGTAGATACAACTTCAAATTTCCAAGTCTTCAAATAAAAAAAAAATTATTAAGGTTTTGAAGGGAACAATGAGCAAATCTTTTTAAAAAGAAAATATGTTTAAATTTTTAAAAATATATATAAGGTATTTATATCTTAAAATATTTATATATTATTTGGTCTAATTTTTTTTAATGATTGACTAACAGTTGAAGACCAAAAATGTCATTTTTAAAAAAAAGGACCAAAGTATCCTTTTAAAGTATTTTGAATAGATTTTTTTAGATTTTACTTGATTCTCGTGTTATCTCACCTCATATTTTCACTATCCAAGTTTCAAACAATATTAAGATAATTTATAATATTAAAATAATTATATAAATTATTTAATTAGAATAAGAATATAATATTATTACCTAGTTAAACTACAATACTTAAATAGATCGTTAAACTATGAATAGGATTAGTTATATATATATATCTATATATCATTCATTTTTATAACAGTATACTTTTATATTATATACAAAATTGTCTTTTACTCTAACCAAATGAAACCTTATCATCTTTGAAATTATTCTTCTAAGGTTTTAGAAAAATAGCTGTGTTAAAATGTTTATTATGGAATAGGATAATGTCTCCGAATTAGATAATATAAATCTGATTATTCCACTAAAGGTTATATTCTTTAACGAGATTGAGTATCTTATCCTCCATGGACAGGTGGCAATCTTTAAAAAAGAAAAAAAAAAAGAGATTGAGATTATCAAATTGAGACTCAACCACTTTTTTAGAAGAAAAATGAAAATGAAGTCAATACAAGGCTTTCAATTAATCACACTAGAGCTGAACTCGCATGTTGCACACAACCCACCCAGCTTATACCCTTCAAGTTGTGGCGCACCCGCCGAACATATCACAACTCCCCTCCTAAGGGTCCATGTGGCAAAATTTGGGAGTCCTATTGGAAGTCTCATAAAGCCTCCACGTGGCCAAATGTGGAAACCCCATTGGCGCTTCCTTTCGTATATAGTATAAATAAGCTTGAACCTTCAATGCTTTTCTATCTACCACATTATTTGGGACAACTCCTTAGTTTTCACTCTAAAACATAAAGTTCGAGATTAAACCCTCTCTTCTTCGCTACAAAAAGGTAGAAATGTCCAGTATTTCATCTCACAATGATTAATGCACAATAAAATTCATTTATGATTAAAATGTTAATGGCCTTAAATTGAATAGAAAAATGGATGAAAATTAATTAAAACAAAGAAAAATAAAATGAACAAATCATGATTTTTTTAAATACATATATATATTGTTGATGCATTTTTAAAATAAAAGGTCATGTCACATAGTGTAATTATTAAATTGTAAGTAAGTTTTTCATGTAAATAGTTATGTCTATTGAAAAAGTGACATATTAAAAAAAGACTTCTAAATTCAAAGGTTATGTGTTAAATTTAGGTTTTAGGGTTTAACTTAGATAAAAGGTAGCATGGTTGTGTTTTAATCATAAATAGGCATTTCATTGAAAGGTTATACTTGATCTACAAAAGGCATTGTATTGAATCTTTTTTCTAAATTGTGGATTTTAAACTCCTTAGTAATTTAAGGGAGAAGACATAGGTAAGGAGGCTGAACCTTTATAAAAACCATTATGTTGATTTCTGTCTCTCACTCATTCTATCTTGTTTGTGTTTCTAACTTCTTTTATTAGATAAGAATTCAATTATCTTTGTTCATTTACAAAAAAAGGATTTGACTTGAAGAAACCTCATTCTCTTGAATTGAAAAGAAATTTTTCAAAATATTTTAGCAAATCTAAAGGAGAAGATGTAAGTAAGGAGGTCAAACTTTTATAAAAACCATTGTGTTGATTTTTTTCTCTCACTCGTTCAATCTTGTTTGTGTTTCTAACATCTTTTATTAGATAAGAAATCAATTATCTTGTTTATTCACAAAAAAAGAGATTTGACTTGAAAGAACCTCATTTTTTAGAAATTGAAAAGAAAATTTTCTAGATATTTAAAATATTCCAATCACCCACCTTGAGCTTATTACACTAGCATTATGGAACAATTGAAAAATACTACAACTCAAAAGTTGGGATATGAAAAGTTATTTTTTTATATTGTAGCTCAAAGGTTATATTTTATGGAATAAATGGTTGTCCTTTATAAAGTGATTATATGAAACAATACCTTTATCTAAGGATTGTGTCTTGCAAAATGCAAAGGTATCTTTAAGACAAAGAGGTGCTTTGATGAAAGGGTTATGTCTTTGAGAAAAGACACTTGCAACCTATATAAAAAACTTACCGCCAACCATTAGCAGAAAAATCAATAGCAATAGAAATATTATGTTTTGAAAATTAACATAAACGCTTAAGTTTTCATTTACTACCAAAAGAGTCCAGATTCTTTATAATCTACTTATTGCAAAAAGTAGGCTATAAGGCTGAACAACTTTGCAAACCCTTTGGTGTATCTAGCGGTTCACTCCTGTTAAGTGCAAAACAAAGTTAGATGTTGGCTTCCTTATATCCCTAACGCTATTCTCATAATTCCTCTTTGCATACCAAATGGTGGAAACAAAATAAGTCTTAAAGATAATGTCTATTAAAAAGCTCACCTTGAAGTCAATTTTATTGATTTCTTAAATTCCATCTAAACCTCATTTACACTAACAATTTTAAGACTTATTTTCCATGGAATTGGAATTCAAAATGACTTCACTAAATGATATGACTACCAACATTGTTAAGTTAGAATGCTTTAAAGATGAATCCATGGATGAGATTCATTTGTGGCAAAATGGTTCTACATCGAATTATGAGATAAGTTTTCTTTCCTTACTTGATATGAATGATATTGCGTGTGATATGCATAGTAAACTTATATTGGTTGAAAAGAAGTAAGTCGTCGTATCCATAGATGATCATTTTGTTATGAATCAATTTCATGAGCTTGAATGCATGCTTAATAGATTTAGGCAAAATAAATTTAACATAGATAAAGCTATTTTTATGTCTTTTATAATTGATAAATTTTCCCCTTATAGAGAGACATTAAGAAAACTCTAAAACATAAGAAAGGACAAAATAAGATTATTACAAACAAAAAGAAGTCAAGTAAGACAAAACAAAAAAAAAGGATTTTAATGGAAAGAATCTTGAGATTTCAGAAGTTCATGTGATGAAACACAAACTATCAAGCCAATTTCATACAACAAAGGAAAACATTTTGTTGGTATGAATGAAAAAATTCATAAGATCAAAAGGAACAAAAAAGGTGCTTCCACTATAACAAACTTAGACACTTCAAGGCAAAATGTAGACTTTTGAAATACAAGACACAATGTGTGAACAACAAGTTTGTTTCTATGGTTTCCGAGATCAATCTTCTCCAAGATGATGGAGTATGGTGGATTGACACTGGTGCAACTAGGCATGTATGTAAAGACAAGAATTTCTTCAAGTCCTTGGAAACAGTTAATGATGGAACTGTGTTGTATATGGGAAATTCCTCCACTACACAAGTGAAAGGAATAGGCATCGTGGAACTCATATTTACTTCTACAAAAGTACTTGTATTAAACAATATCTATTATGTATCAGAAGTTAAACAAAACCTTGTGTCAAGTGGCTTGTTGAATAAGTATAGCTTCAAATTGGTATTTAAAATGGATAAATCCATCCATACAAAAGGTGGGCAATATGCGAGAAGTGGATACTTATATGAAAACATAGTCAAGCTTAATATTGATAAGAATGCTACTAGTTCTATTTATATTGAATTCTCATTTAATGTTCATGATAGCAAAGTAGCATTGTCTAATCTATGACATAATAGATTAGGTCATGTCCATTACAGAAGAACGTATGATATGGCTAAATTAGAGTTGATACCTAATATTGATAGAAATAATGATATATGCAAGACATGCATGCACTACTAAAAAATTAAGTTTTACCGACAAAAAAATTCGTTGGTAAAAGTGTGAATTTCGCCAGTAATTTTAATTACCAACGGAATTATTGATAGATTTTTTCATTGATAATTAGTCGAAAATACTCTCGTTGGTAATAAGTTTTCATCAATATCTAAAAATTTCATTGGTAACTTTACTAACTAAAATTTTCATTAATACTTTTGTCGATATAGGAACCAATCTGTCAGTTGAAAAATTCATCGATGATGTAAGAAATCCATCAGTAAATTCAATTGGTAAAAACATTGACCAGAAGTTTGCAATAAGTAAATCCATTGGTAATGTGCCCACGAATCTTGCGGTTAGCAAGGCCAATGGATTTACCTACAGAATTCTCAATGAAATTAGCAACAAAAAACTTTTTTTCTTTCATTGGTAATGTGAATTGTTTAGTTCGTAATGAAGCAAATTCCATCGGTAATAAAAAATGAGA
The DNA here is from genome assembly GCF_002168275.2 of Theobroma umbraticum. NCBI lineage: Eukaryota > Viridiplantae > Streptophyta > Magnoliopsida > Malvales > Malvaceae > Theobroma > Theobroma umbraticum. Next base: position 4,837,914 of record NW_018397263.1, read on the forward strand.
TATGTACGTATTAAAAGAATTCCATCAGTAATAATTAACTTTCTATAATTTTTTTAATTTGTGTTTCCTATGTTGAATAATAATAATATTAATATATTAAAGTAATAATTTTATTTGAAAAATTACTCGAAACGTATTATATAATGGAGAAAACATACCAAATATTTTGAAAATTAAAAAAGAAATATTATATCAAAATCAATGAAAAACATTAATACAAGGAATTTATACTACAAAGAAAAAGAATTACGATTGTCCATAGGCCAAATCATTAGGAAGGGGCAACTATTGTTATGATTGAAGATGCGACTATTGTGATGTTGAAGACTTGCCAGCTAGATCTGGAAGGTTTTCAAGGATAACCTTTATGATGGACTTAATATCATGCATGTCAGTTTTCAACTCTTTTACATTGCTCTTCATTTCTTGATAACTCTCAAGTTCAGACGATGAAACTTGTGCAGCGGAAGCAAAAGGCATTGAACCACAAGCAAACTCAGATGTCACAGTTGAAGCAAATAGTATAGGAGGTTGCATCCTGGTGCTAAACTCATAGACATGGTCCGAGTGGTTTGCGGCCCTCAATTGCCTAAGATCATGCTACTAGATCAAACTTCGGCTGGAATGATGGATCATCATTGTACTTTTACAATATAGTAGCTGTACATGATTCTTACAAATAAAAAAGAAAATGACATTTATATTAATAAAATTGTTAAGTAACATATACACATATTCAATAATATAATGAAAATAAACTGACTTATTTCTATTACTTATATTAACAGTCCTTGACTTATTGTACATAAACTCTTTGGTATCTTTTTCTCGCTTATGAGTGCGTTCGAAAATCTCAAAGAATGTCATCGATCTTTGCAACATCTTAGACTACAATCACAACAAGAAGAAAAATGCATCATCACCAATATGCATGTTTCCACAATCTTCAACAACACAATGACAACATGTTTTAAAATCATAATATAATGACAACACATAACACATTTATAAGAAAAACAAATGCATCACCAAAACATATGCATAGCTTCACTTCACAGTCATCAACAACACAACAACAACAACAAAATGCTCACATTATCGACTTTACAAATTAAAAACACGTACCATTTTCTTCTAACGTAAAGCAAAATGTAAAAACTGTGTGCTTTGCTATGTTACCATCCTTCTCTATTAGGAAGTTTTACTAGGCTTTCTCACATTGATGCTACTACTCAAGCATAGCCTACACATTGTCAACTAGTTGGTCTTGAACTTTTACAGTTATCCATGGGCGCACCTTCTCTTGGTCAAGAGGATATCATGATGAGTGCTCACGTCTCTTTTGGCTTTCTCACACTCATCTGCTAACAAAATTTTTAATTGGTATTTGTAAATCTTCTCCTATATATGTTGCGGACCATTGAAGCATCAGTAGCAACCCACGTAAAAGACTTCTACATTAAAAATAAATATTTATATCAATATTGTTAAGGAAAATCTAGATAAATATACAATAACAATGTGGTACCTCAAATTTATGCGACATGGCATCTTTCACCATGGTAGGAATTAACCTCCATTTAAGCTAGGCCACACTAAAGTAACTCTTGATTATTCTCGTGATGATTAGAGTTACATTACTTTCCATAAAATAACTACAAAATCAAAAACATCTTTATTAAAACACATTAATGAAATTATTACATATGATGAAATAAGTTAATAACTAGAAATTATCTCTCTCCAATGGGATGTAAAGGATACATCAGTCCGAATTAGTAAGAATGGGCAAGCTTACTTGGCCCTCGACCACTAGATTGTGATACAAAGTTTGATGCACCAACAACAATAGTCAACGTTGGCGATATTTCCTTTGAATCAAATGTAGTAGATGCTGAGTGTGGACGTCGGAATGGACATCAATGGTATCAAGGACTAAGGTGGCATTAAAGATCTCACTAGCAGTGGTGTAAAGTGAGGAGGTGGAATCGAAGGCTACACAACTGAATTACCTACGCCACTTGACCATGCTTGAGGATTAATAGTAGTTTTGTATTTAACCATGACTTTGCAAAAAATCTATCAACACATTACCAAGGGACCGTTATTATTAACTAACAATAAATGTAATGCATAATCATTAGTATTAATTGTCAATAAATGTAATACATAATCATAAGAAAGATGTTAATATATAGATAAATCACCATCAAAAAGTGTTCATCTCAACATCTTTACATCATTTAAATATATGAAAAAAATTGACCATTAATCATCATCTGAATAGGTAAACTCATTTTCGTCGTTCTCATTTTTAGGATCATCATTTTTATTATCATCATTGTTGTCTACATCTTTCTCTATCTCTTCGTCTTCTCCTTCAACTCTTTCAACTTCATCATCTTCTTCATTATGTTTGACCTCAACAAACATATTAACATTTTCATATTCAATACTAACTTGTCAAGGTAGTTCAAAGGATCATCAAATTATGTATTGAAAGAAACTTCATCTTTTTTATACGCCCGTTCATTATTCTTAATATAAAATCAACTCTGAGCCTTCGTTTTGAATGTCACCCACCAATCATGTCGATCTCTTTTATTTGATTGATATGAATTGTAGCAAACTTGAATAGCTTGTTCGGTTAAAACAAAAGGCACATTTTTAGCGAGAATTGAGTTATGTCTAATTTCAACCAACTCATGAGCAAGATCAACTATATGACCCTTTTCGATATCAAACCAATGACATTTGAATAAAACTACTCGATTGTTTACACTGAAGTATTCTAACTTAACAATATCAATCAACAAAGCATAAAAGTCATGATCTTAATCATTATAACAACTTCCCAATGAAACACCACTATTCATTGTGAAACAATTTTCTTCACAGTCCAATGTATGGAACTTGTATCTATTCACATAGTAAGCTTTGTAATACATCGCCATACAACCAAGATCGTGCGACATGTCAGCAAGATGAAAATTAATTTAATTCGCATGTTAGGCCACCGACGAGACAGTCACATGCCATATAATTATTTGAAGTGTTATTTTAACAACAATCAATTAGATTAATTACTAATAACATACATATTATTTAAACCAATTTTGGAATGTTGTGCTATGAACTTTCTCTAATTTCTTGTCAAAAATACCAAATAATTCTCTTTTCATCATATCATTGAACATCCTGGAGATGGGAGGAACATATAATGAATTAATACATTAGATATTCATAATTTTCTAAACTTATAAAACCATTAACTTAAATTTACTCATTGTATGGTAGTATCTCCTTGCAATTCATTAGTACATATACTTATGTAGTATAAAACTTATCCTTCTCTAGGTATCGATGTTTCTCGAACTAATCTAAAATTCAACCGAGATGGGTGAAAATTGAAAAACAACCGAATGCATCAACGTCTCCACCATCATCATTTCATGGGACCTAGGTCATTCTTGTTAAGATTATAGTTTTGAAATACATCGAGCAAAACAATGTTATTTCCTCGATGATGTATGCTTCACAAATGGATCCTTCTATAAATGCTTGATTTTTCACTTTTTTTTTTCAAATTACGCATGAACATAAAGATCAACATGATTATTAGATTTTAATTTTAAATACTAAAATAATATGTAAATTACGTGTATGACGCCCAATACCTCTCATAAGGATACATTCATTGATACTGGACCGATCCTCTAACCATAGCTTCGTGTGCTAAGTAGATCGACAAATGCTTTATTGAGTCAAAAAGCTTGGGGTAAAATTCTTCTCTAATTTGCATATGATTTTCACAATTTTTCCTTCCCTTGCACTGATATGATCAAAACCAAGTTCGATTGCACATGTATCATGGAAGAAATGGAAAATCTCAACAATTGCACTCCAAATTGCATTAGGAGCCATATCGCAAAATGCAATTGGGAGCAATCGTTGCATGAAAACGTGACAATCATGACTTTTCATCATGTAAAATTTGCATTCCTACTCATTAACACACTTCGTTATATTAGAGCAAAACCATCTGGTAGTCATAGTTGTTTCACCCAAGCACACACAGCTTTCTTTTGGTCTTTAGTTAAAGTGTATGAGGCTTTCAATATATATAGTTTACCATTATTTGTAATTAAATTCAATTTTGATCGCCTACAACACACCTCCAAATCTTTACAAGCTTTTATATTGTTTTTCATCTTCCCCCGAACATCCATCATCATGTTGAATATATTATTAAAGACATTACACTCAATATGTGTCACATCCAACTTGTAACGAATGAGATTTGTACTCTAATACGGTAACTCCTAAAAAATGCTTTTCTTTATCCAATTATGAGTTTGACTAAAACCCGATAGCTTATGGTCACCAACTTTTACTCCACATGTGATATTAAGAATTGCATCCAATTGATCCAAAATCTCAGCACCAAATAAACGAAGAATTGGAGGATCCCTTTCAACATGTTCTTCAAATTTATCTCTTTGGCAACTAAATGGATAATCCATTAGCAAGAACCGTATATGACAATAAAAAAAAAAGCTTCTTCCCATACTCCAAGATGAAACTTTTCCCATGTTCTATGTAATACGGATATGATAAGCGTCTACGAGTGCTCCACCCAAACAGCATACCATATGCAAGGAAGTCACTAACAGTCCACAAGAGTGTTGCTCGTAAAATAAAATTTTGTTTTGTAAAGGCATTGTACGTGACAACATCTGCCTCCCAAAAAACTTTTAACTCATCTATTAGAGGTCGTAGGAAACCATCTATGTTTTGTCAAAGAATTCTACTTCCCAAGATGATCATATTAAGAAATATGTATCGTTGCTTCATGCACATCCACAGATGTAAGTTATATACGACCAACACTACCGATCAAATAGAGTACGATTTTGTTGCCAGGCCAAATGGACTAAAACCATCAAAACATAAACCAAGTATAACATTGCGAGGCTCAATCACAAAAAAAGGATGATTTGATTAAAGTGTTGTCAAGTCTCAACATCAATAGGATTTCTAAGCACTCCATCATTGGATTGGTGTGTAACATGTCATGTCATGTGTTTTGTGATTATTCTAAACATATAAATTCTCTATAATCTAAGTTCAGTGGAAAGCATCCCAAAATCTTATAAAGAATTTTCTGCTCCGTTCTTCTTTTGATTTATTCGATTTATAATGAGGATGACTACAACATGAACAATAAGACTACTTGGAAGATTTGTTATAAAATAACATACAATTATTCTTACATGAATGAATTTTCAGATAATTGAGCCTAAGTTCCTTTATTTGTATCTTCATTTTATAAAAGCTCTTTGGTAATGCTTCATCTAATGGCAACATCTCCTTCACTAGATGCATCAGACAATTAAAGCATATCTCACTCATATTAAACTCTAACTTCACATTCAATAATTGGGACATAGCTGATAGTTCTGTGTGTTTGGTGCATCTGAACCACAAAGCTAAATCAGCATCATTTAACAATGAAAAGAACGTTGCAACATTTGAATTTGGATCTTCATGAATATCCCCTTCATTTTCATTACCAACATTGGATTGAAAATCCAAGTGTAAAGCATCCATAACCATTTCAACATATGCATTTTCTACTCTAGCACCATAAACTTCTTCTTTGACATGATCATCAACACAACGTCCAAATGATTGTTCCACATGGAATGATCAGCATATTGTGTACACACCGATAAAACCTTTACAAAATTGACGCCCCTGAACTTGATCAGCAATTAAGAACTTGCTATTCAAACACCGAGAGTAAGGACATTTGATCTTATTCCCACTGACATATCTATATTGACAAAAGGCAAATGAAATAATTTTTCAATGCCATACACAAATTCTATCCTAAGATATCCACTTGAATGCAATCAAGAATACATCTAAATCCAAGCTTACTCCATTCTGAAAACATATAAAGGACAAATGATGTTGTCCATAATAAGAGACCCTAATTTGATTATTAATTAATTACTAGAATTAGTCATATAATCAAAGGAATTTTGTCACATTCATCATAGATTTTATATATATTATTTTTGTTAATGTAAATCAATAAAATTCTGTATATATACTACATCAAATTTATCATTATATAAATAATATTATAATATATATAATATTATCATTTTTGTTATTGTCAATCAATAAAAATTATGTATATATATTAGATAAAATTTATCATTATTTTTTTGAAAAGTTTCAAATTTATCATTATATATATAATTTATATACATATATATGTCTCTAAATTTCCTTATTGTACATTATTATATATTTAATATATTATATATATAATATCCATATAATTTTTTTTTGTAAATCAATAAAAAATAATGGATATATAGTTCATCAAATTTATCATTAATTATATATATTATATTATATTATATTATATATATTACTTTTGTTATTGTAATTCAATAAAATTATATATATATATAGGACATCAAATTTATCATTATATATAATTTATATGCATACATATATATATGTATGTATATAATTTTTCTTATTGTACATTATTATATGTTTAATATATTATCTATATAATTTTCATATAATTTTTGTTTTTGTAAATCAATAAAAATAATTGATATATATTTTATCAAATTTATCATTATTTTTTTTTGAAAAGCTTCTAATTTATCATTATATATAATTTATATACATACATATATATATGTATATAATTTTTCTTATTGTACATCATTATATATTTAATATATTATATATAATTTTCATATAATTTTTGCTTTTGTAAATCAATAACACTAATGGATACATATTTCATCAAATTTATTAGTAATTATATATATTATATATTTATATATATATATTACTTTTGTGATTGTAATTCAATAAAATTGTATATATAATTTTTGTTATTGTACATCATTATATATTTCGGGTATTATATATATATATATATAATTTTCATATAATTTTTATTTTTGTAAATCAATAAAAATTATATATATATATTACATCAAATTTATCATTATATATTTAATATATATTATAAAAGTTTTGTTATTGTAAATAAATAAAAATTATGTATACATAGTATATCAAATTTATCATGAAATTATAACTTTTTATTGTAAATTTTAATCAAAATTATTATATTGTAATATTTTTTAAAAAATGAATGTGACCAAATTCTTTTTGTTCAAACTAGGTATATCTACTATTAAATCAAATACTCAATATATGCGTTGGGGTTAATACTAGGAAATTATTTTGATGAGCTAAAATTTCAATGTTAACTTTCATGAATAGAGACGTGTAACTTTGATATTGCATTTGCTATGCAACAGGAACAGTCAATTAAATTCAACAACCACAATACTTTACAGCTCAAAGTCAATTAACAAGCAACATCATTCAAAAAATTATATGCTCAGGGATTTCACACAACAACAAATATAACAGCATCCACAATCCAAAAAAAAAAATGGCAACATCTTCCATCTTCTAATCAAGCAACACACTTAATAACAACGACAACAACTTCTAGTCACTAAACAAGAAAAAGAAAACAAGCGTCAATTAAATTCAACAATCGCAATCCCCCTCACTTCACAGTCAATTAACAAACAACTTCATCAAAAAAACTTTCATGCTCAAGGATTTTACAGAACAACAAAAATAATAGCAACCACAATCCAAAAAAAAAAAACTTGGCAATAGCTTCCAGCTTCCACTCAAGCAACCTACTCAACGACAACAATTTCCAATCAATAAACAAGCACAAAAAACAACATGCTTCAATTAAATTTAGCAATCATAATCCCCCATACTCTATAATCAATTAACAAGCAACTCCATCAAGAAAAATTACATGCTCAAGTATTTCACAAAATAATATAAATAACAGCAACCATAATAAAAAAAATGACAACAACATCTAGCTTCCAGTCAAGCAATGCCTTCATAACAGCAACCGAAATATCAACCAATCACACAGTCATTTAACATTCTCAAGCTCAAAAATAATAGGAACCAATCCTACAATCCTACAACCCTACAAAATAACAACCACAATACAACCAACAATAGCAACGGTAGATTATTACATGGTAAAACAACACAAATAATAACAAAAAAAACCCACAAACTTATGCTTACTTGCTGGTGGACTGAGAGGGGCAAGCTTGGCTTAAATTGAACAAGGTTGGGCAAGGGAGAACCTCTACAGGGCATGGCTCGAGATGAGAGAAAGAGGCTCGACGGTATGACTGAGCATGGCAAAAACTCTTCCATGGCATAACTCGGGACAGGAAAAGAAAGGCTTGATTGTATGGCTTAGCATGAGATAACCTTCACAAGGCAAGGTAAGGCTTAGGATGGGACAACCTCCGTAGGGCACGGCTTGAGACAAGAAAGGAAAAGCTTCATGGCACAGAAGAGGCTCATGGCATGGGATCGACAACACAAGAGAGGCTCGATGGTAAAGATTTGCATGGGAAAGGGTTGAAACGGCAATGGGTAACGACGAGTTGGCACCAAAGGCATGGATGAGGCAAACTAAGCATAAACATATTATTTATGTTTACTAATGAAAATTCTGTTGGTAATATTAATTTTTATTTTTGACAGAATTTTCATCAACAATTTCATCGATAAACACTTGAAAAAGACCATTGCTAATACCAACAAAAATTTCGTCAGTAATTCTGTAACTAAATTGATATTCATGCTAACTGAAATTCTATTGATAAATTTCATCGATAAATGCCATTGGTGTGAAGTTACCAACCACTAAATTCAGTTAGTAATTTTAGTGCCTTTTAACTTATTTTGGCACTAAAGTTATTACTGACTAAAATAATTCTGTTAGTAAATTTCGTTTGTGTTAGGTCTGTAATCCGTCAGTAATATTCACAAGTCCTTTCTGTTAGTATTTGCTAACGAATTGTATTCCGTCAAAAAAACCTTGCTCTCTAGTAGTGATGGTTATTAAAATCACAAAAAGCTTATTTCCTAAGGTAGAAAGAAACTCTAAATTGTTTGCATTAATATATTTTTATGTTTATGACATGCATAGTACTCCATCTATTGGTGGAAAGAAATATTTCGTAACATTTATAAGTGATTTCTCTAGATATTACTATGTTTAGTTATTGCATGTTGAAGATGGAAGTAATGAAGAAGTTTTGAATCTATAAAAATTAAATTGACTTGCATTGTGAATTGCTTGTCAAATGTTTACAAAGTCATACATGAGGTGAATATTATGGTCCTAAATATTTCAAATCCACTGGTATTATTCATGAGATTACTACTCCATACGCGCTCAATGGTGAATCTAGGATTTTGCATGAAAGGTGGTTAAAGGATAATCATACAAGGTCATGGATTAAGACAATGATTTGATTCAGAGCAAAAATTTATCACTTTTGAAATAAAATTAAATTATAATATAAAATTTCATTAAAATTTTAAATATAAGTTTTCAGATTCACTAATATAAATAGATATAAAGCAAAAAAAAAATTAACATTAGATTTTCATATTAATTATTGTAAGCTATTAAGCGTTGTATTTTTGACATAGAACCATAGTAGATTATATACAATATTACAAAATATTCTAGTAAAATTATGTTAAGTGTTCAAACTCTAGTCTATCCAATTATTCAGGAAAATACATGCTAAAGCCAAATCCTCCAATACATATTAATAGTCATTTGGTTTGGAGAGAAAAAAAGAGAAAAAAAATTGTTCGGAAGAAAAGGTTTCTCTAATTTGATGAATGATAATTGTTTTGATTGATTCATAAAAAATAGAATAAGAGAAAGGGTTAAATACTCCAATACATATTAATAGATATTTGGTTTGGAGAGAAAAAAGAGTAAAAAACTATTTGAATGATTCATGAAAAACAAAGAATAGGAGAAAGGGATTTTTTAATTTGATGAATGATAATTGTTTGATTGATTCACAAAAAAAAAAAGAGGAATGATTTTTCAATTTGATGAAGGGTTTTTCTAATTTCATGAATGATAATTGTTTGATTGATTTATAAAAAGAGAGAGAGAGAGAGAAATGATTTTTTTGATTTGATGAAAGGTTTTTTTGATTACATAAATGATAATTATTTGATTGATTCAAAAAGAAATAAAGAAAAGGTTTTTCCAATTTAATGAATGGGAAGCCTCCAAAAGATTTAAAAAAGAAAAACAGTGGATAAAAGAAAAAAAATTCTAGCCAGCCAAAAAGGAAAGGTAAAAAAGGAAAAAAATTCTAAAATTTGAGCTCAAGAGGAATTGAACCGAAACCAATTAATGGTTTTGCTAAAAAATTTATGACTATTCAAAAAATAGTTATTTGATTTAATTATTAGGGCTGGCAAACAAACATATCTTAAATTTTATATGTATGTGTACACACAAATTTCTCGTCGAAATTTCTTAAGTTGAAAATTATGAGACAAATACAAATATTTGATAATAAAAGTGATAATCTCTGAAAATTTTTTTGATTAATTTCTTCACGTCGTCTTCAAGAGTTATGAACTCGGACTTAGTCTTGATCATGAACTTTGCTTAATCTTTGCTTTAAGGGTTCACGACTTAATCTTGATCACGAATGCTTGATATCTTCGCTTCAATGGTCTTTACGACTTGATCTTGATCACGAACACTTGGTATCTTGATCACGAACTTCATTGCCGTTTGATCTTGATCACAAACATCATTGCCGCATGATCTTGATTATGAGCTTCGTTGCCACTTGATCTTGATCGTGAACCTCACTGTTGCTTAATCTTTACTTTAAAAATCTTCTACTCTTCTTGATCTCTGAAATACTCTTAATCTTCGAATACCCCCCAATCTTCGAATGCTTATGAATGAATCAAAATTGCTTAGAGGAGCCATCTATTTATAATGCTAGGTGGGAGACTTTGATGAGAATGTAGTCTCTTTGAATTGTCTCTAAATTATTTTAATTTATTTATAGATAAATTATGATGATTCATTAAAAGTATTTTGTTTGACCGAACTTTGAGTCCTTAAATTTTTGTTGGCCGAAGTTAGGTATTGTCTCTAAATTATCTTAATTTATTTAGAGATAAAAAATAATCCAATTTGATTTTTATCTCTAAATTAATATAATTATTAGAGATAAATTAAATGATCAATAATTAAATTTTTATTGGTCAAAAATATGAATATTATTTCTAAATTACCTTAATTTATTTAGAGATGAATTGGATGATCAATAATTAAATTTTGGTTGGTCTAATTTAAATATTATCTTCAAATTATCTCAAGAGATAAATATATGACACATAAGTGAATTGTTTCAATTATATGTCTTTGAAATAATCCAACCAATATATTAATTATTTTATAATTAATTACATGCTTATAACATTATCAAGTCCAAGTGACGACACGTAATTGACTTATAATTTTTCTCCTTTTACAGTATGATAATAAAAAAAATTAAAAACTAATGATGGCAGTCGCCACCCCTATCCTTCCATCCCTGTATGCACCAAAACAAAATGGTGTAACGAAACGTAAGATTCGAGTTCTTATGAAAGTGGTCAATACTTTGCTTTTTAATTAAAGTTTGAGAAAAGGATTTTGGGCAAAGCCTTATTAACGGTTTGCCATATATTAAATAGAATCTCAAATAAAAGGAGTAAAACTATTCCGAATAAGCTATGGAAAAGAGGAAAATTAAACCTTTATTATTCAAGAGTTTTGGAATGTCGAACCATAGTAAAAGTTTCAAAGCAAAAAAAAAAAAAGAAAATTGAGTGAAAGAAGAATTGAATGTATATTCATTATTTAAGAAATTAATCTCTTGATCTGACACCTTCAAATTTGAAATATTCATCATTGAACAAAAAATTTACTTTTTAATACATTCTTTTCAATCAAGAAAAATTTCTTAAACTGTTGAAAAAAAAAAGAGTATGATAAATATAGACTTTACATCAAGAAAGAAGTTTATGGTTTTTAAAGTAGATACAGGTTCAAATTTTTAGGCCTTTAAATCAAAATTTTTTATACTTGTTTTTATTAAGGTTTAAAAGGAACAATAAATAGTTTTTTTTTAAAAAAAAGAATATTCTTAAATTAAAAAAATATATAAAAGGTATTTATATTTTAAAATATGTATGCAGTATTAGCTCTAATTTTTTTAATTATTGACTAATAGTATTAATAGGGATCAAAAACATTATTTTAAAATAAGAGGACTAAAGTATTCTTTTGAAGTGTTTTGAAGGCACTTTTTGGATTTTATCCAATTGGTGCACTATCTCACCTCATATTTTCACTATCCAAAGTTGCAAACAATATTAAGATAATATATAAATTATTTAGTTAAAGTTATAATATAATACTATTACCTAATTAAATTACAATACTTAAATAAAGTTAAACTATGAATAGGATTCACTTTATATATTATTCATTTTTGTAAGATTTTCTTTCATTCTAACCAAATGAAATCTTATCACCTTCGAAAAATTATTCTTCTAAGTTTTCAAAAAAAGAATGTGTCAAAAAGTTTATTATGGGAAAGGATAATGTCTCCCACTCAGATAAGATAAATCTTATTATTCCATTAAAGATTATATTCTTTAACGAGATTGAGATGGTCCAATTAAGACTCAATCTCTTTTTAAGAAGAAGAGCCAATATGAAGTCAATATGGTACTCTAATTAACGACATAAGCTTGAACTTTCCACTCTTTTCTATCTACTACATCGTCAGGGACAACTCTTTAGTTTTCACTCTAAAAAATAAAGTCTGAGATTAAAAACTCTCTTCTTCGCTACTAAAAGGTAATGGAAATATTCACTGTTTCATCTCAAAACGATTAATACATAATAAAATTAATTTATGATTAAAATGTTAATGGCCTTAAATTGAATAGACGGGTAGATGGGAATTTAATTAAAAAAAGAAAAATAATATGAGCAAATCGTAAATTTTTTTAAATACATATATATATATATATATCAATCTATAATGAAAAGTAACGAACATCTTCATTGCTGTCCTTTTGCCAGCGCACAATATATATATATATATATATATGATTAATGTATTAAATGACTATCTTAAGTGGCATCTTTTGCCTTTGCCATCTAGCTAATGGAATCTTATTTTATTATAAATGGTACATTAATTAAACCTTATAATAGAGTCTAGTGGCACTTGTTAGCAAAATCAATAAAACCCACAAAAAAGAAAATCTTAAAATCCTGGATGCTTGATGATTGGTAATTGTATCCTCTTTCTTTCTTTGTGTTTTTTCTGTAGAATTACAGGAAATATTACACGATACGAATGAAAAATGGAAAAAGAAAATGTAAACCCTGTCCTTGCTTTAGTGTTTTTCTTGTCGAATAAAGTTTACAAGTAAATAAGCTATTCAATTCCTTAAATTAAGATGACATATGCGTTGCTTTGCACCCATCCTGACTGAACGAGCCTTTGAAGAAGGTATAGGTAGTGCATTTCATAATTAACATAAAGAAAGATTACCGACTATAATTCTTAACACAATACAACCTAGTTGTTGTCGAAATTATTATATGTTAATAATTTCTCCTCTCTCTATGCTTTTCTTAATTGAATTAATTTTTTTGAATTTGTTCTTTTTCATCTCAACAGAAGAAATAATCCCAAGGAACAAAACGCCAAACCCCCGATGGTAAGGCAAAGCAAATCCAGTGTCCCTTCCCTTCTCAACTTCTCTTCTTTCCTTGCTCTTTTCCTTTCCGAAAACTTTAGAAATCCCTTCTTCCTTTCCGCTTCCCTCCTTTTTCCTTTTCCTCTTTCACCGTCCAAGCCCTTCTTCAAAATTACCGAGCTGTCCCTCCCATTCAAAAACATCCCATCCATGTCCTCCACCTGCAAACTCACCTCCGTCAAGTGCATTTCCCCTCTCGCCGACACCCCGCACGTAACCACCACGCCGCACTGCACCAACTCAGTCGCCGTCTCACTCTCCCCACCGGCCACCACAGCCGCGAACTTCACCTGCAACTCCCCGCTCAGCCAGTGCCGGTGTACTGCCACCGGTCTTTGACTCGAGATATTCATCGCCCGTTTTCCTATCGGGTCGATCAAGATCCAGCTCAACTCCATGTCTTCCTCCAGATCTCGACAAGTGTCCTCCGTATCCGGGTGTGGTATCCGGGTCGAAACTGCTTCTTTAGGATCCAATAAATCGACCCGAAACGGTGAGCATTTGAACCAAGCGGTTACCGTTTCGGTTTCGACGACTTTGCTAAAAATCAGTTCTTTCTTGTAATAAATATCAACGGCTGAGATTAATTCTGATGGAAGGTCAGACGTTTCCGACGGGTTTCCGAAACACGCGGGTTCAGTGTCTAATGGGAAGGCGTCTGAGAAAAAGGAGCGGGAACCGTTGGGGAAGTGAGAGATGACGTGGCGAACACGTGGATAGGTAGTGGAAGGCCACATGGAGTGACAAATGTTGGTCCAGAGGTTTTCCTGTGACGTGAGTGCACGGAGGTCAGTGGAGGCGCAGGAGGCGGATGCGAGAGTTGGGCCGTCAAGTCGGGTCAATATGTGGGTCTCTATGATGTCTGGATGGAGGGTGGAGATTGTTGCTGTGGTGTTCTGACCAACGATGGTGATGTAGGGGGAGCAGAGTGCCGCTGGTGGTGGCGAAGTACAGGAACCGACCATGGTGTTAACGTTCTTTTGTTTTGAAAGAAGCGGTTTTTTTTTTGGGTGTTTGGAGCGGAGAATTTGCGGTTTGAGGCTTATATAGTAGTAACTTGAGGATGGCAGTCCAAGAATTTGGTAAATGCCCTTTCCTTTGCATTTAATGACGAAAGTGCCATTTAAAAGTTTAACTATTAGCGCATTACAGCTAATTTTTAATGCAAGGAATCTCCTCTGTTTAAAGCAAAGCATTCCACACATTTATTAAAATGTTCAGTATTTTATAATATAATATAATTATAAAAAAATAATATTATAATATTTAATATATAAATAAATTAATAATTAAAATATAAAAGATATAACATCAAAGTATTTAATTTATAATTACTTTATTAAGAATGTAATATTAATTTTTAAAATTTTTTTATTTATTAAAATATAAATTTAATATATTTATATTTTTTTATTATTAATTTTTATATAATATCATCTCTTAAATATATTTTTAATATCATATATTTTATTTTTATTTTTTATTATAATTTTTTATTTTTATTTTTTAATATAATTTTTTTATATTATATATTTTAATTTAATTTTTAAAAAAATTTGATTTTATTGATAGTCATCGTGACTACTACGAATAATAAAAATACATCCTTCGAAATCTATAAAAAAAAGTTATAACATTGTAAAATATTTTTAACAAAGTAATAAAATAAAAGTATAAAAATGTCTTTAATAACATTGTAAAGTACAATGCAATCTAATTACATTGGTTTTAAACCGCAATTACATTATATGCATTAACTATAATATGATCGTATTATAATTTTACATTGCAATACAAAACAAACTCTAAAATATAAATTAATTAGATACATTGTGGAGGATACGCTCCTACTTTCTTCATTCCAAACACTACTTAGTAAAGTTTGGCACGAGAGATACGTACTCATATTTTTAACAATGTGTCTAATTATATTATATTTTAACATATATTTTGAAGATTAAAATAATTTATAATTATAATACAATCACATTATAGTTAATGAATGTAATGTGATTATATTGAAGCTAATGTAATCTCCAATTATAGAAAAAAAGTAACTTTCTTTTTACAAATGGATTTAATATGATTACAATAAGCAAAAAGAATGTCATTCCCTTCATTACGGAGGGAACGTAACTTCCCTTTTGCAAAATAAAAGTCACATTTTTTTCCCAAACCATCTTACCGCGGCCAAGCCTTTCTTCTATTTTCTATTCTTCTTCTTCTTCTGGTTGCCACTAGTAGGAATCCTAGCCGCTCACTCTAGCTTATTTGGTTTCATTTTAATCTGGGTTGTAATTGATGCTTAATGGGAATCCCTTCATCATTGATCTTTCATTACAAATTATTTCCCCTGTTTCCTTTTGTTTTCCAACTCTTAATTTATTTGTTGTAAATCCTTCATTGTTGAGCCGGTTGAGTTTTTTTTGTTTTATTGTGTGTTTCTAGTTTTTTTTTTTTCCTGGTTGATGAGTAAGTCTGAGATACCCAAAACAGCAAGGGAAATTTGATTCTTATGTATAGATTGGTTGATTACCATTTGGACAAAGATTTTGGAATGTTTTACTAGATTAAGGTATAGCAAAACAAACTCTTCATATAATGAACTAAGAGTGAATGATTGTTCCCTCTTTTTCTTTAATTTAAAGTTTAATTTTTCAAAAAAAAATAAATGCAACTTCGAGAGAGCATAATTGATGAAATGGAAAACCCATTTTAGCAATGCAAACCATTAGGTTTTGAGTAACTTCATCCATACATGATAGATTCCTAACAAATTCTTGTCCTCTTTCTTTTTTTTTTTTTTTGCAAGAATGATTTCAAGCAATCAAAATCCACAATGGTTTTTTTTAAAAATAATATATTGATTGTTAATTTTTTTTATATAAGAGTAATTTGTAAATTAATATTATATTTTTAGTAAAGTATCCAACAATTATATTCCTTACAATAACCATTTTATCATGTATACGAAATACTATATGTTATATTTCTAATAATTACATTCTCAATAATTACATATTTAGCGTTCATATTCTTAGTAAAATACCAAACGTCATTTTAATGTGATTGCATTGTAAGATATAAAAAAATCATAAATCATTAAAAAAAACAAAATAAACACATGTTATTTTCATGATATTTGTTAAAAACTAACTGTTTTGTTTTCCATTTGTGAAGGCACATGCAAGTTTAAATTAAAAAAAATTAAAACTAATACTTGTATGATTTAAAAATTCTAGAAAGAGCTACAAATGCATAATTTATTCCAAAGTTTTAATTCAATAACGTTTTGATCCCTGAGGATACTTTTGCTGCTTTGATGAAGATGTAGATGGCCCTGAGATTTGAGATGGCGGTTGAAAGAAGCCAATTAAAGTGAAATTGCGTAATTTAATTCAAAGTTTTACTTCAATAATGTTTTGATCCCTAAGTTTGACTGTTTTGATATAATATTTGTCATCATCTTTAGTTGTTTATTTAATTTGTTAATAAAAATCAAGTTGTCAAAATTATATAGTTTGCTATTGATGTAACATTATTTATTTTATGTGTACAAAGATATATTTTAAACAACGGTAGAAGTAAAGTCACATCATTTTAGGTATTTTTATTTATTTATTTTTTCTCCTGATGGAACCTTCTGCAGCACCTATATTCCATTAGTCAAGGAAAAACGTAATGATGCAAGCATTCATCAATCAAACAATGGCAATTTCAAGATAAAAGATGAGCCATTCTGATTTCTGAGTTGAAACATCATTTTCATTTGTCTTGTAAATTGAATCTTTCTGCTTGACGTTTTCTCAGCTATTCCAATATCGTTTATTAGACAGCATTAGTTTAAGATAAGAGTCAAGAAAACATTAGAAATAACAAGGATTAGCGTTGAAGCAAAAGAGATGCAGCAGCCAACTTGGGCACATGGAAATATATAGGCTGTGGGGGAATTCTTTAGTGATTAATAATTATATAAACAAGAAATAACTTAATGAGGCAACCTGATTGTTTTATTCAATTACTTTTTATTGGGATTGACATCCAAGAAATAGTTTTGCTTTTGACTATTTAGTTTAATTTTACCTAAAAACCAATTAACCAAGAGATGATAATCGAAAGTGCTACAAGGGAGATTAAAATACAATTTTTGTTGCATGGTTCCGTACGGCCGGCGGCTTTAATTAGTAGGGAGGATGGGAAACCATGTCCAGCGGTTGGTGATGCATCCCGGTGAGTGAAAGGATAGACATCAAAAATTTTTATTTTAATTGAAAGAAGAGGATTTAAATTTAATTTTTTAAATAAAAAATTATTTATTAATTAATAAATTAAATGATCGGATGTTGATAAAGATCAAAATTAGGATATACCAAGTGTCAATTAGATTTGATGATTAAAGAAATACGTTTTAACACTCTCGCACCTAATATCTAATTAATTAATCGGCGGCGACACTGGTCAACTCTAGTGGCGTTTGAGAGATCGGATTAGGTACTTTTAATCCAATCTCTCAGCCGTGGAATATATATCTGTGACGTGGAGTGATTTTGCATTTTGGCTTTCACCATCGGAAGGTGACAATTATTTGCTTTACTTAATTGGAAATTGATGCTGACATTCCTTTATTGTTAAAAAAGAAAAAAAAAGGATAATGGAATTCAATCCGCCGGGCAATGCAAACGAGCCTACTACTCTTAAGGATGCTAATTTTGTTTTGAATACTAGGTTGGATAAAAAATTCACAAATCAATCTTCGAGTAACATCAACAACGTAAATAGCATTTGATATGAAGATTATTTTTTTATATTTTTTATAATATGTTCAATTAATATATATTATATTTATTTTAAAATAAATTAACTTAATATAAAATTGTAATGCAATTATATTTCAACTAATGATTGTATTGAAAAATCAATACAATCTCATATTGCAACTTGCCCTATAATATTATCAAACTTGATTTGATATTTTTACCCGTTCTTAATTAGAAAAACTATACCGAAAATCCCTTTTTAATATAACTTACTTTTTTTATTTGATATTTTCAAATTTTGTCAAGTAGGAAAAAAAAGTCTTGTACGGTAGATCAACCATTCAATATAATAATTTTTTATGAATTTACATATTTTAGTAATAAATATAATCAAGTAAAACATTAACAGTTCATATAAGAAAACAGAAAAATCAATCAATAAAATTCCAAATTTTAAATCTTATCATTTTAAAAATTAAAAAATACAAAAAATTTTAATTTTTTAAAAAAATTCTATAAAATTTTCAAAAACATAAAAAAATTTTATTTTTAGAAATTCTAATTTTTTTTTGGAAAACCCAAAAATAATTTTTAATTGTTTTAAAAATTCTAGAACAATAAAAATAGGAATAATTTTTCTTTTTAAGAAATTATAAAATATTAGAAAATCCATGAAATAAAAAATATATTTAGAATTTTTGAAAAAATAGGTTACACTTTTTATGCTCATAATTTTTAAACTTATAAAAATTATTTCCTCTATGTAATTTTTAATAAACTATTAAAAATAAAAAATATTTCATTTTTACTTTCAGATTTTTTTTTTCAAAGAGAAATCTTTTATGTGTTTTTTTACTTTTCTTTACAAAAAATAATTATTACCTTTTTTAAATTTTTGAATTTTTCAAAATAATAATAATAACAATATGTTTTAAAATTTTCAAAAGTGCTAACAAATAAATAATTATTTTCCAAATAATATTAACGTGGATTTGTTGTTTCTGATGCTTGTTTATTTTTTGAAACATTTATTTAAGAGATAATACCATATAAAAATTTATAATAAAAAATATATAAGTATATTAAACTTCCATTTTAATACATAGGGTTAATTTGAAAACCAAACACTGCATTCCTTACAATGTGCTTGCATAGTTCAATCTCTCGTAAACTTCATTGCTTCCATAGTTCATAGATAATATCAAATAATAAATAATAAACTTATGAATATTTTATTTTTGGTGAATAGTAATCTATATTAACAAATTGTTGTACAATTTAATTAGCATTTCATAAACATAATCATCCGAGTTACTCAGGCTTGACTAGGTGAATTTATCCCTGTCTTTGGTTGAAATTTGCATAAGCATTGAGATTATTGTTGATGATTAATAAGTTGAAAAACGGTGATATGATTAGCCAGTCTAGTGAAGAGAAATTTTTTTTTTAAAAAAAAACTCTAGTTCAACATGTGTATGTTGCGTCACAACACTTAAAAATAAGGTTCATCCATCATTTTAAAGAATTAATTAAACTAATATATCTAAAGCCCTAACTTTTTGACTTTTGTCATTTTAGCTCACATCATTCAGTTTTCTCTTCGTTTTTAGGTCAAAAAATTCGCACTCTACATTGATTGTCACAGTCTTCATGCACCTCATAAAATTTTTTTTTTCAAACAATGAAAAAAACCTCTCAGAGGATTACAGACTTCTTTAATTCGTGTTATATTAGAATTTTAAAGTGCGCAATATAAGGTTTGTTTGATCTCCAACTTTCTGTAAAAAGGTGTCTTTTGAATAAACATGTTTTAAAAATTAATACACTATAGAATTAATAAATGGTGTTTTTCAACAAAAATTATTTATTAATTTTTGATAAATTTCTACGACGGTGCAAGAGCAATTATTTTTCTCCAACCACTAGGAGTTGTTGGTCTTCAACAAGTATCAATTAATTGTATTTAATGTGCGAAAATTAAAGTTTAAACCATTATTGAACCAACATGACATGATATCGCAATATGCGTACTGGTTTTCTTGACCTTAGAGCTTACATGATGTAATTAGACCACTTGAAAATAGAAACAAGCCTAAAACAAAAAGCATGGGCTGAGGTAAGGCCACGAAAAAGTATAGCATGGAAAACGAATCCCCAAAATGACACTCAAATCACGACGAGTGGAAAACGAATTCCCGAAAAATGTCCTGGCGGTGATGCTTTTTCTGCTTTCGTCTCGTCTTTTTGTTCCTTCATTTATATTTGGAGGTTAGGCCACTCGTTCGTGTCTCATTCACTTGCTCAATGCTTTCAAACTTTATTTATCATACATACTTAATGGAACTTCATCTAATCCTTAATTTATTAAAACAACTGATCAAATGGGACTAGTAATTGCTTTTTCTTTGTATACTTTATATATATATATATATATATGTACATAATACACATAAACATACAAAAGCTTGTGGAGATGACAAGTATAGTCAAAGGCGCTTTATAAGGTATGGTTGGCTCCTTGGAAGAACAAGACATGCACGAAAGCCAATTAATCCATCCTGTATTGGGGTGTTATTATCAACTTACTCAATAATATCGTCCTTAATTGATTACTAATATGGATGAGAATTAGTTATTATAAATCATTGACAATGGCTTCCATGAGTTTTATTTTTTTTAATTTCTATTATGAAATAAATCTTAAAAGAATAATAATAAGAGATAGTATTTAGAGAAAAATAATATTTAAAGAGAAAAAAATATTTAAAGGGAGAAAGAAGATCTTATTCAAGTGAGTTTAGGAATAAAGTGAAGGGGCTTATTTATAGGTTAATAACCTTTTATCTAGATTGAATTTTTAAGATGAAGATAACACTAAAAGATTAAATGGATGGATTGAATCTTAATCTTCATCTAATCTAATTTACATTTAAATCTAGATATACATAATATAAATGGATATTCACAAAAATATTTATAACGTTTTCCCTTAAATATCCATTGTATCAAGAATATGTCTCGTTAAAACCTTATAAGAAAAAAACTTTATGGAAAAAAATTCGAGTGAAGAAAAAAGAGTACATAATTCCTTTTTAAGAATACGGTTTTGAAATACTATCTCCTTAAAAACCTTATCAAGGAAAACTTAGTGGGAAAAACTTTGATGAAGGAAAAGAGTACAGTGCGCATTTTACTCTCCCTGATGACTACATTATAGAAATCTTTAACATGATGCATTTCAATTTTTTGTATCAACTTTACAAATGTTGCAGCAAGAATAACTTTTTTAACAAATCTGCTAGATTGTCACTTGACTGAATTTATTAAACACTAATATTATCTTTTTTTTTAAGAAATCATAAGTGAAAGAAGAATTTTGGAAAAATATGTGTTGTTCTATTGCCTTTAATATATCATTCATTTAACTATGTTATGCAAGCGGTATTATCCTCATATAGTATTGTTGGAATTTATTTTTAGGTTGACAACCTACATATTTTTTGAATATGTTGAGTTATAAATCTTAACCGGGCACATTCATGACTTACCTCATGAATTGCTAAAAGTTCTACAAAGGTAGAAGAAATAATAACTATAATTTGTTTTACAGAACGCCATGAAATAGTCATACCTTCACATATGATAAAGTAACATGATTGAGATCGAACCTTATGTGGATTAAATAAATATTCTGCAACTGCATAACTAATTAAATATGATTTTAATGCATTTGAATAATATAAGCCCATATCCAATGTTCTTCGAAGATATCGAAGTGTATGTTTAATTTCATTCTAATGTCTTCGAGTTGGAGAAAAACTATATCTTATTAATAAATTTACAACAAATGATATATCAGGTCATGTATTTCTAGTAAGATACATTAGTGCTCCAATTGCATAAAGATATGATACTTTAGGATTAAAAAGCTCTTCATTATCCTCATGAGGTCAGAAAATAATTTTTTTTCATATCTATTAACCTTACAACCATTGGTAAACTCAATAGATATGTTTTATATAGAATTGTTTTAGCACTTTTGCTGTATAATTTGATTGATCAACAAAAATTTCATTTGTCAAGTACTCAATCCAAAGACCCAAACAAGGTTTTGTTTTTTCTGAAGTCTTTCATATTAAATGTTTTTTTTAGGTAATCCACATCTTTTAATAACTCTTTAAGAGTTTCAATAATGTTCAAGTCAACCACATAAACAACAATTATTACAAATTTAGATCCGAATCTTTATAAAAACACATGGACATATAGGATAATTTTTATAGCATTCTTACAACAAATATTCACTAAGACGATTGTACCATATGCATTGGAATTGCTTTAATCCTTATAAAGATTTAATTTAATAGAATAAATTTCTTGAGATTTCAAATTTATGTTTCTGACGCAGTGAGTTAGCATGAAAATAAATGCTAGCTCTTGACTATGCCCCTTAAGGTTAATAACTAAGTTTCAAATATTGAAACTTTAAACTCAAGTTTTGAGAGAAGAACTTAGAATATTATTCGATGATTCAAAAACTAAGTCTAAGGGTCCTATTTATAGTATAATAGGCTAAGTCCTAACAAAACTCTACCTCTGGTTGTCTAGTACAACTAGAATAATTAATAAAAAATTTAAATAAAATAAATATTTTATTCTTAATTAGAACATGACTATCCTAAAGTCCTAATACAAGTAAATTAAATAAAAAAAATCTATTGTACCTATAATTCCTATGTAAGACTCCTAACTAAATTTGGAAAATATTAAAGTTATGAATATGTCCATTTATGACTTTTGAGCTTTTTGTTTGGCTTTTGACACTCAGCCTGCTCCAAGAAATTATTTGCTAGACGTTCTACCTCAGTCCTTTCCTTTTGAGAAAAACTAGACCTCGAGTTAACTTGTATATCTGGATACAAGGGTTTACTTAATGAATGAAATGGGTAAATGTTCACCACATTGAATGTTTTGGAAATTCCATTGTGTCTGGTAAATCCACCTGAATTCCATCTTCACTAATTACATAGCCCAGGAATAATAACTTGTTTGTGATAAAGCTGCACTTCTTCAAGTTCACATACAAATTATTTTTTTGTAAGACCGTTAATACTTCGCGCAAGAGCAAAAGGTGCTTTTCTTCTGATCTATTGTAAATTAGGATATCATCAAAATAAACCACCACAAATTTTCTAATAAAAGATTTCAGTGCCTGATTTATCAATCGCATAAAGGTACTAGGCGCGTTGGTCAACCCGAATGGCATCATGAGCCACTCATACCACATTTCCTTTGTCTTAAAAACTGTTTTCCACTCATCCCTAGGTCTAATTTGAATTTGGTGGTATCCACTACGAAGATAAATTTTTGTGAACACTTTAGCCTCATGTTATCTATAAAGTATGTCATCTAGCCTAGGAATTGAGAACTTGCATCCAATAGTAATTCTGTTGATGGCTCGGCTATCCACACACATCCTCCAACTCTAATTTTTTTTGGAGATAATAAGGCGAAAACTGCACATGGACTCATACTTTCTTGAATATATCCTTTGTGCAATAATTCCTTCACTTTTTTCTTGAGAATCACGCTCTATTTTAGGCTCATCTTATAATGAGGTAACTTTGGAAAGCTAGCATCAGGAATCAAGTCAATATAGTGCTGAATATCTCTTATGGGTGGTAAACCATCAGGTAAATTTTTTAGCATCACCTCACTAAATTTTGCTAGTAATGGTTTGATTATTTCTGGATGCTTTATTATTTTCTGATCCTCTTCAATTGACAACACCTATTTCACAGTCATAGTGTGCACCTCTTTTGACTCCTTGAAAGTAGTATTTATCTCATTCTTCGAATAAGTAAAGATAAAGAAAGTACGCCCCTCCACTTTAGAAGCTTTCGTCTTGGCACTTCCTTTTATTGGTAATAAAGTAATCTTTATGCCATCTTTTTCAATTTATAGGTGTTTTCTCTTCCATCATGCTATGCTATAACTTCAAATTGCCAATGTCTACCAAGTAACAGGTGACAAGCATCTATATCCACAATATCAAAATATATCTCTTCCTTGTATTTACTAATGAAAAAAGGCACCTTACACCATTCTGTTACATTAATCTTTTTTGCTACCTTAATTCAAATAATAGTGTATGGATTAGGTTATTTCTCTGCTTTAAATCCGAAACTATCCACAACATCCTTACCAATAATATTTTCACAACTACCATTATCAATAATCACGTAAAATAAACGATTAGTGATGGTGCACTTGGTTCGAAATAATTGATGTTGTTGAGTATTATTCTTTTGTTTTGGAGACAACATCATTTTTCTCACCACATAGTTCTGGCCATCATTATCATCCTCATACTTGTCATTATCCCCATTTGGACCACAACAACTCTCATCATCTTCTTCTTCTCGTTCCACCACATAGACTATTTTTTCGAGAGGATAGTCACTAGATCTATGACTAGGTTGATTGCATTTGAAAAACTTCCCTGAATTTGGTTTAGCATAGGGATTTGCAGCTTTATGCCCTTATTTCGCATCTGTCACTTTCTACTTTCCAATTGCCTTCTCTTCTTTACACCAGTCATTGCGTCCAGAACTATCATGAACTAATTTATTCTTGTTGTTGGATGCTCTATAATTATCTCTACTATAACTTTTGAGAGAATAATTAAGTCTATTATTTTCCTGTAACATCAATTCAGCCTCTAAGGCAATATTTCGTGCTTCAGATAAATTTTGTAATACTTGTACCCCTATCTTGTCTCTAATAACTGGCTTCAACCTTTCTAGATACCTGGCAACCTATTACCTTTTAGTCTCTCTTAGATCATTCTGCTCTGCTAGTCCCATAAATTCTGTAGTATATTCATGCATAGTTTTCTGACCTTGATGGCACTTTTAGTATTGTTGGAATAAAATCTGCTTATAATCAAGAGGAAGAAAATTTTTCTGTAACAATTGCTTTATCCTATACCAAGTTCTAACTGGTGCTTTCCCTTCACGATCCTTCTAGACTGTAACCTTTCCCACCATGCAAAAGCCCCACTTTTCAATCTACAAGTGACAAGTCTTACCTTTTTTCTTTCTGGAATTTTCATATATTTGAAAAATCTTTCTATTTCCACAATCTAATATGAAAAATCTTCAATATTCGGACTCTTATTAAAGCAAGGAATATCTGCCTTTAATTTGAAATTGTGCGTATCTTTATCATCATAATCATTCTTTCCATATCCAGCATATCTTTTTGCAACATAATCATCATTTTCTTCTGAATCTTCCATGTAGACTTGTTGTCTACACTCATTTGTAGGAACAGGTCTACTAATAGGTTGTCCAAAAGCTACATCATCTCCTGTACGTGGCTTTTCGTCATTTTGGTTTTTGTTGGCATCTACGCCTAGAGCATCAAGTCGATTTGTAATTTTTTCAAAGCGTCGTTCCAAATGCTGAAATCTGAGATCCATTCGTTGCTCTAAAGCCCTCAATGCCACCTCTTGATCTTGCATTATAGATCGCAACGTCTTAGTTCCCCGATCTTCGACATGAGAATCATTGCTTACCATAATTGGGTCACTTGCCATTAGATTGGATGAGATTTTCCTGCTTTGATACCAGCTGACACAACAAGTTAACGTGAAAATAAAAACTAGCTCCTGACTATGCCCTTTAAGTTTAATAACCAAGTTTCGAATATTGAAACTTTAAACTTAAGTTTTGAGAGAAGAACTTAGAATATTATTCGATGATTCAAAAACTAAATCTAAAGGTCCTATTTATAGTATTATAGGCCCAAGTCCTAACAAAACTCTATCTTTAGTTGTCTTGTACAATTAGAATAATTAACAAAAGATTTAAATAAAATAAATATTTTATTCTTAATTAGAACATGACTATCCTAAAGTCCTAATACAAGTAAATTAAATAAAAAAATTATATTATACTTATAATTCCTATGTAAGACTCTTAACTAAATAAGGAAAATATTAAAATTATGAATATGTCCATTTATGACTTTTGGGCTTTTCGTTTTGACTTTGATGCTTAGCCTGCTCCAAGAAATTATTTGCTAGATGTTCTACGTCAGTTTCAGGAAACTTAAATCCTTCAAGAATTTTTATATAGATATTGTTATCAAGTGAGTCATATAAATAAGCTATAACTACATTCATTAAATGCATTTCAATCTTCTCATTTATTACCATACCAATTAACATAGAATTGTACTTGCATCCACCACAAGAGAATATGTCTCACAATATTAGGTCTTGAGATAAAACCTTGTGCGACAATAGTGTTTTTAATCTCATAATCTCATTTTTCTCATTTCGTTTTAGCACAAATATCCATTTATATCTCATTGGTTTTACACTATTTGATGTATGGACTCCAAGTCCAAAAACTTCATGTTTTGCAAGTAAATACAATTTCCCCTTAATTGTGTCTTTCCACATTAGCCAATCATTTCTATGTTTGTATTCTTCAATAAATATAAGTTCAAGATTCTAGTTTTTCTTTCATAATATTAAGCATCATATTATATACAAAGATATTGTTAACGTGTATTTTATTTCAGTTTCATCTTTTCTTATCATGACATAATCTATTGAGATATCTGTATTTTCAATGATTTCAAGTACTTGTATTTTTTTAGAATTTTTATCCATTATGTCAAAGGCCTTTTCTAAAGTTTTTGCTTCCTCGTTCTGATCATCTTGAATATTTGTTCTTTTTCTTTTCGAGGATATTATCTTTAAAACTGATTGATCTCCACGTTTCTAACATGCCTTGTCTTGCAAGGACATTAATACTAATAAGAGTATTTGTAGTTGGTGTATAAGATTTAATTATTCTTTTTAGGTTAGTAAATGCATTTGGCAATTGATTTACTATATTTTTCTAGAGAATTATCTTTTAAACATCAAGTTCATAGTGATTTGTACAAAGATCAAAACTAGATAATGATAATTCATTCCAATAAATTTTCTTTTTCCAGTTGCTTATTTTTTCCCCCTAATGTTGGAAAAAATATTTCATCAAAATGATAACCAACAAACCTTGTAATAAATAAATATCCTATTGAGGGTTATAGATATTTAATTATAAATAAAGATTCATATCCAACATATATTCTTAACCTCTTTTGAGGATCCATCTTTGTGAGTTTTGGTGAAGTAATTAGAACATAAACTGCACATCTAAAAATTTTTAGATGCGAAATATTTAGTTCCTGATCATAAACCAATTATATAAGGGAGGATTTATAATAACTCATTTGGTCTAATACATATAGGTGCTACTACATCCAAAATGACATGCCCCCAAATAGAAATTGGGAGTTTAGATTTCATAAACAATGGCCTTACAATCAATTAGAAGTATTTAATAAACGATTCTGTTAAATTGTTTTATGTATGAACGTAAGCAACAGGCTATTCAACAGTTATTTCAACTAATTTACAATATTAAAGGCTTGAGATGTAAATTCATTAACATTTTCAAGATAAATTATATTGATTGCATAATTAGAAAACTATGCTCGCAAACGAATTATTTGTGCAAGTATTCTTGCAAATGCCAAATTGCAAGTTAATAATAAGAATTGATATGACCATCTGGTCATGCATTTATTAAAATTATAAAATATCTAAATAGCCCACACAGTGGATGTATAAATTCACATATATCACCCTGAATATGTTTCAAAAAATGTAAAGGAGGTAGTTTCAACTTTAACTATTGATGGCCTTATAGTAAATTTGCCTTAAAGCAATCAACACATGAAAATTCATTAGATTGAAAAATCTTTTGATTTTTTAATAAATGATCACATTAATTTTCAATAATTTTTTACATCATTATTGATCTGAGATGGTCCAACCGGTCATACCAAGTATTAAAATCATTAGTAAGCTTCTGGTTTATTATACTATAAGTTTTAATCATTCTAATATTTGTATAGTAAAATCCATATAATAGAACGGGTAATTTTTTTTTCAACACACATTTGTTACTCGAAATAATATATGTAATATAGTGGTATTAAGTATTTTTTTCATTTATTCTCTCAATATGACATCCATTTTGATGAATATATTTAAAACTTAATAAATATCTTTGGGATGTTGAAAATAAGATATCCTCTATTATAAATTTTGTTCTTTAAGATAGTAAAATATTGACTTTTTTGAAGCTTTTAATTAATTTTGTATTACCAAATATTATATTGACATTGGTTTCTTCTATTGTCAAGTGGGAAAAATATTTCTTGTCTTTAAATATAGTGTGTATTGTAATAATGTTTGCAAGACATATTTATATCATGGATCTTGGATCTAACAAGATGAATATTCATATTTTTGTTCAATAAAATAAAATATATATAATAAGAAATTTACAAGTTAATATGAAAGAACAATAAATACATAATTAAAACACATAATAAGAACATATCATTTAAATATAATAAGAACATATTAAAGCATCTTCATAATATAGATATGCTAAAATATATAAATTACTATTAAGTTCATTCTCGAGTATTTCCATTATCAATCAAATGATCAATTTCTTTTTCAGGACAAGAAAATTAACAATGAATATATACATTACCAATCATATAATCAATTCCTTTTTTAGGATGG
Organism: Theobroma umbraticum; assembly: GCF_002168275.2. Classification (NCBI taxonomy): domain Eukaryota; kingdom Viridiplantae; phylum Streptophyta; class Magnoliopsida; order Malvales; family Malvaceae; genus Theobroma; species Theobroma umbraticum. The sequence continues at coordinate 4,867,098 of NW_018397263.1, forward strand.
ACAAACATCTTTATGTGCTATATCAACTTAACCATGATTAAAATCATTACAAAGTTTTTAGTGATGCTTGATAAAATTCAAAAAGTACAATAGGTATGTGACTAATGGTCTTTTATGCCACATCAATAACAATACGTTTTCTATATTCCTTTTATTCTTTCCACTTTTGTTTATTTATTATTCATCCATTTTTGATAGGTTACAAGTATCCATCCATTTTTAATGGGTGATCCATCTATTACGGGTTATCCACTTTTGGTGGATTATCCATTATTAGTGGGTCAGTGGGTTAAGGTATCTATCTACTTTTGATAGTAAAACTATCCTTAGAATAAAAATAATGATAGCGTACACTATTATAGCGATCATAATTACTAAATGATGTTACAATCACTTCAAGGAATGGATGGATTCATGACTATGACTATAATTATTAAATAATATTATACTCACTTCATGGAATAAATAGAGTTATAATTTTTTATTAGTAACTCGTTTGTCACATTAAGTTTAGGAAATGAACATTCATGATTTTCATTCATAGCTGCATAATAACAAATTCACTTTTCGATCAATGGACAAAATAAAATATATACTACATGATAGCAAAATTCATATTAATATTGATTTTTAAAGAATGAAAATATTAAAGAGATATCGAGTCACTTATTTGATTTATTATAACTAGAAATTAAAGACCAACTATTGAAATCCTTTTAACGCTTGGGGATGATAAAAACAAAATAATTTCAAAACTTGAGAGATCAGAGGATCGTATTGATAACTTGTTATGAAATAATCTTAAAAGAATAACTATAAGAGAAATATAAGAGAAAGTATTTAGAGGGAGTAAGAAGATCTTATTTAAGTGTGTTTACAAATGAAATGAAAAGGTCTATTTATAGTTAATAACCACTTATTTAGATTGAATTTACAAGATAAAGATCATATTAAGAGCATGTTTAGCTTGGCTTTTTTATAGCTTAAAATCTATTATAAAGCGCTTATGAAAAATAGTAGCTTTTAAAATTAAGTTAAAACTGTTTGTTAAATTTACTTTTTATAAGCTATTTTTTATAGATAAGCATTTTGACAAAACAACTTATGTAAATTTTAAGTTTGATTAAAATTATTATAAAGGGTATTGAATAAATCAAGACAAAAATTTGAATCAAATAAAAAAAGATGAGTGTGAAAAAAATATAATTTTCCCTAAAATATTAGGAATTGTTGAAAGATGAAAAAAGAATATAAAAAATATTTGTTGTGCTTTTTTAAAGATTGGCTTGAAATTTATGACCTTTGGAGTTGAAAAAAATTGATGTTACATATAATGAAGGAAACCTAAGGTGGTATTAATAATGGATCCAATGCCATTGATTTGACAACCTATTTTCCTATTGAAATTATCAATGCTAATTCCATGCAAATCTGTTAAGGTCTTGGTGTCCTCACCAATAAAGTTTCCCTCTATGAACAAGAAGGTTTTGGTTTTTATATATTTTTTATTTTTTAATGAGTTATTTATTTTGTCAAGGAGTGCCACATCATCTGTTGGGTACTATTAGCTCAAATGTTGAATTCATTGCTAAAAAGTTCAAGGATTCTGCAATTCATGTTGTCAAAGGAATTAAAGTTTATTTCAATTTTTTTGTAGTACAGCCTATTATTATACCTAAAAGAAAAAATTCTTTAAAACTGAGTTATCACAAATGAGTACAAATATCGATTTTTCAATTTTCTTCTAATTTATCTCAACAACCATTGACATATTTGATTACTTATTTCAATCATAATTAAAAAATATTATAGACACTAGAAAAAAGTTAAGAACAAATAAACATCACATAATTTTCATATCAAACAATAAACTAAGAAATATCAAACAATAAAAAAAGTTTTCAAAGCCAAACAAAGAAGGATAAAAAATAAAATAAAAAAAAAACAGAAAGAAAAAAAATAATATCTGAATGTAGTTTTGAATTTTGGGTTTTATTTTCTTTTAATCTTTATAAAACAAAAAAACCCTAAAAGGATGATTTATAGAAAAAAGGAAAGAAGAGGGAGATGGATAGGGAGAGGAAAAGGAGGTATTTTTTGAGATAGGATCTTTTTGGAAAAAAAATAACTTTCTTAAGAAGTTAGCTTGTTTTGTTTTGTTTTTTTTTAAAAAAGAGAAAGCTTCTATTAAGAGCTTTTTTGTTTTTTTTTTAAATTTTATTTTTTAAACAAAAACTATTTTTTAAGAGCTTCTCATAAAATACTGTTTGATCCAGCTTTTACTTTTAAGAAGTAGATAAGTTAAAAATAAACTAAGCCAAATAGGTACTAAGAGATTAGATGGATGGATTAAATCCTAAAATTGATCTAATCTAATTTATAGCTAAATCTAAATGTACATAGTATAAATGGATATTCACAAAAATATTCATAACAATTTTCTTGATAATTCCAACTTGGACCTAAAAACTTCGTTTTCGGGAAAAGTTTCATAATTGGTTTACAAATAAAATCTCTTTATCATTTATTCAACTTGATTAGCATTTGGAGAATTGAAAATACTTATATATTGTTAATTAAATTATGATGATCATATTTTTATTTATTTAATGTTTATCCAAACTCTATTATAAAATATTCAAATCTTATTTAACAATATGATCGTTGGAAAGATAACTTTGCAATACTTAGTATAATATGGGAAAATAATGATTATAGGAAATGCGATTGCTGAAAAGATTATATTGTAATGTTTGATTTGAAAACCTTTTTACTAGGAATGTAGTATAGCTTTATAAAATTACCCTTATGTATAAAAATATAAAGTTGAATAAATTTATATCGTTTAATGTAAAATTTTAACTTTTCAACTTTACATATATTAAAATAATAAATAATAACATGATAAAAATAATACAATATTTTACTATTAATTATTGAAATATTAAAAGATATAAAATTTCTAAATATTTATTTTTACCTTAAACTTACAAAAATTAAAAAAATAATATTTAGAATTATCTCATGAATAATAAATTTATTATCCAAAGAAAAATCTATGGATAGATCTCTCGTGGCCAAAAACACCTCTCCCTCTCAAATCCTCTCTATTCCTTAATAAATTTCCTTTGATTCTAAACCATTTAAAGTGTTTCTCTTTCAATTTTTTGCATCAAAAAAATAAATTTTTCTCAAAAAAGAACTCCACTTTTTTTTATCTAGTTCTTTTTTTTTTTTATCACCTTTCTTCTTGCACCAATCTTTCCCAGCAATAATCGACTTAATGAAGGGTAGAAGTAGAAGAATAAAGAAGAGGAAGAAGGAAGAAGAAGAGGTCAGGAATAATTTAAGGAAAAAAATTTTAACTTTCCCTCAACTCTGAGAAAATAACATTCACTTTGTGAGCTAAGAGAATGACATTCTCTTAGCTGATTGCAATCACATTCCTTTTTTATTGTTACAAACCAAATGCTACAAAATCATTACAACCATTTAACTTGTAAGAAATATCTTGCACTTTCCTAAACCAAACACCCCTGAAAGAATTTGTTCCTAAAACTTTTACCCGGAAAAAGCCCAAATTGGATAACGGTCTTGGTGACATGAGAAATGAAGGAGGGCCCAAACCAAAACCAAAGCTTAAAAACGAGCCAGAAGTTTGCCTAAGGTTTGAAATCATTACACGTAAGCCGAAGTATAGAAGATCCAAACCCCGCCCAAATCAGACGATGTGGATTTTTTCAATTTTCAAAAAGGAAAGGAGACGACACATCTGTTTTGTGACTAGTCATTTCTCCACGTCTGTGGATAGAAACAGGTTCCCCTCTCTGCCACGTCAGCCTCTCCTCTTCTCTCGCTTCAAAGCATCACTTTCTTCCTTCTTTTCATTTCTTCCCACACTATTTTCCCTGCAATTTTTCCCGCAATCCAAACTCCAAAAGTTTTCCCATTGATTACCTCGCAATTTGTACATGTCGATTGAATTTCACCACCGCTGCTTCGTATCTTTAAGGTAATTTAAAATTCTTCCTTTTTTTTTCTTCTTCTTAATTTTCTGCTTTCACTTAACGATCTTTTAATTGTGGTTTTGGCTGAGTAATTTAGATTTTTATTTGTAAGAATTGCGTATAAAATTAACCATCGAAACTTTTTAAATAGTTTTTCTCGTGAAATATTTGGGGCCGAAAAAGGCAGATTAAGGCGAAGAAGAATCGAACTACTTTAGACAATTTCTTGTCACTTAATTGATTAATCGATTCTTTTAGGTTAGCTTTCTGTCGAATTGTTCCCTTTTCTTTGCAAGCCAAACAGCTCGATAGCTTTTCTTGTTTTTTTTTTGTTTTCATTTCCTCCTTTTTTTTTTTTAAAAAAAGGGAAAAAATAGTACCAAAGCTCATTGCAGTGTTTGTTGAAAGCAATTTTTGTTATTTAATTGTGCTTGTTGACATTTAAGTTTAACAATTAAGTGAATTATTTGTGAATTTAGTGATTCACTTAGAAATAAGAGGCTGTTTTACTGAGATTTTAAGTTTAAACCTTTTAAATAGACAATGTGGTATTAGGGGTTGCTGCCAAGTTGAAGTTCAAAAAAATAAGTTGCCATTGATCATATTGTTGCTAATTCAATTGAATAAATGGAAGAACTGTGAGCTGCCTACTGTTGTATAGATTAAACTGGAAACCCTCTAGAAGGAGGATGAAAAGTAATAAGAAAACGCACAATTCTGGGACCTAACATCCCTAAGAAATAAGTTGTCTGCCTGCACTTAATATTTTTTTCTTTTGTGAATGCTGTGTGAAAACGCTTGCTTCTTCCTGGTTCTGGTGTTCTAGCAGGTCTTCAAATCCATGGATTTCACGGAATTCGTTTGGAGCCCATGTTTGTTGCAAAAGAATTGCTAACTTGGATTATCTGTTGACAAATTGGGGTAATTTGAGGAAGAACTGTCTTATCCGGCAGACTTTGTCAGATAGTCACAGGCTGGTGGCTTATAGGAAAACTTTTTCAGCCCTTTGTAAATCAAGAAGGAAGGGACTCCATTCTCCTCTTGCATCAGCTGAAGATGGTGTTACTGTCAATGGAAGTCCACAAACAAGTACAAGTACTGATGTAGATGAGATAATGGTCAAATTAAATCAGTCACTGCAGGGTGAAGATTATAGTAATGGGCTTGTTCAATCTCTACATGATGCCGCCAGGGTTTTTGAGCTAGCAATCAAAGAACAAGGCTCATTATCAAAAATGTCTTGGTTTTCAACGGCCTGGCTTGGTGTAGATAGGAACGCATGGGTGAAAACACTCTCTTATCAGGTTTGTTGTGGTTCATTCTTTGAGCTTTTATTTATGTGTTTAATTTGATGCTTGCTTTAGTTCTACCAGCTCTCATGGTGTGGTTCTTAGAAGAATTATTTGTCATTTTTTCTTTTATAATGTTGTTTATTTATTTTAAATATACAGTCTCCTCACCCAACTTAGAGGTGTGACTTATTATTTTGAGCATCTTTCTTTTTCTTTATTTATTTACATCTAACCTTGTTTAAATAAATCAGCACAGTTTTAAAGCATTTTATTTTCTTATGCTAATACACACATAAATTATGTATGTTTCCATCTCAAGTATCATTTAAGCTACCTAAATAATCCTTTTTTTTTTTGCTCAGGCTGCTGTGTATTCCCTATTGCAAGCTGCGAGTGAGATTTCATGCCGGGGTGATAGTAGAGACAGGGATATAAATGTTTTTGTCCAAAGAAGGTACTGCATTGCATGTCTTTTGTATGTCATGTAGCTCATTGATACTTGTCCCAGATCTTGTTCAAATATAGGCCTTTTTGTTGCTGTTCAAGTCTTTATAAACACACAGACACGTGTATTTACCTATTTATCACAAGTATCATCAATTTATATAAACACTTTTCATCTTATTATGCAATAAGAAAATCTGATTGTTTTTTCAACTTTGATATGGTTTGTGTTATAATCAGCATTTCAAATTACAAATTTGACAATGGGGTCTTAATGATTTAAATATCTAAGTTGGTCTCCTCTGGTTGTTACATAATTAGTTATTTCTGTAGAACAAAATGGTAAAAGGCAATTATGCTGTGTTGTGAAATGTGAAGTGGATAATGTTTGGTAATTTAGGAGCAATCTTTTGTGCTTTGCTTTAATCATGGAGGCAGACTATGTAATAGGTGGCATTAGAAATTCATTCTATGAAGTTTTGCTGAAGGAGGCTTATTGTCTTTCTCTGCCCTTTCTCTACTTTTGTAAAAAAACTCTGTTTCTATGATGGTCATTATTGTATTTTTAATCAACTCTAATCGTTTAGTTTTCTGCGAACTTATTTTTATTACTTCCCTTTTCATATCGAATTTTCAGCATCTTCTAATAATCACATTGGTGCAGTTTGTTGCGTCAATCTGCTCCCTTGGAGAGCTTAATCAGGGAGAAATTATCAGCTAAGCAACCTGAAGCATATGACTGGTTTTGGATTGAGCAAGTTCCAGCTGTGGTTATCTCTTTTGTACATTATTTTGAAGGAGATCTACGGTACACTGCTGCCACTGATGCGTAAGTAATCACCTCCTTGCTTCTTCATGTGAGGCTCTCTATGAAGCTCTTGATACTTGTGAAGGTTGTGATGATATGCTAACTTTTAATATGCTCCCAGGTGTGGGAAAGGCAAGCCCTTGGGTGCAGGAAGTTCAAGTGACAAAACTCTTCTCATGCTTGCGCTGACTTGTGTTGCTGCGATCACAAAACTTGGTCCTGCTAAAATTTCCTGTTCTCATTTCTTTTCCATGATTCCAGACTTAAGTGGTAGACTGATGGACATGCTGGTTGATTTCATTCCCATACACCAAGCTTATCATTCTATAAAGGATATTGGTCTATGCAGAGAATTTCTTGTCCATTTTGGTCCCCGAGCTGCAGCATGCAGAGTGGAAAATGATCAAGATTCAGAGGAGGTTATTTTCTGGGTCGATCTTGTACAGAAGCAGCTGCAGCAAGCTATAGATAGAGAGAAAATATGGTCAAGGCTAACAACATCTGAAAGCATTGAGGTTTGGAGTGAAAGTTTATGTCTAGATTTTGAGACATCCTGTTGTCTTTTCATCCTTTAAAAATGGCATCATGGTCAGAGGTTCTAAACTAAGCTAAGAAGTCTATATCTGTCTAGGCTGAACATGTTAATATGAGATTTATAAGGCTTTAAACCCCACATCTATTTAGAAAATGATGGATAAAATGCAAAAACATGATGATTCAAGGAGGAAGTGAAATAATTTAAAGTAAGCTGGAGGACTGTTACATATCACGTATGTAATGTATCTCTTTTTATTTATGTAGAGGTTTTCATTGAAAGTTAAATGAATTTCCTGCAGGTCTTGGAGAGGGATTTGACCATTTTTGGGTTCTTTATAGCCTTAGGCAGAAATACACAGGCTTTTTTATCTGCTAATGGATTTGATGTTATAGATGACCCTGTTGGAGGCTTCATTAGGTATTTTCGAATACAGCAACTTTTTCCCCCTATCATGATTGGATTGGTTTTCAATGGTTAAGTTGCACATTTAATTTAATGTCCTTTTTGTCGCAGGTACCTAATAGGTGGCAGTGTACTATACTATCCTCAACTTTCATCAATAAGTTCTTACCAACTGTATGTAGAGGTCAGCATGCATGGTTGTATGGTAATTACCTTTTGAAAAATATGTTTCATGATGGAATACAATGTCTCATCATACTTTTTAATCCATTAGGTTGTGTGCGAAGAGCTAGACTGGCTTCCTTTTTATCCTAGCAATGTTGGCACAGCAAAACAGTCTCATGGTCTTAAAAGTCAACGGGAAGGTCCTCCTAATATTAAAGCTATTTCCCAAGCGTTGGATGTTTGCTCTCATTGGACGCAGAGCTTTATTAAATACAGTAGATGGCTGGAAAATCCTTCTAATGTTAAGGCTGCAAGGTTCCTGTCTAGAGGGTAAAGGAGTTTATGGTTCATTAGTTGAAAACCAATTTATAGCTGATCTCTGTTAAGTAATTTGAAGAAAGCATTGCTATCTTTATTGTTTAGGCACAACAAGTTGATGGAGTGCATGAAAGAACTCGGGATACCAGAGTAAGTTATGGGTGCTTAACCTAACGTAGTCTTCCCCTGCCCCCTCCCTTCTCTCTCACACACAGAACTCCAACCAGTCAACCACATGAGCGTGCAAACTCATATGCAGAACACATGCATGCTTGCTATGATTTTTCATACATATAATGTAGATCCCATTTTAAAAATGTCTATCAGTCAATTGAAAATAGGATACATGTCAACCAAATAAATTATGGCCACCTGAAAATAAGTTTCTGAGAAGAATATGAAAAACTGAAATTTTGATATCCATGATAGAAAATTTCTATCATTTTATATATATATATATATATATATATATTCATTCATTTATCTGCAAAAATTAGGAAATGCATTTATGCTTATGAACTTATAGCAAAAACTGAAGTGAGTAAATATACAATTAAACATGATTAGATATCTGAAATTAGGAACAATTGAGAGGAAAGAAGGTACAAGCTTTCTGTGTTTGAGATGGAGGAAAGGCCTCTAAGGCACACTGCAGAAATAAAAATTCAAGAAAGTTCACGAACGAGCTATTTATAAAAATGTTTGCAGAGGATTTTAGAGGGAATACCTTTTCCAAGACTTTTTTGGGTTTCAACAGGGACAATTCTCATCCTCGTGTTCTCTTGGTCATTTCTTTGTATTTGCTGAATCAATAAAATCAGTGCTAGTTTTGGGGGCATCCAAGTACATTATGATGTGGTTTGTTATGATCTTACATGGACTTGATCCAATAAGATGTTTGTTTGATGTTGCTGATAGTTCATTAAGATGCTCAATCATCTCATAGGCAATACTTAATGCTAAAACAAGGCAAAGAAATTCCCACAGACTTAATGAATATTTGGCAGTGTGATTCAACTATAGGGCAACCTGTTGCTCTATTACTGGTCATGGGTATGCATTGCCGCCGTCTATTGTCAATAGCTGTGATATTTCTTTATCTTTCCAGTATCCTTAAATTTGTAAGATCTTTGTATATATTTTTTCCTTCTTTCTCCCTTTCTTTCTGCATTATAGAGCATCTGATCTTGTTGATGCTAGGGCAACCACAATTGTATTTTATGTGATTTATTAATGCTAGCATGTACTTTGCATTTTGTTTGTACTTTTTTACAGGGATGATTTTCATTTTATTTTTTTATAGTTATTTTATTTATTTTTAAGTTGTGCAAAAAGGATATGGTTAGCACCAGCTTAGTCACTGCATATTGTGTTTACTACCTTTTAACATATTCTTATGGTAACAAGTGTTCATTGGACATTGGCACTTTTTTTTTAATGATTGCTAATTGCTAATTATACCTCCTGAAAAAATGTGATGCAGAAGGGAAATGGTGGAGACAAGTTCTGTTGGTAGGACTGGATTAGCAACAGACAAAGAGTCAGATTCCTTTGACAAGGTTCTCCCTTTTGCCTTTTGAAACTAAATTTGTAAACAAATAATATGCAGTTTGGAACTTGCTACTGTGCCTGTGCTGGTGCTAATGGTGAACGTTTGAGTCACAGTGGGCATATGCTTTAGCTAGATCTGTTCTTACTGCTTCCTCTTTTTGCTTATGAAACTTAGGATGTCAAAGCATTTGTACTCACAGAACGCTTGGATGATGTTACCACATCCCATCCTTTTTCTTGGTTTTGGCTTCTATGTGCACTAGATCTTCTGTTGTTCAGCTGCATTGGTAGATAGGCTTATTATTTGGTTTGTTTTTCATTCATATACATGAGTAAGAGAGCGAACAGATGATAAAATGTCTTAATTAAAGCAAAAAGAAAATAGAAGTCCCTGAAATTTTTTGGTTGTAGTTTTTTCTTTGAACAACAGAGCACCACTGAGAAGAAATGATGATAGAAAATCCATCAGAAACACATACAAACTAGAAGCATAAACATGGGAAAATTGCTATCTAATATAGACTAGTAGTTGTTACAAAGTCATTCTATCAATCAACTGTACTGCAGCATAATGTCCTAGGTTGATCTTTAGATAACTCAGAACCATGTAACCATTTGTGTTGAATTCAATTATTTCTAGATTCATGCTGCTGGAATTTAGCATATGTTCGAAGTAAATGACATAGTTGCTTTCTTCTTTCTCATCTTGCTGTCTGTTATGACTTGTCTGAATGGGACTGTTGCTCCCGTAGTACCCCCAGTCCATGTGTCTTTATTTTAATCAACACATGAGTCTTTATTTTAAACTTGTTAAATGGTTCTGATAATGCAGTGACATTATGTTGGTTTCAGGCATTAGAGAGTGTTGAAGAAGCTCTAAAAAGACTGGAAAACTTGCTTCAACAGTTGCACGTTTCAAGTTCTTACTCTGGGAAAGAGCAATTAAAAGCAGCTTGTTCTGACCTTGACAAAATAAGGAAGTTAAAGAAAGAGGCTGAATTTTTGGAAGCATCTTTCAGAGCAAAAGAAGCTTTCTTTCGACAGGTTTCTTCCTAGTCCCCCCCTCCTCTTAATAGTTATTCTTGTTTTTGTTGAATACCATGTATTCTAGTATGCCTTCAATATGCATTACTCTACTTTGTATAAACTCTCTTGTGAGTTCAACTTCATGTGGATTTTGTTATAGTTTACTGCAAGGCATGCCGTTGCTTCTTTTTTCCTCCCTGAATATTTGTTGTTTTTATTATTTTCGCTCCAAGCTACACCTAGTTCAAAAAAAAAAAAAATCAAAATTTTTATAGCAAGACATCAGCTAGAAATCTGCAGTGTCAGCTGTCTAGTCTTATTCTTTTGTGATATAATCCTACCATTAATATCAATTAATGGCATGATGGCAAGATGTCTTTTCAGTGCCTCAAACAGCAGAAAAATGCTTGCCTTTTGCGTCAATAGAAGTGCTCTTGGGGGCATGGCCAAGAATATTGACATCAAAGCAATTTTATTGCTATGTGTGTTTGCAAATTAGGATAATTTATTTCATGGCTTTAGTTGCAGGGTAGCACTACATTTACCATAGACTACAGGACTGGCTTTTCCATTTTGGTAAATTATTGGGCTGGCTTTGCAACAATCTAAATAGTTGAGTTCAAATTGAAATTAAGGTGAAAATTATGGAATTTTTTTTTCATGTTATGTGTGTTAGATTTTTAAATGGCGCTTCATGCCTGAATCTTGTATTTATATACACCCTATACAGCATTTTGAGAGCTTAGTTCATGTAAAGAATCATTTTTCTCATTCAGGATGATGGTGATGGTAGTTCTCAGTCCTCTGTTGGTGAGCAGCAACAGTACCCAAAGACAAAACCCAGAAAGAGTGCTACTGTAACAAATGATAGAAGTAACAGGTAGCAACTTCTGCAGTAGACTATAGCTGTTGTTTACATTCTTGGAACTGATGTTAAATCCTAATTCAATTATATCAGGGTTCTGCTACTCTTGGCTCTTTACTTTATCTTATTTATTATATCTTTTTCCTCTTAGAGTTGTCAATAATTCTCGTGGATTATGGAGCTTGTTAACACGCCCTCCAATTAGGAACCCTGACACTCAGTCATCAGCTGTCGAGAAATTGGTATAACTTGTCTTAGCAAGTAGCATTTGACATTTGTTTGTCATGTTGTTCTTTTTTAGTATCAGACTTGCACTTTATTATGCTGTTGGAATCTGTTGGCATTATCTAATAAAGCTATTTGCAATTTTGTTGCATGCAGGGGAATGAATTTATTGAGGAGAATACTTCAAATATTTGCATTGCTGATTCAGAACAAAATGAAATCCGTCGTTTTGAGCAATTGAGGAATGAACTAATTGAGCTTGAGAAACGTGTTAAAAGAAGTGCAGATCAGTCAGCATATGAGGTGATATGGCTCAACCTGCAAACCAGTTATACTTTTGTAATTTCACTATAAAAGATTCCACCGTTATAAGAACACGAAACATGTTGATGCATGATATGCTATGGACCTTCACAATGGCTTGATTCTTCACGCATGCTTTCTAATTTGCTTTTCCTTTCTTAACTTTATTCAGGATATTAAGGTTAGAGAAGGTAATCATATCACTACTGATGATGCTGGTTGTGCTCAATTGGTTGAGGTCCAGAAGAAAGAAAGTGTCATTGAAAAATCATTGAACAAGATAAAAGAAACAACCACGGTATGAGTATCTTGAGGATTTCCATAAATCAAATATTATTTTTGTATAATTAGCACTTGTGGTCGCTCTAGCTTTAATTCACATGCATTCTTCCAACTTTCTGTTGAAACTTTTTTCTGCTTATTTTCAATCACTACAATTTTCTCATGCCCAAATTTAGTTTGACCAATTAAACTAATCTTTCTTTTAATACTTTTCTAAATTACCCATGATAGAGCTTATTTGGATTGGTTTAAGGCCAGAGGAACTTTCTGCATCTTAAAGTTTAACATATGATTTTTTTTCTCTAGTGATACCTCATAAACTGTACAACTGTTTAGTGCCTAAGTTGTCTCCTACTGGCATCAAACATGTTTAAGCTCGTTTTGTGAAAACTTTGGTGATACTGTCTGCTCTAAATCTGGTTTCTGTTTTTTATTCTGTATGCTAAAACTGTTTCTCTTATTTAAAGTTAGGATGCTTAATTGTTTTCCGTATCTCTTCTCTGTACTATATGACTTTGATATGGGAATATAAAACATGTTGAAGTAGGTTTTACACTTACGGTAACTATATTCAAAATAACTTTGTGGATAGCAAATGCATTTTTTTCCCTCTTTTTTGATTAAAGCTGAGAAGATTTATAAGCCTAGATTTTTCTGATCCCCTGATGAGGTCACTTTGTTTAATGTTTAGTTTTAATTGTTTGAAATTCTTCATCAATATGTTATGATTGAATACTTTGTGCTGTATACAATCACGGTTTCAAGTTGAGAACTCATTGCCCATTTTCTCTTGAATGCTATCATCTGAGTCATTTACCAATGAGCAGGATGTCTTCCAAGGAACTCAGCTTCTAGCCATTGATGTTGCTGCTGCAATGGAGTTGCTTAGAAGGGTCTTGATAGGGGATGAATTAGCGGAGAAAGAAAAGAAAGCCCTCCAGAGAACTCTAACTGACTTAGCATCAGTTGTTCCAATTGGTGTTCTAATGCTTCTTCCTGTAAGTTCTAATACATCATTCTGTCAACATCGTGTCTGCCAATGCATTGTTGATCAATCACTTTCGTCTTTCTAAGTCCGCATGACAAGTCCATCATTGACCCTTAGCTTAAATCATCGTCTCGGGTCAATAAAGAGCAACAATTTTGCTAATAATTTGACCACATGAGTTGGGGGTTGAAATTTGAGTTCAGAGAGAATACTCTTCCTACTATTTTATCTGCAAGTCTTTGTTAACACAACTTTTCTTTTACTACTTCCAAGTTTCTCTGACATAAGTTTCTTTTTTTACTTGTTAACTATCAAAAGTACTGAAGCGTAAACATCTAGCAATATGGTATATCAGGTAAGTACGGTTTGATGATCCTTAAATGAAAAGAGAATTAATAAGGGATAGAGCCTCAATCACCTGTACACAACCAGAGAAAAATACAGCTTTTTGCTACATTTCCAGTCTCCTTTTATTTACACTTTAATTTATCATTGATATATTGTGCCTTAAATCTGACGGATGAATTGTGTCCTGCAGGTTACTGCTGTTGGGCATGCCGCCATTTTGGCTGCCATTCAAAGATATGTCCCAGCTCTGGTGTGTCATCCTTCTTGTTTATGTCTTGCTTGAGGTGTTGAACCTCTTTTTCTCAAGCTTTAACAATTTGTTTCATGGCAGATACCATCCACTTATGGATCTGAAAGGCTAGATCTCTTGAGGCAGCTTGAGAAAGTGAAGGAAATGGAAACCAGTGAAGTGGACTGTGAAGAAAATTTGGAGGAAGATGCCTGAATAGCAGTTGAGATCTTGTACAGCCCTTAAAATCGAAACAATCCTCATATAGGGTAACAGATGATTTCCATTTTTGTTTCTTCTTTTGGTCTAATTCTCAGTTTGGTCATCACTTGGTTCTAAATCCCATTGACACAAGGTGAGCATAGAGAAGTTCATTCCATGTGTCTGGTATCCCAGGTAGGCACCAATGGCTGCAGTCTTGTGGAGCATTAGCAGGAGTACCTGGCTCACGGTGCCTTGACGGGTGACCATCTTTCCTGAACTCTGTCAGATATGTAATGTTTAACAACTGAACCTTCCAGTTCCCATATTTCATTTGTTTGATTACATCAGAAATGTATTTATTATTCCATGGCTCAGCCTTAAGCATCGTGTAGTTTTCTTCTGGTTCCATTTCAGCATCACACAGGCCCCCTTCATTCCATGAGCCATTCCTGCACTTCACACATAAAATACTCGTTAAATTGCTGCTCTTTAAGCTGTTATTTTCCAAGAAATAGATTGAATATATACTCATTAAAGTAAACCCTCACACATTGATCCTATATTTGTCCTGTAAATGCAGTCATTTAGCTCATGCAATAATAGATATAGCCATTGCTGGCACTTTAGTAGTTAGGTACTCGAGTTCCTAACTGCCATATTCGTAAAAAGATAAATACAAAACCCAGGACCCAAAGTTTGCTTACCTGTAATGTACTGGTGAATAGCTGCGGAGAAAAACGTGGCTCCTTTCTGGGTTTAAATTCTTGGTCGCCCATGACTTGATTGTTTGGAGAGACCTTCGAAACCCTTCCATCACATCCATTGTCATGTTCACTTTCCCTCCTTGCTGAAAATAACAGCCCCTGAAAAATGCAAATGTCTGTAATTTTCTTGTGGCAGATAAAGGCAGCAATTGCTATCAAGAAACGGAGGCCATGGAGAGCAAGAAATCCATACATCTTAACAGTTTTCTCCTTATTCCACCAGTGCCCTGTATTGAGGACTAGAACATTTGCCCCCGCCCAGCGTCTGGAATACCAGTGCAATTCGTCTACCCTAATGGTTACTCTGACATGAGCTGGGGAATCTTTAGGCGGGCGATTGATGATAACTAGGAAAGGTGTTCTGTAGTATTCAACCGTAAGGTTGTAGTCTTGGACTTGATGGAAAGATAACCTTTGTGTTTGTTATGGGGCTCCCATTTTCTTCGAAAATTGTAGACCGGTTGTTAACTGCCTGAGCTAGCATGCATATCAGGGACTCCCACTGGTTTCTTCCGATGGAATCGCCTGCGAACACCACCCGTCCATTTCGACTCCTTTCCAAGAATTCGCTAGCATTGAATCTGAGATTGAAAGAAAAGAACCAAAACAATCCGAGGGGTTCAGGAAAGGGCGAGCAGAAGGCCAAGAAGTGGTATGATAAAAGGCATCAGGATCAGATGTTCATATGAATGGTTAGGGATTAAAAAGAAGAGCACATGCCAGTATCTGTCCATCAAATAGTTCAGCAGAAAAGATAAAACTTTCGTTCAACATTATTTGTAAGAAATTATCCATGAACACAGAAAGAATCTTAGCTACAATCAATCTTGCAGTCTTATGAGCGCCTGAGAGAATGCACCAAAACCATAACGCGCGAAAGAATGAAAGAGAAAGGAAAGAAAGGGTAAGGACAAGGAAAAGAAAGGATAGAATCACGCATGAACAAGTATCCTTTACAAGTTGTCGATAAGCTTCATACCTAGGAAGGTCACAGCCATCGGGTTGCCATCTCCATTTCAGATACTCAACGTCTGTTCTTCCATTCTGACGACAGCGAAAACCAGGATCAAGAAACGGGCAGTTTTCATCGTACAACTGAATTGGATAATTCTCGTCCCGAACCCATCGGCCATAAGAATAGTCACAAGCTCCTAAGGATGGTCTGTGTTGGTCTGGCTTTAGTTTCTGAGGGAAGAAACCAAAACGGCAAAAAACGAGTTGTTCTGAGGAGCCGCCGAGGTTGAAAACAACGACAGAAGAGATTAAGATGAAGACAAAAAACAGAGCATAGCAAAGTTCTCTCTTGATTATGACAGGGGTAGAGGGAAGTTGGTGCCTTGTTGGAGTCGTCACTTGATCCATAAGAAGAGGAAGAAGAAGAGTTTTTACTTTGAAAGAGAAACGTATAATAAGAGCTTTGGGGTTGTAAATTTGCTTTGCTAATTATAGGAGGTTTTGAGAAAACGTGCACGACGCACCACTTTTCTCATTACTTGTGCGCTGGATGTTTATGTTTTTATTGTCAAGAGTATGAATTCAATCTTAGTACCCAGATAAATATTTTTAATTAAAAAACCAAGTTTATTGAAAAGTTTAAACACTCATCTTATCTTCTATTTACTTAAAGTTCATAACATAAAAATTTATCTATCGAAATTTATTGGTCAGTCAATACTCTCTTTCAATGTTATCAAATTCATAATTGTCTACCTATATATTTCACATACTTTGGAGGACCAAGCTAGCTTATTTAAGATAAGGATATATTTATTTAATACTTACAAACTAATTTACACAGTTCCTCCTTCTTACAATGTAACTTGGCTGTTGAATTAGCAATAGAATAATTTTTTTTTTTGCTACAAAGAAGAAAGTACAAGGGAGGAGACCAAATTCGGACTTAAGACTTTAAATAAATAAATATATATATATATATATATATATATAATTTGTTCATTAATGCTAACTAGTCTAAGACTTAAAGAGAGACATGCCGAAATTCTAAAGATGTATTGCTATAAGCATTGTTTAATCCTTCAAATATTATGCGCTAATCTGCATTGTTTATTAAACTTTGTATTTGCTAATTGGAAATCCTATACTCCTTAGTTTGTTTGTAGAATATTCTTACATTGCAAACCTGTCCTTTAGATTATTATTGTCATAGATATCATCATTGTTTAGCATCAAATTACAACCCAATAAATATGCAAAAATTGATGGATACAATTATCTTTCAATGTTAGTATTTGAGTTTGAACTACAACTTTGTCTTTCTAAACTACTATAACACTTACTTAACATTTAAGTCTTTTTTTATAATCAAATAATTTTATTGATAATGAAAATTAATTATAAGGAGTAACTCTCTTTTAGATAAGGAGATCACCTCCTCTCACTTCTGCAATATGTGTTGGGATGAGCTCTGCTGCCAATTGGGATTAGTTAAGACATGATTTTAATCATGCAAAAATATTATTCATGTTGAATGATTAGAAGTTTTCCTTCAATAAGACATCAATTATAATGAATTATAAGTTTAATTGGATGAAGTCCATGAGATTAATATGCCTTGTAAGGGAACTGTAATGGGTTGCGGTTACGAGATCTCTTTGCATCAAAGCATAATATCAAAATATTCATGGTCAATGTATCATTGAGATTGGATATCAATGACGCTTAGGGAATAGTATATTCTATGTTCTTTACTTTGAAAGTAAGCAATCGATCTTATAGATTGAAGTATATAGATATCTGGAACTAGAATATAGGTGCTTGCTTAAAATAGCAAGTTCACTGAACTTGACCCATCATGAGAAGTGCATTTAGTATTTCACTCAAATGTCTATGCAATACTTCTCATGTGTCAGTCGTGTAAATACTCTCTAAACTTGAGACATCAGGTTGTCTTATGTGTGGAATGCTATGCTTTGATTTCATCCATACGAGTAGTTAACCGAGGATGCCCAAACAGGATGCTTTTAGGTATAGCATGAAGCGTGTGAAGGAAAATGAATGGTCAAGATAAGAATCATTACCCTAAGTGATTCAAGGGATATATCCTAACTATTTTTGGTTGATATTAGCTTATTAGAATCCTTGGCCAAGGCGACTTAAAATTTATGAAAGGAGTTTCATAAGTCTTTATAAAGCTAATGATCAAACTTTAAAAACGAATATGGAGATCAAAAAGAGTAGGCACTACCCCATTCTCTTATCATCTTCGGGATATATGATGAGGGAATGAATTACACTGAAAGGCTGATCATTGAAAGGTTAAGTCAAACCATCTTGACTCTTTTAACATTGGGGTGGCTATGATGGATTGCTAGATCCCAATCTTGATCTATAATCTCTAGGTAGTTTACTTGATTAATGATAAATTTAAAATAGTTTAAATTTGTCTAATTATAAGTTTAACTTAAGAATTATATATTAAGTTAATTGCCAACATGCCGGAAGCTTAATAGGTCACACACTTAAAATGAATGTTGAAAATAAAATGAAAAAGGTGATTAAGTTGGACTTAATTAAATTAGAGGTTATGAGCTTGTCAAGCATTTGATTAAAATTGTTTAATTAAGTTATGCCTAATTAATTAATTGTTTAATTAACCCATTGGGTCTAATTAATTAAATTACTTTATTAAGTCATTAGGCCTAGTTGATTAAAATTGTTTAATTAAATTGTTAAGCTTAATCAATTAAATTGTTTAATTAATTTATTGGGCTTAATTGATTAAATTAAATAATTAAGTTAACTAAGCTTCTTATGGACTTAATTAAATTATTTAATCATATTATTTGATTAATTGACAATTACAAAATAGCTTTCTAATTAGGGTTTAAAATTAATCCTAAATATAAATACCTTGCTATAGCCTCCAAATAAATGAGAGAGAACGATTGAAAAATTAAGAGAATGGGATATTAGAATTCCTTTTGCCTTCTTGCTCCTTGTGTGAAGAAAAATAGTTTTTTATTCACTTGATTTCTTTTATGTGTTCAGCTCCAAAATTTTTGTGTGGATTATGAGTTTATGAAACTCATCTTTGCTAGTACATTGTTAAGGCATAGCACTCCCAATCCTTAAAAAAAGATTTTCTAATTCATTGGTGTGGATCACCATTAGAGGCTGCACCAAGACTCCTTGGACAGCTTTGGTTTGCAACAACCAAGCTAGTGTAGTTGAGCTTTTTGAAGGTTGATTTGGTGGTTTAACAAAGGATTCATCAACCTTTGTTATTTAGGTAAAGTGATATGATCATATATATATTATTATTAATTTAATTTTGTACTCAATTTAGCATGAAAGAGACCTTAGGAGGGTGAGGTGTAATTTAATTTTTTAAATTTATTTTCACTGCATTTTATTTGTATTTAATGCATGATTAGCCCTCACCCAACAATATGCACCTTTCAACCTTTCGAGAAACACCTACTAATATCCATCTAGATAGATAGAAACACACCATTAACTCCTTACACAATCCCATCCAAGAGTTGGATCCATTATATTACATGTGGAAAGAATAACTTAACCCAAAAAACAACATACTTTTATCCTATTATACCATATCCCCTGTTACAACCACAACACAATCAAGTTTACTGTTATTACCATGCACATGAATCAAACTTGGTGGTTTGTCTCTCTTTTATCACCCTCATTCTTTTCATGCACTTCATTGACACACATTTAGTAGATAAGGTAAGCAATTAACCACAAAATTATGAAGACAACATAGACCAATGAGTTATCTTAATGTATTAGTCAAGCTAAATCCATGTCACAAATGAAGACTCTCTTGTCACATTTCCTTTTGTAAGACAATCTGCACACCTTTTTGCTTGCCTAAACACATGTTGGTTCCAACATGTACATAGCCTATCAATTTGCTTAGAGCATCGATATGCTGAAACGCTCTCCAACATTTCCATGATCTGTTAAAAGGATTGAGAACCTAGCTCATAGCCATCCTTGAGTCAGATTTTATGACCAGAGCTTTCATCCCCATCTATATTGATTGGTTGTAAACCTCCAATGTTGTCTTAATAATATATAATTTCGCAAAATTTGAGTCACTTACCTGAACCTTGTTGGCCTTTATTTCTCCCTACTAGATTCGTCAGTATTGAATTGCAAGAACTCTTTTCGAAGGGGTAGCCATTGTACATTTTGTTTGTTCTTCGTATCAATACTCTTACTTACACCCTTAGTTTTTCTCGAGTTTGCCCACCATGTTGTCTCACAGATGGTTTTTTCTTTTTTCAAGGCTCTAATCCAATGAAGTGTTTGAACTTTCATTAAGGCTTTCAAGTCCATTAATCTCTATTCTATTACTCAAGCATAATTTCATTCATTAGTGTTAAGTTGTAATACTAGCATGGTTGCTGCAGCACGCGGATGCCTTTAAATTAACTTTGTTTTCTTTATTTTTATTAGTTTGCTTCGTTGTACTGGTTTTAAAGTTAATACCATTTTTGTGCTATCCCATTACATGTAAGGTTGTATGTAAACTTCTTTTACACTTGTTAAGCATGGTTACAAGTGTTCTTCATGTACAACATAGTATATAATCTCTGTGTTATCTTAATGAAAGATGCAATTACTTTACATTCAATCTCCTTTTTATTTTACTGCTTCATATCCTTTGATATTTTTCATTAACATGGTATCAGAGCATTCTTAGGATCTTGTTGGACCTGAGAATACTAAGAATCTTTCTTCTTTCTTTGTTGATTTATCTATTGCCATTTCTAGCTTGTTTTCACCTTCAGCTTTTCACATATCTCCATTTATATTTGATGAAAAAAAATTATCAAGTTTGGGCTATCAAGATGAAGGCTTTTCTTAAAGGTTATGACCTTTGGACAACCATTGAAATTGAAAAAAAACCTACTACTTTGAGAGACAATGCAACCATAAATCAAATTAAGCAATATTTTGAAGAAGTAGCAAAGTGATATAGAGATTTATCCTTTATTCAAGCTGCTGTATTTGAACAAATCTTTAGTAGGATTATGAGTTGCAAAATTACAAAGAAAGCATAGACTAAGTTTGAAAAAAAAATATCTTGGTACAACAAAAACCAAGCAAATGCAAGCTCAAAACCTTTAAAGAGAGATTGAGTTGATCAAGATGAAAGCGTCACAAATTGTAAAAGATTATATAGATCATGTCAATCATTTGGTGAATCAAATGAGGTTGCTAAAGGATGATTTGTCAGAAGCTAGATTTGTTCAAAAAATTCTCATCATCTTAGTGAAATATTTGAAGCAATTATTATATCTATAGAGCAAACTAAAGATCTGTCATAACTCACAGTATCAAAATTAGTTAGTGCATTTCTAGACACTAAGCAAAGAATATCATCTCTAGTAGAAGCAAATGTGCAAGATGCTTTGTTTGCTTTAAGTAAAGGGAAAGCTACTGTAGATGTTCATGGTAAGAAAATGACTAGAGACAAGTTATAGAAGAAATCTTCTTTTGTAGGTTAATTTTCAACCAAGAAAGATAAGTTCAAAGTTTATATTTATTGCAAGAAAAGAAACCATTCAGAAGATCATTGCTGGTTTAAATCAAATGCAAAGTGTCAAGCTTGTAATGAATTGAGGTATGTTGAGAAAGTATGCAAGAAGCAATCCCCTACTATTGATAAAGCATTTCAAATAGTTGAAGCTTCTACTAATCTTGAAAAGAATCTGTTTATGGCCTTTGAAAACATAGAAAATGAAGTTGATAATCATGATTGGTTATTAGATAGTGGGAGTTCTAATCATGTTACTTTAATTGAAGCCATTTTTGTCAGTTTAGATAAAAACTACCAGCCAAAGGTCAAAATAAGAAATGGAGTTTATCTTCTTACTGTTAGCAAAGGTACAATTCGAGTTCATACTTCCATAGGTCCCAAGTATATCTCTAAAGTCTTATTAGTTCTTACACTTACTTTTAATCTTTTGAGTGTTGGATAACTAGTTGTAAACAATTATGCACTATTGTTTAAAGATGATGCTTATGTTATATTTGATGGTTCTGGTTTTTATTTGATGACCATACATATGCATAAAAGGTGCTTCACTATAACTACTGATCAGCTATGTCTACAACCAAGAAATTCAGATTCAAATCTGACAAATTCGTGGCACAAACGACTTGGTCATTTCAACTACAGAGGTCTCAAACAGCTCAGTGCTTCTGGTTCTTTGAGAAACTTGCCTAAGTTCATTGATGAAGGCTCAGTTTGTAGTGCATGTCAATATGGTAAGCTTTCAAGAAAGCCTATTCCATCTATAAGCAATAGTATAACTATAACTAAGCTTGATTTGGTCCATTCAGATGTTACTGGACCAATGAAAGTAGAATTTTTGAATGGTAGCAGATATTATCTGATTTTTATTGATGATAGAACACGATGGTACTAGATATATTTTATGAAAGCTGTCTAAATTCTTTAAGTTATTTCAGAGATTTAAAGCTAAGGTGGAAGTTGAAATATGCTCCAAAATTAAGGCTTTTAGAATAGACAATAGAGGAGAATATATTTCCAAAGAATTTACTGAGTTCTTTGCAATTGTAGGTATTTGTCATCAATTCTTTCCACCTTATTCTTTTCAACAAAATAGTGTTAGTGAGAGGAAGAATAGGACTATTCTTGATATGGCAAGGACTCTGTTGTTTCAAAAGAATCTTCTTGCCAAGCTTTGGGCAGAAGCTTGTAATATTGCAATATATTTGTATAATATACTTCTTACTCAAGCACTTGGTTGCATTTGTTATGTCTTCGTACCAGAAGCTATGAAGGATAAGTTGCAGCACAGAGCTCCAAAAGTCATCTTTGTTAGCTATAGCACTAAGTCCAAGGCTTACAAAGCTTACTTTCCAATTTTTAGTAGAGTTGTTGTTAGTAGGATCATTGATGAAGCTGCAAGCTGGAATTGGAATTTGCAAGGCATTGTAGAATCTCAAAGGTCAAGTTTAATTCAATTTGTTCCAAAAACTGAGATTGATGCTAATTAAAGCTTGTGAGAGGAACTCGATCACCTAGTGATAACTATCACAAAAGCTATACAACAATTGAAGAACTTTCCACCTATACAGATGTAGCTAACTATCCAAAATGGTTAACTATTATGAAAGGAGAGCTTCACATGATCAACAAAAGTGGTACATAGTCACTAGTTGATCGACTTTCAAATAGGAATATAATTCGGGTCAAATGGATTTACAAAAACAAACTGAATGCTGATGGTTCACTGAACAAACATAAAGCTCAAAGGTTATAGCCAACAACCTGGTGTAGATTATTAGGAAACTTTTGCTTCAGTTTCTAGGTATGATACAAGTTGATTGTTATTAACCATGTCAACTACCTAGGGATGGAAAGTGTATCATCTGATGTAAAGTCTACTTTTCTCAATGGTTTTTTAGAAGAAAAAATTTATATTGATCAACCTGAGGGATTTGTTGCAAATGATGAACCAAACAAAGTTTATAAGCTTTATAAGGCTTTGTATGGCTTGGAACAACCTCCACGATCTTGGTATAGCGGGTCTGACTCACATCTGGTTTCTAAAAGGTTCATAAAAAGTAGTAATAAAGCTACATTTTATATTCTCAACTCCAAAATACAATCTGTTTTGTTTGTTTCACTTTATGTAGATGATTTAATGGTTACTAGAAGAGATCATACTATTCTACAATTGTTCAAAAAGTAGATGCAAAGTGAGTTTGAGATGTCTGATTCAGGATTGATGAGTTTCTTTCTTGGTTTGGAGATTAAGTAATCTGATATAGGAGTATTTCTATCTCAACAAAAATATATCAATGAAGTTCTAAGAAGGTTTCACATGATTAATTGCAAATCTATAGTTACACCATTAGCAATAAATGAGAAGTTTTCATTACATAATGGAAACAAGTTAAATGATCCTTCTCAGTTCAAAAGCTTGATTAGGAGTCTCTTTTATATATGTTCTTCAAGACTAGATATCATGTATTCTGTGAGTTTATTGTCCAGATTTATGAAATAGCCTACTCATCTTCGTTTTGCAGTTGGAAAACGTGTGTTGAAGTATTTGAATGGCACTTTAAACTTTGGAATCTGTTATACTAGGAATCCAAACTTCCTCCTTACTACATACTCTAACGGTGATTGGGCAAGAAATAGAGATGATTCCAAGACCACTTCAGGTTATGTTTTTGCTCTTGGAAATGGAGTATTCTATTGAAACTCACATAAATAGTCCATTGTCGCTTAATCCACATTAAGGCTGAGTACATTTTAGCTACTTTAACTTTCAACTAGGCAATCTAGTTGATGACCATGGGGCCTTTTCGGTCAAAAAGCTCACAACTTTGTATTTAAATTTCCTATTTAGATAGCAACCTTCCAAAATCGATCATCCAGATTGGCCTTTCTTTGTCTTTTTTATAATATTCCATCATCTTTGCATCTTTATTACTTGAGACAAAGAAATGCCTTGGAAAAACATTTTTCAATGGTGTACCTTCTAACCACTTGTCATGTTAAAAGGAGATTTTTTTCCCATTTCCAAGTAATCATCTGCATCTTTCCATCCAAATGAAACTCGACACCCCTTAAACTTGAATAATTCTTAGGATATCCTTCCACACTTTTGACATTCCTTTCTTATTGATTGATGAAGGAATCGATTCAAGAATTCTCATTTTGCACGTTTTGGTAATGACCTTTCTCTACAATGAATCTTGCTCAATACCATATTTCTACCACCATTTGCTAATTAGTGCCAAGTTCTTGTTAAACAAATTCGCAATGCCTAACCTTCATTTCCTTTTCAACTTACACACCTTCTCCCATTTCACTTTCATTATCATAACTTTCACTTCATTTTCACCCCATGAGAAACACGTGTCAAGGCATCCAACCTCTTAATCACATTTGTAGGTGCTTTGAACATCAACATGTAATATAAGGGAAGTTAAGATAATATTAAATTAATCAACGTGACTTGCACCAAATGCATTCCAAAACCACTTTGTTAACTTGTCTTGAAACCTTTTAACCACTGAATCCCACGTACTAATCTCTTTTTGAGACTTACACCAAATGCATTCCTAAGTAAGAAAAAGGAAGTGATCATTTCTTATAATTTAACCTTGTTGCCAAGATATCACATTGCTCTCTAGTATCCTTAATAAGATACAGATAAGTTTCCTAAAGTTCATTCAAAGTCTTGATAACATTTGAAAGCAACAAACATACTTTTCACATTTATAACGCCATTTGGATCCATTCCATGGAAGATAATGGTGTCATTTGCAAATTGTAAGTGCAATGCCAAGCTCCCTTTTTCACTCACCTCAACTTTTTTGAATACTTTAAGTTCTTTGCTTTTACCAATAAGGGATGCAATGCTTCCATGACCTTACTAAAAAAGAAAAAGGATAAGGGATCCCTTTGTCGAAGTTTACATTGCAAACTCTTTTGCAAACGAACCATTAATTAGAACTAACACACATGCTATTGATAAGCTCTTCTTTATTCAACCAATCCATCTTCTTCCAAATCTCATCCTTTCTATAACTTACCACAAGAATGCTCATTCCATTAAGTTGTAACCTTTTTCAAAGCCAATCTTTATGATGGTCCCTTACTGTGCTTTTTTTCCTCTTCAAGTTATTAATAATTTTATTTATCTATAGAATTTTGTCAACTATCTATCATCCTCCGAAGAAGGTGTATCACTGATCATTGCATATGTTGCTTTCTTCAGTCTATCGACTAACAACTTTGCACAAATCTTATAGGTGGAGTTAATAAGACTTATTGGTTGATAATCTTTTAATTTCATCATATTAGTGATCTTGAGAATCAAGGTAATGGAAGATGAATTAAAACTCTTTTCTAGTTTACTTATGACAAAAAAAAAGAGAAAGAAATAAAAGAAAACAACTCATGTTGTATGTTACTCGCTCATTCTTGGAGAAGCTAAAATTAAATCCATTAGGGCCCACGGCTTTCGAATTATCACATTGTCATATCATTGCTTTTAGCTTTTCCATTGATATTGGCAGCTTAAGGAAACATTTCTTGATCATAGTGATTTTCTTAAGAGATTTGCCAAATTAGATTGGTTTCTCCAGTTTCTCTTATTCAAAAGATCTCTTAAAATACTAAAAACTCTCCTCACTCATGGCTTAATTTGGAAAAATTTTGTGTTTATATCTCCTTTTTTCATCCACTTCTTGTTTGTTTCTTTAATTCTTTGTTTCTCTAAGTTGTCCATAAGTCTCCCATAAATTTCTTTTTTTTTTTCTGATGCACTAACCTTTGATTCTCTCTTATTTTTTACTTCATCTATCTCCCCTATCGTTCTCTTGATTTTATTAATATTATCATCCACTTTTCCAAATGCCTCCATATTCTACTTCTTTTAAAAAAATTTTCATCATGCACGATTTGAACTTTAAACGAAATTTTGGTTTTCTTGTCACATGAAATTATCTCTATTTGTCCTCCATTTGTCTTATAAACCCCTTTGTTGTGAACTACCAATCAAGGAACTTAAAGTGTTTTTGACCCTAATAAACTGGTTTAGAACTAGGCATCATTGAACAATGGTTTGAATTGGACCTATTCAATACACAATTATAAAGCTAGCAATATTGAATAATTTCATTGGTATTAGGGGAGTGTGGAAACAAAATAACTTTGAATGTGTATTGGTGGATTTTATGAACCATAAGGGGAAGCAAAAAAAAATTGTGTGTCCATATATACTTTTAATGCATCTCCAAATATAAGGGCATATAGTCATCCTTAGGTTCACCAAATATGTGGGTATATCATTTTCCCAAAAGTTATCATTATCATCACATATCGTGGGCTTACCCTCAAAGCCAACCAAATCATTTAAACCGTTCTCCATGGCACACTATAGTTACCGTAGCATCACATGAAACTCATATCATATGTATATCAAGCCTCCCGTGGCTATCTCACATCATTCACGAAACAAATCAACGAGTGATCTTCCCCAAGACATAATAAAATCACGCTCGATGGCTAGCCGACGAAAATTTAAATCACACACAAGACCAAAGCAATTGGTAGAAAAACAAACCATGCTCAACGTCGAAGTAGCTAGCGAAAAGTTGAAGTAACCGACAAGAATAATCTCCTGATGATCAAAATTACCCGGAGTATTCTCACGCAGGTGGCATCACAATCATCATCTGGCGTAATCTCCTAACGGATGGCATTGTACACTACAGGTGGGAATCACAGGTGAGATATCAACCATTGCCCTTACTTACCATCGTCCTTGAGGCACGAACATAGTCATAGCAAATCAGACTCCATTCATCCACAAATCAGATCAATGTTTGGAATTCATCCCTTGGACGGAAGCACAAATTCATAATTAAGGCCATCATGCCTTTATCATTCACATTTTCCATATCAAACCTCAATTCACACTTATCGAGCTTTAATTGTCGTAAGCTTGATTAGATTCTAGGTGCTTCTAAGTATCCGAGGCCTCATTCAATTAAATCATCTCTATAAATCAATCACCTAGGGTAATCCATTCCTGAGGGTTCAACATAGCCTACAGGCATCCTAGTCTAGGCTTACACAACATAAGCCACCCATGTGGCTCACATCACAACGCAATCATCCACAATTCACATATATACATATACACATATATTGTTCTTTAGCCTAGGTTGAGCTATTAGTGCGTCTTATTTAACTAGTTTTATAAAATTCAGATGCTTAGAGACTTGATTTTTATGAAAACTAGATGCAATAATTAGGCAAAGTATATATACTATACTTAGACATTGTGATGTCACGTAATTGAATCTACCAGTCACATAAGAAATGTGATTGATAAACTAAGTTATCTACCCAATCAGGCATATCATTACTTATTGAGCACACTCAAGGTCATGGTAAGTTGAACAGGGTCCTAACCCACTAGAAAGTTCTTAGAAGGTACCTTTTGAAATGACTTTAAGGGTTGTCATTTTGCATATAAAATAATGAGGGAACTATTTAAAATTCTAAAACCTTATTTTAAATATTTTATGCATATTATTTATTAATTGTTTTATCTTATTCACGCATATTTATATACACTACATATGATTAATAATCTATCACTATAAAGTATCCTAGAAGCAAATAAACTCATTGGCCTAAACTTCCTAAATTGGTTTCAAAAACTTAAGATCGTTTTGAAATAGGAGAAGAAATCATATGTCCTTGACACACTTATTCCATCAGTTCCTGTTGCTGATGCTAGTATTGAGGATAAGGAAGCATATCAACATTATAAGGATGATGATGATTAGGCAACATGTGTGATGCTAGCTAGTATGATCTCTGAGCTCCAAAAGTGGCATGAGCACATGGATGTCCAATCCATGATTCTTTACTTTATAAAATTGTTCAACAAAGAAAGATGCACTGAGAGATATGAAATCTCTAAGGAACTATTCTAGTGCAAGATGGGAAAAGGTAATTTTATTAGACCCCACATGTTAAAGAAGATTGGACTCATCAAGAGGCTTGAACAATTGGAACTGGTGATGGATCATGAGTTAAGTATAGACCTAGTTTTATAATCTCTTTTTGACAACTTTAGCTAGTTTGTGTTGAACTCCCATATAAATCAATTGGAAGCCACTTTTCCTGAACTTTTGAACATGCTGAACACAATAGGAAAGTTCATCAGGAAAAATAAGGGATCTTTGCTTCTTTTTTCTTTTTCAAAAGCTCTCACGAAGTGAAAGAAAAAAGAAACCCAAAAAGGGAAAAGGAAACATCCAAAAATGGGAAGAGATTGAAGTCTGAGGGAGGTGTCAAAAAGGATAAAGAGAAAGACATTTGCTATCATTGTGGCAAGCTTGGGCATTGGAAAAGGAATTGCAAGGTGTACCTAGTTGCTGTGAGCAAGAAGAATAAGCTTATTGAAGTTTCTAATTTAAGTACTATTTGTTAAGTTATTCTACTTTTTATTATAAAGGTATATCATACCTCATAGTTGGTTATTATATGTTTAACATATTGTAGGGACCAAAGATAAAGATGAGCAGGATCTTGGCTGAAAAGGTGACCATATGGATGAACTACTTGAACCATTGGATGCTACATATGGATGGGCAATCCTAGTCAAATTTAAATTTATATTTTGATTTGTTGGATAATTTAGTTAAATGTTTTTGAAACATTTATTGCCATATGAATGGCTAGTGAAACATTTATGTTTAGCATTTGGATGTGGAAACTTATATGTTTTATGTTTGAATAATTGTTTGGAATAATTATGTCATGTTTAATTATCCATGTTTCATATTTATCCTTGCAATGAGTTTGATCAATTATGAATCATGATTAATTGATCAAAAGAATGAATATTGCTTCATGTAAAATGGAAATTTTTTTAAAACAAAACATAGAAATGTATGCTTAGGAAAGCAAGCAATTTTATATAATGGTATGATTTGGTCTATGCTTCTCTATTATCTAAAGCCCATTATAATACTACATAATGATATGATTCCAAATATACATTGTGATTTATGAATGTAACATCATGAAATATTCAAAAGAGTTTGAATATTACTTTCACAAAGGATCTTGGATTTAGTGGACACATGATGACACTAAGAAAAGAGTTTCTTAGTATTACAATGTTACGTTGGAATCTGACAGTTAATGCTTTTTGCATAAAGATGCATAATTAACTACATGAGAACTTAGTGGATTTAGTAGGATACATTGAAAATGTGTTATTCATATTGGATGAATCTACTAAATATAGGATATTGTTGGTTTGTACACTTTAAATGGGAACCAAAGGGTAAGGTTTATTGACATGTACAAGTATATTTATCTCATATATGTAAGGAGGTTAGTAGGAGTGAATATGATTCCTTGAAGATACAATTGCATGGGTTGCAATGTGTATAGAAAGAAACTAAATATAAAGAGCAAGCAACATAACTCAAAGTGACAAAATCATATATATATATATATGTGTGTGTGTGTGTGTGTGTGTGTGTGTGTGTATAAACAAAGTCATATACATCCTATCGAAGGCTTAAATAGGAGGATATTGAGATCATTAGTTCATAGAACTAATAAACTATTCTAAACATTGTTAATGTAACAATAAAACCATACTTATAGAACTTGATCTCATTATATTTGAATGTAGTAATATGACAAAATGTTATGATATCACAAAGTTAAGAGCAATTAATGAAATTGAAGGGCAATACCAAGTCTACATAAAGGCATGATTGCTAGATGAATTAGACCCACATATGATGAGGTAGCAATTGGCTTTGTTCTAGTGGGAGATTGATGGAATGAGCCCTATAGCTAATTGAGATTGGTTAAGGCTTGGTTCTAATCATGCAACGATATCATTCATATTGACTGATTAAAGGTTTCCTTCATTAATAAGACATCAATTATAATGGGTTATAAGTCTAATCGGATAAAGTCTATGAGATTAATATGTTTTGTAAGAGAATCGTAATGGATTGCAATTATGAGATCCTTATGCATCAAAGCATAATTTCTAAATAGTTCATAGTCGATGTATCATTAAGACTAGACATCAATGATGGCCAAAGGTTGATACATTTTATGTTCTTTACATTAGTTCCTTACTTTTGAAGTAAACAACTAGTTTTATAAGTTGAAATATGGAGATACTTGAAACTAGGATGTGGGTGCTTGCCATAGGAGAGCAAGTTCACTGAACATGACACAACATGAGAAGTGGATTTGATATTTCACTTTAGTGTCTATGCAATGTTTCTTATGTGTCAATTGTGTAACTACTCTTTAGACTTCAGACACCAAATTATCTTATCTATGGAGTGTTATATTTTGGTTTCATCCTTACGGGTGTCTAACCAAAGATGCTAAAACAGGATGTTTTTGAGTATAAACAAAGCATATTAAGGCAAATGAGTAGTCAAGATAGGAATTATCACCTTAAATGAATAAGGGAACATATCCTAACAGTTCTTGATTAATATTAGCTTATTGAAGTCTTTGGCCCAGGCGACTTGAAGATTATGAAGAAAGTTTCATGAGTATCTATAAAGCTAATAGTTTCACTGAAAGAACGAATATGGAGGTCAATAAGAGTAGACACTACACCATACTTTTATCATCTCCAAGATATATGATGAGGGAATAAATTAAATTGATAAACTATACACTGAAAAGTTGTCAAAGAACTCTTTGACTCTCTTAACAATTGGATGACCATGATGCATTGCTAGATGCCAATCTTGGTCTATGGAATTGATCATAAAATTAATTGATTGAAATTTCTATTAGTCAATTAAGTCAATAATTAATTCCATTGTCAATATGTTAGGAACTTAATGGGTCACACGCAATAATTGCACTATGAATTGAATTAGGAGTGTGATGATTTAAGTTGGACTTAAATCACATACTAGGTATTTAACTTAAATAAACTTAATTAAAAAGAGTTTAATTAAGTTTTAGGTATAATTATAAAGGCCTTGATTGCAAAATATAAAGGAAACTAATTCTGATTTTAATTTCCAAAGGACTTAATTAAAATGATTTAATTAAGTAATGGCTGAATATTATAATATGTTATAATTTGGAGGGCTTAATTGCAAAGTTGAAGTTAATTTTGACCTAACCATATAAGTCACGTTCTAACTAAAATTCAATGAGCTTTTCACAATTGACAAACCTAGTCGTCAAAAAAGAAGAAAAAAGGAGTTTTTCTTTATTAGTCGCCGCCCACCTTTTGAAAAGAGAAAATTGCTTATGAAGCTATTTTCAATATTGAGGTTCGATTATCCTTATGAGAAGTAGAAAAGGGACAAATGTTGTTTTCTTTAATAACACAAAGAAAATTTAAAAGAACTCCTCTGTAGAAGGTTTGTCTCACAATCGTGCGTATTTCCGTTAGAGGTTAAGTTTCTAACTTTCAATTTTAGCGAGCTTTATGATCCTGAGTATTTTTGAAGAGTTTTAGCCCCAACTCTATTCCCAGCCCTTGTAATGAAGCTTTCTTTGAGATAATGTAAATTTTCAGTGTTCATCACCCTTCACATCTCTAGTTTGTTTTAGAGCCTATTATAATGTGTGAGTCTTGAAACTCAACCGTTTGACATAACAAAGAGTGGCCATCAATTTTTTTTGTTTAGGTGCGATTGATCACTTAGGTTAATCTATTTTTCCTAATGAGGTACTAGGCTTAACTTAGGTTCATTAAAAATAATAGATTCTAGTTTATGAAACAAATTAGGTTTGGAAGTCCTTTACTTGTGAGAAGGTATTAGCACCCTCACAATGCCCATTTGATTGGTATCTAATTAATTATGTGTCTATTAAGCCCTATTAAATAAAGTCTAGTTCAATATTCAATTTTAATTTCTTTATCTATTTTTTTTAGTTTTTCAAAATAAATAAATATTCTTGGTATTAAAATTTTTTCAAAATCTCCAAACTCTCATAACATAATTTTGAAAAATTCTCTCATCTAGAAATTCTCGAAAAGCCACTTCTTTTGACATACTTGAAATTTCATCATTAAAGAATTTATTTATTTAATTCTATATTTTTTTATCATTTTTATTTTATTTAAATATTTATATAAATCCTTGTTATTGAAAATTCTTCAAAATATCCAAACTCTTATGATATAATTTTGACAATTTTTCTTACCTAGAAATTCCCAAGAAGCCATCTCCTTTAGCATTTTTGAGATTTCATCATTAGAGAATTTATATAAATTTTTGTGAACTCTTAATTTTTAAAAAACCAAAAACATACAAAAATAAAATAAAATAATCAGAATTATAAATAATAATAATAATTCAAAGATATTTTAATACAAATGCTAAAAAATTAGTAATTAAATTAATATAAAGAAATAAAAAACCAAATTATTGGGCTAAAGCTACCCAAATAAGTTCATGCAGGCCGAAATACAAAGTGTGGGTCAGAACGATTAAATCCAACCTATAAAGCCCGCTTTTAGTTGATGCAAAACAGATGCAGAAAGAAAACTCCCCTTTCTTGCATTTATTTCTTACTTTTTCCAATCTTTATAGCCAAAGTGGCTATAAGTGTTGGGCAACAGGATTTTATCAAGTTTCACCAAAAAATATTGTTGGTACCCTCAACCCTTTAATCGATTCTCTTAGATCTAGAAAAATTGAAAACCCAAGAAACCCAAAAACTTAATTTTTTTTTTCCTTTTTTTTAATCTTAAGCTTGGCTATATTTATAGCCAATGTGTTATATTTCTTCTTGAATTCTTTTCTTAAGTTTTGATTCAGTCTAACTTAATCTTTTCCTTTTTTTTAAGCTCATCCAGGATTAAGATTGATGCTGATCTCATCCTCACCTTTTCATATTTATTTCCTTTTTGTTTTGTTATGTTTTATTTTCAAAAATCAAGAGACACCCAGGATAAAATGGCGTGTCTGCTGAGCCGTATCTCCTGAACACGCAGATTGCACCTTGCTCCACATATGAATATGATGTTATCTAATTAACAAAGCTAGCTTAATATCCCAGCAGTAATTAAGGCTTATCATTCATGGACAATATTAGCAGTGATTACTTCATCATCAACTAAAACCATCAAATTCATCTCAACATAACATTCAGGTCCATGTCCATCCGAGCCCAACATTGACAATATACACCTATCAACAACGATGGACTCTCTCTCACGCGAAGATCTTACAAGGAAGCTGGAATCTCTTAAGAAACAATCAAGAACTCTGACATCCCAATAATTAATCACTTGCAAGCTTTCATCCTTCGCAACTGATCATGTAATACTTTTGAAGTTATCTCTTATATACAAAAACACCGCTTTTTATATAATCAACCACTATCGTTGGGAAACTCCTACACCAAGGGTGCTTTTACATAGCTCATTACTGTTACACCTCGAGACTAGCTTGGCAAATCATGAGTCTGTGGATAGTCCTCTACTATCATTACTACCACATACACCATGGAAGAAAGTGGCTTTTCCGACCCACTAGTCATCATCAGCAAGATAAACCATAATAGTAACTTTATCCTGGCTGAACAGCAAGGTAACCCACACACTGGCAGCTTCTTCCTAGTCTAGCAGTAAGGTAACTCTTGGACGTTATAACTCCTCCTTGGTAAACAATCTCTACACTTTGACACGACGATTGTTGTCAAGGCAGGCCTTAGATGGTCGACTTTAGCACGACTCATGTCTCTACTGCTTTTGACACTTCGACAGTCATCAGGGCAGTCTTTTATGTGGAGAACTTTTTCAAGGTCCTTGTCAACTTAGCGAGGTCTCGCCACCTCAACTCCATTATTCATTGATGATTTTTCACCACTAGCAAAAAGACTCTAATCTTGGCAGTATCTGTACTACGTCATAGAAGGTCAAGAACATTATCATAACATGCTTATCCTTTGTTAGTATCCAAATAATAACCCTTCAAGGCTTATGTTGCATGGCCAAGATCCCCCGGTAGTAATCCCTTAACCACATTGATGCTGCTAAGATTCTCAACAAGCACTAGCAACACTTGACATTTCTTGGTAACACATTATAGGTATTAAAATCCATTGCCAAGACTTCAATAAGCAACGCTAACACTTGATATTTCTTCGCAACTCATTTTGTGTATCAAATCCAAATATCAAGATCATCATTGGTTACTTGCCTTATTCAAGATGCCATGAGACAAAGTGGAAGATCCAAAACGTCAACCAAAGTTGTTGCTTATTAGAGTCTTCATCAGTAAGGCACCAAGCATGATTTATCTATCAATTAAAAACATTCACCAACATCACAAATCAATGGCGTACTTAAGATGTCATTGCCACTGTCTCAATAAATCTCATTGCTAAAATTGTGACAATCATCCATGACTATTATCATGGCCATCAAGGTAAGTGTACTAGTAATGCGTCTCCATGATCACCAATAATATCGAAGGTAGTAGCTAATCAACTTCCAACATCATTAAAGACCACAAAAACTAAGTACCATGCTTGAGGACCATCCTAACTCATTACCAAGGCACAAGTAGCCACTTTTATTTGGTTTTAAGCCATTATCATCAACGTCCTAACACCTATGAGTCAAGACCACTAATTGCGTTCACCAACCATGGAAGGTACATCTCTTTATTTCCCTTAATTTTTTCACTTTTAGAAGCTTCACTATTCATTCATTTACTTGGGCACTACTTATTTCTCATCCTATCAGGGGACAACACGTGGTTCAAGCCCATATCTGGGGGTGCAATCATGAGAGTTATGGTTTGGTTGAAGAATGAAAGAATGAGCTACATCCTACTTATCTCCTAAACACCTCTTAGCCATGCTTGGAAGGCTTGGGTCATTGCTAGGAAATAGGAAATGAAAGATTCAATTAGCCTAACTAGATTTCTTAATCACATCAATAGGGGAGATCCTTCGCCACCTATAAGGCATTAAATGCGAATGGAATGGAGGCCAACAATAACAAAAGATGCTTGGGGGAGAAAAGCACTAATGCCTTTGACAAAGCCTTTAACTTGTCGCCCACTTGAACTTCGCACTTTTACCCAATCAAGGGTCACCTTCAACGTCTGGTAAAATATTCTTACCTAGAAAAGTACTGCAGCCTTAGGGTTAACCGCTTCACCTTCGTTAGCTGAGGGGCAAAGGCATTCAACATGGACAATTGACTCCACCATGAACGCATGAAAACAAGGTCCTCCAATAGCACGGATCAAGAAGCCCACCACCATGCCAAAACTTTCCAAAAATTTCATAAAGATTAACATTCAAGGTATTCATTGCGATTACTCTGTCAAAATTTCTCCCAATTAGGCTTTAATCTTCCTAATGATAGCTTTTTCTTTCCTTTCTCCTAAATCTTTTCATGGTTGTACTTCAATCAGTAAGGCATTAATGATGGCTTATCTATCACATAAAAACATTCACCAATATTGCCAAATCAATGGCATACATTTTAAGATACCATTGCCAAAGTCTCAACTCTTATCTCAACCTAAATCTCATTGCCAAGATTGTGACAACCATCCATGACTACTATCAAGGCCATTAAGACAAAGATACCTGGCTATTCATCATCATGATCACCAATAATAGCGAACTGATCAAAGACCATAAAAATTAAGTACCATGCTTAAGGATCATCTCAACTCACAACCAAGACACCAGCAACCACTTTTATTTTGTTTCACGACACTATTCATCAAGGTCTTAGCACCTTCAAGTCAAGACCACTAATCGCATTCACCAACCATGGAAGGTACATCTCTTCATTTCCCTTATTTTCTTTCCTTTTAGAAACTTCACTATTTATTTATTTACTTGGGCACTAATTGTCTTTTCATCCTATCAATGGACAACACCTGGTTCAAGTTCACGTCAAGGGGTATAATCATGGGATCTATGGTTTGGTTGAAAACAAAAGAGTGGGCTACGTTCTACTTAACTCCTAAGCACCTCTTAGCCATGCTTGGAAGCCTTTGGTCGTTGCCAAGAAATCTAACTAGGAAATGAAAATTTTAAATAGTCTAACTAGATTCCGTAATCACATCATTAGGAAATCCCATCCCATGCCACCTGCAAGGCATTAATACGGATGGAATGGAAGCCAACCATAACAAAAGATGTTTGAGGGCCAATAGCATCAACATTTTGACAAAGCCTTTAAACTATCACCATTTGAACATCGCACCACTACCCAATCAAGAGTCACCTTCAACTTCTCTAGTAGAACTTATTTTTCCTTTAATAGTACTTTATGCTAAGGGTTAATGGCTTCAACTCTGCTAGCTACTAGGCAAAGGCATTCAACTTGGACAACTCATTCCACCATGGATGCCTCTAAATAAGGTCATTTAATAACATGAATCAAGAAGTTCACCACTTTACACCAAAAGTTTCCTAATATTCCATAATGATTAGCATGTTAGGAATGAACCTTACAGCCAATGAGGTTAGTCAAGGCTTAAATCTCAATTATGCAACCATATCATTTATAATGAATGATTAAAGGTTTTCATTCATCAACAAGACTATAATTCTTAAGTATATTGAACAAAGTCCATAAGATTAACATGCCTTTCAAAGAAATTGTAAAGTGTTACAATTATAAAAATCCCTATGCATCAAAGCATAACCTCTAAATTATTCCTAGTCAATGTATCATTAAGACTAGACATCAATAATGCATAGAGACTAGTACATTCTATGTTCCTTAATTAAGAAGTAAGAAATCGATCTCATAGGTTAAAGTATAAGCTACTAAGCACTTAATTAAAATAGTTTAATTAAGTGAGGGTTAATTCATAATTACATATGTTAGCTTTAAAATTATTATAGTTTTGATAATGAAAAAATAATCATAATTTGCTTGAATATTATTTCAGTGATCCTTGACAAGTTCTTGAAATGATTTAACTCTCACACATTTGTTCTTACAAAATTACAAGCTTGATTATTTTAATTGTTTGAATTCTTGGAGTTACAAGCATATACAATTTAGTTGTATAAGTACCTTTAATCTCTCTAACATTCATTTTTGAGACATTAAAATTGCAAGATAGGTTCACAAGTGGTGGTGTAAGGCATTTGAAGATGTTTGATCTTTTCAAAGTTGTTTCATGTCATGAAGTTCATTCTCAACTCAATATATGATCACAAGAAAGATATAGTTGAAGTTAAGTGTTGAAATGACAAATAATCTTGAAGAAACAAAGTTTCAATCAATCCAGAGAAGCTTTAATTGATCCAATGGTAGAAGAGGCATGAAAACTCAAAAATAGAAAGCCCTAGTTGATCCTTTTCGAGTGCTAGTCGATCCTTGAACAATAAATAATGAAAAATCAAATTTCAAGGAGCTGTAGTCGATCCCCCTCAAGCTGTAGTTGATCTTCAAAGTTAGAACTTCAAAGTTGCATGTTCTCGAGAAATGGTTCAAGTAAAGGATGATCATACTCGATTATAAAAGTCTTAATTTAAAGATTTGAAGAACAATAATCGATCCTATGAGCCTTGTAACTGATCTTAAAGCTTTAGCAACGGCTAGATTTGTTCTAAACTTGTGTCTAACAATTAGATTCTTCTCTGATTCATCTTCAATGGCTCCAAGATTCCCTCAACTATGAAAAGACCAATTAGAAGCATTTTAAGATAAGGAAGAAGAAAGAAAAAGGTCAAACTCTTGAGAATCAAAGTCTTGAAAAGGAAAAAGAGAAAAGCTAACTAAACAAAACATTTTTTGAGCTAAAATTTCATATGTGCTTTCATTTCAATCATTATACCTTTTTTATAGGCTTTTTTCCTCCATTATACCCACTAAGCAAAATCTACCTTTCAAAGGCACTTTTGCTATTCTTTGTAAAGGTTCTTGTTACTACAATAAGCTTAATGTGATTAATTCTAAGAGGGAGGAATTGGATTATTTTTATAATTTTGAATAGAGTTCTCTTAAATCAAATCCCCAATTTAAAAATAATTAAGACAATTGATTTCTTGTAAATTGAGAAAAATTGAAAACACAAATGAGATTAAAAGAGTAAGAAGGGAAGGAAAATCAACATAATATGATTTGTGCATAGGATAGTGATATACTTATAGCCCATATGTAGCTAGATTAGAGCTTGACCTTAATGAATTTGTTTTAATTTTAATTCACATAGGGATATAGTGTTTTGGTTAAAATAAATATTTTTATAAGATGAGTCAAGAGACCTTTATAAATAATTTAGGATTCTATGTTAGCAATTCAACCCATTGAAATAAGTTAAGGAAGAGAGGTAAGATTTAGATGAAGTGTGAGGAACATTGTAATCTTAAGCTTATTTGATTTGATATTACTCAAGTTATTATTGTTTTGATTTTTCTTAGTTTAAATTTTGGTTAAGTATTCTTAGTTAGTTAATTTAATTATTTGATATTGATTGTTTGGATAAGATTAAATTGTGCTAATTTTAGTACTTAGTAAAATTTTATATCAATTCTTTGTGGGATAGATACTCTGCTTGCATATATACTATATGTTCGATATGTATACTTGCATAGTAGAGTTTTAACTGACAAGTTTTTGGCACCATTGTCGGGGAATTATTTTTAGAATTTTTACTAATGTTAATATGAAGCAATTTAGTCTTACTTCAAATTTTATTTTTTTTGTTTTAATATTAGATTTTGTTTGCTTGTAGATATCTTTGGTCATTGTATGTAATGAAGAAACAACTTAAATCTTGTTCCTTTTGATCATGAGATAAAAAGAAATTTTATAAGACGTCGAAGGGAGAATTTGCAAGTTGCAACTTTAAATCAGACAATGGTTGAGGATAACAACAACAATGGCAATAATGCCATTAATCTAGTTCTCAAAGAAAATAGAGCATTGCGAGATTATGTTGTTCTTTTTTTGCAAGGTTTGCACCAAAACGTTAGGAGACCTTTCATCAATGCAAACAATTTCGAAATTAAACTAGTTTACATTCAAATGATTCAATCTATAGTCCAGTTTGGTGGGTTACCCTATGATGATCCTAATTGTCATTGGTAAATTTTCTAAAGATTTGCAATACCTTTAAATATAATGGAGTAATTGATAATGTTATTAGATTGAGATTGCTTTCATTTCTTTAAGAGATAAAGCAAAAAGTTGTCTTAATTCATTGCCCAATGGGTCTATCACTACATGGGAAGACTTGGTTCAAAAGTTTCTAGCAAAGTTCTTTCCACCTGTAAAGATTGCAAAGATGAAAAATGATATCATCTCATTCACACAATTTGATAGTGAGTCCTTGTATGAAGCTTGAGAGAGATTTAAAAAACTACTAAGAAGATGTCCACATCATGGGATTTCTGATTGGTTGCAAGTTCAGACATTCTACAATGGGTAGGTTGGGTCAATAAAAACCATGATTGATGCTGTTGTTTGTGAGGCATTAATGAGTAAGAATGTTACAGATGCTTATAATCTGTTGGAAGATATGGCCTCAAATAATTACCAATCACCTTCAAAAAGGTGTAGTCTGAGAAAAACAGTTAGAGTTTATGAAATTGATGCACTTGGCACCTTAACTGCTTAAGTAGCTGCACAAGTGGCTGCACTGTCTAAGAAGTTTGTCACACTAGGAGTTCATGTAGTTCAAAATTCATTTGTAGTTTGTGAAATGGGTGGAGATGGCCATTTCAATGGTCAATGTCTATACAATTCTGAATCATTCTAATTTTTTGGGAACTTTAATAGATTGCAGAATAACCCATATTCCAATACTTATAATCCTGGTTAGAGAAAGCACCCTAACTTTTCATGGAACAAGAATGCACAGCCTTCCAATCCAAAACCCATCATGCCTCTTGGTTTTCAACAACAAGCTAGACCACCAATTCTCGAAAAGAAGTCCCAAGTGAAAGAACTTTTCTTGCAATATATATCAAAGACAAATGCGATAATTCAAAGTCAAGGAGCCTCCTTAAGAAAGCTTGAGACCTAGTTGGGACAACGTACAAATTTCATCAATAATAGACCTTAAAATTCCTTACCTAGTGACACACAAATCAATCCTAAAGGTAAGGAACAATGTCAAGCAATCATTTTAAGGAGTTGAGCGGGCAAATGAAAAAGCAATTGAAGTTGAGAATGAACATGTTGATAAGGAAGGGATGTGTGAGAAAGAAATTGACATTGAACAAAAAGAAGATGAAAAGGCTGAAAATCAAAGAACTTCTCAAGTCATCTATTCTCCACCACCTTTTCCCCAAAGGCTTTAAAAGCAAAAGCTTGAAAAGCAATTTCAGAAGTTCATCAATGTCTTGAAGAAATTACACATAAATATTCCTTTTATTGAAGCTTTGGAACAAATGACCAGCTATTGCAAGTTCTTGAAGGACATCCTTTTCGAAAAAAGAAAGCTAGGTGAGTTTGAAACTATCTCTCCTACAGAAGAATATAGTGCAATTCTCCAAAATAAATTGCCACCAAAACTCAAAGATCCAGG